>NC_080418.1:68594199-68905080 GCF_029873635.1 Malania oleifera | reverse complement strand
TGCCCACAACAACTTAATAGCTTAATTTTTGAGGTAAAGTGGAATTCTAACAGTACAGAAAAAGATGATATGTTTAACGACTTGCAGCATGGTTGTTGCTGAGTACATAAAGAGAAAAAATGCTTAATTTAGCTTTAATAATTAAAACCAAAGAAAAAAGATAATTATTGGAGGTACAATAGTATGTTTAGGCCTTAGTTGCAGCTAGCTTATCTAGAATAATAAAAGATTGTTAGTGAATATGCTTCAAACTGAATATGTTGGTTATGCTCATTGAATGGGTAGCTTTTTCTCATAACCCTTCCAAGACTTCGGGCTTGAGTAATTGGATTTCTTTGTAATTTAAAGTTTATTTATTTTATTTTTTTTGCCTTTGAATCACTTGCCATCATTCTGCTTTTCGCACTTAAACATGTGAATTGGAGCATACTTGGTGTTATAAGAGTGGTGCTTACCTTTCATATTATTTCTCACAGGCGAGGAGCAAAGGGCGGCTGGGGCCTGAGGCAACTAGAGAAAAGAAGCTGGAGGAAATCTCGGGCAATTCCAGTGCCTGATGCTAATGTTGAGTCAGTTGTGTCAATGCAGGTAAATCCAATCAAGGTTTTGAGTGTTGTTTAATGTAGTCCTTATTAAAATCAAAATGAAACTACCAACACCAACAAATTCTTTGTTATTACCTGTAAAAAGTCAGTCCATGGACTATGGCAACTTAAACATTTTGCATGTGTTTTTGTAGACAAAATTTGAGCAAGTTTCCATATTGGCAGATGCTTGCATGTTGATGTTGAGTTTTGTTTTTGCCTGTAGCCCTGTATTGCACAAGTGTAAGTATTACATTGTGCAAGCACACTCTCATGAACAAATGAAACCTCTGTTAAATTTCTTATGCAGGGCTTTAGTAATCTTTATTGCATTGAGTCACAATTCAAAATTTCCCATTTAATACATAAATAGGTAAATGATACATCAAGAAGGAAATTAACTGTCCTTTTTATTTTTTTTGTTGTAAGCAAAATTTTGTTTTATTTTTTAACTGCAGAAAAGAAATGGTCATTCGCATGCAAAGAGTCGAAGTAAAATGCTCAACCCTCATGCGGAGGATACTGCCTCTGGTTTTCTTATAGATCCACCTAGACGATCGGATGTTGTTATAGATGTGAGTAAAGATCTGCCAGAGCGTCTTCATAGGAAATCATCACATTCAGGGCCATTGGTTCATGGAGCTGGATGGAAAAAGGTTGGGAAGAAGTTTGATGATGTTCCGAGAGTTTCAAGTGGCTCGAATGGTTTGGTAGCAACTAGTATTTCCTGCTCTGACGATCAAGGAGAACCCAGCGGTGCACAATTAGAATCAACAAAGCAAAAGGGCAGATTGTCGTGTTCACTCATTGAAATGGACCCTGCAAGAATGCAGAACCGAAATTGTCAAATGCAGACTTTTGTACGATCCTGTCAGATGGAAGATGGAAAATCCAATGCTAGAGTACCAGATGTGGTAAGATTTACTCATAAAATTTGAAATTCAAAGATCAAATTCTAGGCAACATTTTCTTTTTGAAATGCGCATCAATGTCTAGTTTTTCCTTCGGGTAAGAATTAATTTATTGCACCTCATTTTGAAGTTTCGTGTCAATTGGCATCAGCTCCTACATTTTAGAGCCAAATTATCTCAACACTATTTGCATTTTTTTGTGATGCAGCCCAGTCACGAGTCCAAGGGAAACAAGATCTACTTCTCAGGGCCATTATTTGCTCCATCAAACAATGTTGATCAAATGCTTAAGGATCATGATCGCCGCATCCAAGAAATTGCTCGAAGAGCACGACTTGACAAGGCAAAATATGGGAAAGTTCGGGCTCAAGGAAGAAAGACAACTGCCAATTCAACACTCATCTCTAGTCGTGGAACTGGATAATTCAGTTCACTCATAAGCAGGCAAAATAGGGAAAGGGGGAGGAAGAGAAGTGGTAATGAGGTCTTTTCTTATCTTTGTATAAAGCTTGTTTATGAGGATTCTCTTTGGTTTACTCGTGTTTTACAGCATAAAGATAAATGACTCACTCTAAAGTGAGCAGTGCAAATGCTATCCCAAGTATAAGAATTCTATCGCGTAATAATTACCCTAAAAGATTAAATCGTCTTCTCAGGGAATATAGATTAATTTCAAACTCGTGTTAAAACAGTAAGGAGGAAAAAAAAAAAAAAAACATTTACTGAACACAGTTTAGATTTAATTTCTTGGGGTTTTTGAGAGTTTGTGACGAAATTAAAACAACGCGAAACATAAGCGAAGAACATAAAATTACAAAAAGTAAATGAAAGGGGATAGAAAAGGAGCACAAGATTCTTAGATTAAATAATATCATCGTATGAAATGGTAATTGCAGGAAAAAAAAAATACTTGAATCTAAATCCTAGGAATTGATGTAACGCCCCAAACCCGAGAGTGGGCCTAGGGTGTTATTTGTGAATAAAATAACCATCTCTGATACCATAAAGTCACAACCCGCCCTAACAAGGGAAACGAGGTGTTCCTATCATTATTGAATATAAAACATACAGTGGAAGAAAAACACTTAAATCATATAATACCAAAGTTCTAAATGTCCCCAATATGTATATAAAACTACATGTCAATATAATACTCCCCAAAATGACAAACATAATAGGTGGTGGCTCACCAGCTCTATCTACCGCTCCCAAAAGTCTAATCCCAGGCCTATAGTAAGCTAGGCACAATTCCCTATAGGACCTGAAAAATGAGATGGATAATGGAGTGAAACCCTTCTCAGTAAGACGGATTAAGTTATCATCAGTGTGTGGCTAGCATGAGTTTTCGTGTAAACATAGTATTTTCATTATTTAACTGCATCTAAAATGGTATTTTAAAACTGTCCTGTCTTGACATACTGAAAATACATATAATTTTTGAATAATATGTTGTATGCTCAATATAGCCCCTTTTAGTAAATTTGCCCATTTATGCTTAAAAGACACACCTTGTACTGTTGAACTAGTGTCGTCACGCTTTCTCCTCAACATGCTTCCCCCCATGACGGGTTGTACGGCCCGAAGGCTGGACTTAGCATATGGCCGGCCGACCATAGCTAAGTCAGAAAGGTAGTAAGTATGATTGTGCCTACCCTATACCTAGAACTGCATTGGGAGGGTCACCTGGAACTACAACGGGAGGGGTCCCTTAGAATTACACCGGGAGTAGTTGTAAGGACCTGCCTATTTTACCATATTTTTTTTTTCACATAAAAACATAACATCATTCTTAATTTCCCTATTTCCCTATTATACTGATATAAACATGGACCACCTGACCCCGTGGGTACCGGGGACATACCTGTCAAACAGCTTTGACACCTAAGCAGTAAGAAACATAATTTACATACAACCATCCAATAAATTACAATACTAGAGTTATATTAAATCCCCTAATTATATATATACAATCATCTACCAAAAGACTGAAAAGTATTCTAGGGCCAATTCCCAAAGTAAATATGACCTAGTACAATGACTCACTTCTAAAAATGAGTAGCACTAGGGTTATTCCAAGTATAGAAGTTATGTCGTGTAATAATTAGCCCAAAGAGGTCAGATCATCTCCACGGAGAATGTAGATTAGTTTTAAACTAGCGTGAAATAGGAGAAGAAAATAAGAAAACAAATTTTACTAAACATTGTTCAAATTCGAAATTTTAATTTTTTGGAGAACTTGTGATGAAATTAAAATGACACAAAAATTAAACTATGAACCTAGCATGCATAAAACCAACCAAACAACTCACCAATTAAACATTCAAATGAAAAAAAAAACAAAGATAACTAAAATCAAACTTCAACAATGACTCAAGGATAATAAACTGACTCAACACAATAGTGACTTAAACAAAATATATAGATCCTACGATATCTAGACATAAACCGAACCTAACAATGACTTAACTAAATGAACATAGACTAAGTTAGACAATAAATAAAGTTCAATTAAATAAATTAAAATAAACCTAACAATAGATCTCTAAGGGAAATTAATAACTCATGGAAAACAACCGACATTAATCCACAACCCAAGTTACGAAACTTAGCCCCACATGCTTGCAATCCAAAATTTCTGGGTCAAATTACTTCCACAACAAATCTTTGCAATAATAAAATAAAAGACAACAACTCAAAAGAACAATAAACTATATGTATACTAAAACTAAAAGAAAACTAATTAATCTAACCTAAAATCATTCCAATTACTAGACTAAATGTTTACTAAATTAAAACAACAAATTAATTCAACCTTAAAAGCATTCAAAATAACAAAAATAAAAGACAAGACATTGATTAATCTAATAAACCACTCAAATAATAAAGTAAAGAAAAATATTCAATCCAACATTAAAACTAGTCAAATGTATTAAAACTACCATTAAAAATAATAAACAAGATAAGAGAGAGAGAGAGAGAGAGAGAGAGAGAGAGAGAGAGAGAGAGAGAGAGAGTGATAAACCCAACAATAACTTAAAATATGAATACTCAATTAATAAATAATCCAAACAACACTTTAAAATATCCATGGAAAATGACAATAAAACATAAATAATAACTCAACAAAACAACATTAAATAAACATGAGGAGAGAGAGAGACTGATGAGAGATGGAGTTGGAGAGGAGAGGCTCGGGTCTCCACACTTCCCAGCTGTGGCGCAGCTCCGCAGGCCCTCAACAGCAACCCCCCAAAAGTCCTCCCAAAACCCTAGCTAAACCCTTTTTTTCTAGTCTTTCTTTTCCCCAAGCTGCCAGCGCATAAAGCTCCCTCACGTGCCCACTGCTAGCCTACCTCTTCTCCTCATTTCATCCTTTTCTGGCCCCCAACTGCCACACACACACATGGGTTGCCCATTCATTTAGCACTGCATAGCCAGGTCACATCAAAGACCCGGCTCGCTCCTTTTTTTGTTTTTCAGTTGCTTCTCACACACCTCACTGCTATCCCAGCGCACAAGCACGATTTTGACCATACTAAAACCCGTATCTCTTAAAAATCAAAACAAAAAGTTGTAGAGCTCTTTCTCAGCTTTCCCCAGAATTTTGAATCGTCTCTATCAAAGCTTGAACGAGAAAGTTATGCCTAGATTACGGAGCAATGCCGAAACAGTCCATAAAGTAGTGTATGGTAAATTTACGTCCGATTTTGACCTTGATGCTGCTAGTATTTCTCAAAATGCAAAACATAAAAATTGTAGAGCATTTTCTTATCTTTTCACAGCATCTTGATTCATTAGAATTGGAGGTCGGATGAGAGAGTTACGCATAGATTACGAAGTACTGTCGGTTTTTAGCTTCCAATAATCGCCTTGCGATAAAAAACACCAAAAAATCATAATTTACTCAATAAAACACAAATGTTATAAATAGGACACAATGTTAATTTATTAAGATTAATTAGGTATTTAATTAAAAATATAATTCACAATGCATGAATTAAAACACCTAATTATGCAATTTAAGCGCGTAATCACACAACAATTCACCCTTCTGATAGGGTAGCACATCCAACTCTACCGTCGCAGAGCTCTATCTGCTCTTCTACTTGGATTTCCTTAAATGTTTTAATGTTAGGGTGAGACACCTCTCAGTAAGGGAAATAAACTAATATCAGTGTGTGGCAACATGAGTATTTTAATACATATATTAGAGATATATACACTTTCCATTTTAGCACAATATTTATTTTCAATTTTTTTCCAATTATTTTATGTATATATACCCTTGTAATCCTTGTATTAAATACAATAATCAATAGTGAAAAATAATTCTTCTCCAATTTTAACATGGTATCAGAGCAACCCTAATTTTTTTTTCTATCTTTCTTGCCACCGCCCACCCTTGCCGCACCCTTGTCGCTGCGCACCCTTGCTGCACCCTTACTAGCACTCCCTGATCTCCTTCCCAGTTCCCTTCCCACTTTGCAGCTTGCACATAGTCGGGGACGGCGAGCCTCCTATTCCAGATTGCATACCTAGTCTTCCCTTCGGCGGCAGCACTTCCTCCGCTCGGCGGCAGCAATCCCTCCTCTTGGCCACCGATTCTGCAACGTCATAGTCATCATATTCAGCGCCTTAGCGAACACGCTGGTCCTTCCTCATTCAGGCGTCGTCTTCTTGTTCTCCGATTTTCCCTATTTTTTCTCCGTTTCTGCGAAGTTCCCTTGCCTCTCCGATTTTTCTTCACGGCCTCTCCTCTTCTCCGGCATTCCTGCCATCTCTCAGACACAGGAACTCCTCCCGCGACCTCTCCTTTTCTCCGGCCTTCTTACCATCTCTCAGACACGGGAACAGTATTATTTTCTCATCATTTTTTTTGGATATCTCTCGACTTCTCAGTGCTTCTCCATCAGTCTTCTCTGGCAGTATCTCTGCTTTATTTTTCTGGCAATCCAGCCATCTCAGCTCCAGCGGCATTTTTCGATTGACTATCTTCGGTTTCGACTCACCTTCTTGGTCTCAACATTCTGACAGAACCTTCGGCTTCTTTACACTTGAAGACTATTAAATTGCAGGTTTATATTTTTGGTCGTTGCAAAACTCTGATTTGACCCAATTCAGCAGTTTGATTCCTCTGAACTGAATTGATCTGACATCATGGAAGCGTCTGGTTTTTTAATGGCGGCACATATTGTCACCGGTTCTTCAACCTCTTCTGAGATTGCTATCCCTAGTCTCACCAGCGAACAATGTCATCGACTCTTGGATCCTTTTTCACTCTTGAATACCAACTCTCTGCCAATTTTTCTAATAACCTTGCCTCTTGTCATTTTGCTTCTCTTTCTAACACTGAATGGATTGTTGATTCAGGTGCATCCGATCACATGACTTCCAATTTATCTTCTCTTGATAATATTCAGCTTCTCAATCAGTCATGCCTCATTAAGCTTCCAAATGGTGACATTGTTCCTGTAACTCATATGGGCACTATGCGATTTTCTCCTAATTTCTCTCTTTCTAATGTTCTTTATGTGTCTTCATTTAAATTTAACTTATTATCCATCAGCAAACTTACCACTGATCTCAATTGTGTTACCATATTTTTTCCCACATTTTGTGTCTTTCAAGACCTATCAACGAGGAGGCTGATTGGAACGTGTGAAGTACGGGATGAGCTTTACCACTATAAACCCCCCTTCGCCTCAGTTTTCCACTCTCAACATGTTTCTGACACTACTCTTTGGCATCAACCTCTTGGTCACCCTTCCATTTCATGCATGCTGAAAATCTTAAATATTTATTCTCCTTATTTGCCTTGTGATGTTTGTGTTAGAGTAAAGCACACTCGCTTGAATATACATAAGAGCATATTTTGTTTTAATCAGATTTATTGTGATATATGGGGTGGTTATCCTATCACATCACTCTCTGGTGCACATTACTTTTTAACAATTGTGGATGACTACTCACATGCTACATGGGTCCATCTTATGCGCATGAAATCTGATACTTTCACTTGCCTTAAAAATTTTTGTGCCATGGTCAAAAATCATTTCAATTGCACTGCTAAGCATGTACGCACTGATATTGGTCGAGAATTTCTATCCACCCGACTTCAAACTTTTTTTCATGATCAAGACATTTTTCACGAGCGCACATGTGTGGATACACCACAACAAAATGGTGTTGCCGAACGTAAACATCGTCATCTTCTTAATATGGCTCGGTGTTTACGTTTTCAAGCCAATCTTCCGGTTTCTTTTTGGGGCGAATGCATTCTCACAACCACCTATTTAATTAATCGCACTCCTTCACCTAGCCTCAATTATAAGTCCCCTTATGAACTTCTTTTTCAGAAACCCCCCTTGTATACACATTTGCGAGTGTTTGGGTGCTTGTGCTATGCCCAAACTGCTCGTGAACATCGCGATAAATTTTATTCTCGTGCTCTTCGATGTATTTTCTTAGGTTACCTTACTCATCATAAGGCTTATCATGTCTACGATCTTGAAAACAAAAAAAATTTCATCTTCCGTGATATCACTTTTGAAGAAAATGTTTTTCCCTATCATCTCGTCTCTCCAACTCCTACATCTTCCCCAGTCCTTCTTCTTCCTAGTCCTAATATACATCCTTCCCACACTTTTCCTTATCCACCACCCACACCTAACCCTAGCCCCTCATCTCTCTCTCCTTCTCCCTTGGTTCCCTCCCTACCACCCCCACCCTCACCCCCTTCCCCTCCACCCCCCCACCACCTCCTCCACCCACCTCTTCAAGGCCCAAACGAGCTATCACACATCCCTCTCACTTAGATGATTATATATGCCCTACTTTACCAAAGTCCTCCACAGATTCACAAGTTTCAAGATGTCCCTCAGGTACGGTTCAATGTCTCTCCTCCTTTTTATCTTACCATCGTTTCTCCCCTCCACATTTAAATTTTCTTTCTGTTATGTCTCAACATCTCGAACCCATCTCATATTCTCAGGTCGTGCTACACTCCCATTGGCGTGATGCCATGACTTCTAAAATCCAAGCCTTAGAAACCAATAATACATGGGTTCTTCAACACCTTCCACCTGGAAAAAAACCAATTGGCTGTAAATGGGTGTTCAAAACAAAACTCTGAGCTGATGGACCCATGGAGCGACACAAAGCTCGCTTGGTGGCCAAGGGCTACACTCAAGTAGAAGGTTTGGATTATCATGATACTTTTTCTCTTGTTGCTAAACTCGTTACTGTCAGGTGTGCTCTTGCAGTGGTGGCCGCTAGGAATTGGCATCTCCTTCAATTGGACGTCAACAATGCTTTTCTCCATGGTGACGTCGATGAGGAGGTTTATATGATCCCCCTCGGGTTATTGCAAACAGGGGGAGACTCGTGTTTGTCATCTTCAGAAATCCCTTTATGGCCTCAAGCAAGCTTCTCACAATTGGGTCTCCAAATTATCTTTTGTTTTACTTGCTGCGGGCTTCACCCAATCTTAGGTCGATCACTCTCTTTTCACCCACTCTCGAGGTCAATCTTTTAATTTTATACTTGTTTATGTTGATGACATTCTCATGGCAGGAAATGATCTCTCCGTTATTAGCACTTTCAAAGTCATGCTTGCTCAGAAATTCAAACTCAAGGATCTTGGCAAATTGAAATATTTCCTTGGCATCGAAGTTGCTTGCTCTCCCACTGGCATTTTTCTCAACCAAAGCAAATATGCTCTTGACATCCTCACTGATAGCGGTCATCTGGGTGCTCATCCTGCCCACTTTCCCATGGAACAAAATCTGAAGCTTAATAATACTGATGGTGCTCTCCTCTCCGATCCAAGCTCGTTTCGGCAACTCGTTGGACATTTGATCTATCTCACCATCACTCGTCCCAACCTTGTATTTCCAGTCAACATTCTCATATTTCTAGTCAACATTCTCAGTTAATTTATGCACCAGCCCAGACAACCGCATTATGATGCTGCTGTATGTGTTCTTCGATACATTAAGGCATCTCCAAGTCAAGGTTTATTTTTTCCTGCTACCAACACTCTTCAAGTATCAGCTTATTCTGATTTGGATTGGGCTAGTTGTCCACTCATTTGGCACTCCACCATTGGTTTTTTCATTCAATTGGGCACTAGTCCAATTTCCTGGCGCACTAAGAAATGACCTACCATCTCTCGCTCCTTTGCTGAAGCTGAGTACCGGGCACTTGCTTCCACTACCTGTGAACTTACGTGGCTCAAAACTCTTTTACATGATCTTGGCGTACCACATTCTCAGCCTATGCTCTTATATTGTGACAACCAAGCGGCTCTTCACATGATTTGTCAATTCATAATATAACATACTGCATACTGTGCATGGAAAACATCTTATATAACTGTACTATACTGAAATAACACTCAGGATGGATAGTTAGCTGATGTCATGTCTTACCCCCACATGACTAGGTTGTGTGGCCCGAAGGCAGGACCTAGCAATGGCTAGCTGAATATGCTAGATTAAATATAATTCTGTAAGTACGATGGGTCTGCCCCACCTGGTCTCGGACTACCAAGGGAACATCACAACTCTACACTGAAGCCACATCGACTGCCATATCCCACACTACTGGTCGTGTGGTAGCACTATCATAATTCTAAACATATAGTTACAATACCGTGCTCCTGAAAACTGAACTAAACCATACCATTCGAGTTCTGAGATCATATAATACAATTTGTACACTGAACATAATTGTTTCATATTTCATAATAATATCTGACATGATAATAATTCATGAATTCTATCATAACATACATAAATATCACATCTGCGCCAACATGAATCACGACACCTGCACCGGTATAACATAGCATGTAGGCTTGGCATCTGCATCGGCAAATCATAATATATTGAGCATGAATTTCTTTCACTATTCACATAATATTCATGAAATCATAGTTTCTACACTATTTTATAATTTTCCTGAAAACTTGAAATACATGTTTATTCTGAAATAACATAATATTCCATAAGCATAATTTTTCATGGTAAATAATACTCATGCCACACAAGATGGATAACATTCTAGTGTAAAATTTATTTTAAAATCATATTTTCTGATAAAACATATTTAAATCATATCCTTGTTCACCAGAGTATTTCCCAAACAAAATCTTACAATATACATATTTTCCTGAAATCAAATGCTATAAAATAATGAATAATTTTATGGAAATACTAAATTAGTTTATCCCCTTACCTTGTTTCTTGAAATACGCCAACAGGAATCTCAAACTGATGCTTGCGGCGCTCACCCGGACCTTAAATCAAGAATTCTAATTCCATTAAATCAACCCTAAATAAAATACTATTTTAATATTTCATAGGCCCATAAATTCCAAATAAATAATCATACCCTCAAATGTAACCAATTTACTTAATTCCTCAAATCCCACTCTTGCTTTGGAATGGTGCCTAGGAAACTCAAATTGAAAATTTACTCCAGCCAAAATGACGAAGATCGCGATTAGGACTCCGTGGTGATGCCTGATCGTCAATTTGGCTAAAGATGTAAGGAGAAATTAAGAAAATAGGGAAATATTACCTTACCCTAGGAATGGTACCTACTCCTTATGACAAATCTGCTCCTATAGAAATGTCGATGGCGGAATTAGGAACCCAATGGTATTTTTGATTTTTCGATCGACCAAATATTTTTCGAGAAATTGAGGAGAGAGCGAGAGGAGACGAGGAGAGTGACGGAGAGCAAGAGAGATACTGAGAGTTGCACATCCAATTCTAAATTTCCAATTGCTCCTAAAGCTTCTCAGAAGCTTTAGGAGATGATAAGATGTATATATTATATATTACTTTAATTTATTATATTATAATAATAATATATTATATACTTATATATATATATATATATATCACTTATCTTTATATATTTAGACATATTTATATATAACCATCATATAACTTTACTTAATTAATTCAATTTAATAATTAATTAATTAACAATGAATAATTTTAATTTAATTTAATTAATTTAAATTTTTTACTATTCCTTTTATTTTTTTATTTCATTAATTAATTTAATAATGTCTAATTAATTAATTGATGAATAATATATATATATTTTATTATTATTATTATTATTATTATTATTATTATTATTATTATTATTATATTTTATATTTTTTTTTGGGTTATTACATTCTTCACTCCTTTAAAGAATTTCGTCTTGAAATTTGATAAATTGTACAAATAAAATCTCTCATGACCCCAATGAATCTAAGTTAACCTCAAATAACAACATTTAAGAACTCCACAAATTTAAGCCAAACTCGCTAACAATCCTCAATTTAAACATTAAACACCTATCTGAACCACAAACTATTACCAACATCCTCCTTCAAGGATTTCCCCCTCACACTCAATTACTTTAATTTAATAATATTTAATTAATATTAATTTTTATTTTTTTTAGGATCATTACCCTAATTAAGAATAACTATTTTTGGGGTTGTTACATTTTCCCTTACTTATAAAAATTTCGTCCTCGAAATTTATTGAATACAACTCCAAGTAAAATTCGTCATTAACCTAACAAGTTTTGAGTCAATCTTTTAAACCAGTCCATTAGAACTAATAACTAACAAAGATTGATGGATTATACAACATGTTCTAATGCACCTTACTTCAACACTAACACTCAACAACTTCAATTTTCATTTCCAGTCTTGCAAAGATCTAACACCAACATAACCTTAGAAGAATGAATAGTTAACTATTCTTTGATTATGACATGACTTCAAAAAAAATTCTTATTAATTGTCCAGAACTCACATTTCCCACTTAGCATATAAACGACGCTCTCATAATGTTTGTAAAATTAATCCCAAATGTTGTTCATGTACCTTTTAAGTTTTTGAATACCCCAAACATCATCCATAAAAATTTATAATAAATTGATCCAAATATGGTTGAATAAATTGATTCATCCTATCCATGAAAATGCAAGGTGCATTAGTAACCCTAATTGGTAAGACTAGAAACTTATTGCAATCTTACTATACACTCGATTCTGTCTTTGGGGTGTATAATTTTCAATTCTTAATTAGTGATAATTGAATTGCAAATCAATCTTCAAAAATTTTGGAATTTATCAATTATTCCAATAATCTCCCAATCATAGAAGTCGATACCGATTCCTACTGTAATGTGATTCAACTTCCAATGATTAATGCATAACCTCAAGGCCCCACTATGTCTCTTAGTGAATAACACAGGTGCAACCTATAATGATATACTAGGTTGAACAGATTCTTTGTTAAGGAAATCTTCTAGTTGCACCTTAAGTTGCTTTAGTTTAGTTGATGTCATTCTATAAGAAGCAATCAACATAGGCTCCGCTCCTAGCACCAAATTGATATTAAATTCAATCTCCTCTTGAAGATAGTCTAGATAAGTCATTTGAAAATAATATCTAGAATTTCATCACCTATGGGTAAAGAAGTTTGGGATTCGTTAACTCATTTATTTCTTTCATTGCTGCTAAAAACCCCAGACATGTGCCCAAATTCACAAGCTCTTAAGATGTTAAATATGAGAGCATGTTAGTTGGAAGGAAACCATCACTCCATTTGAATCTCTGAGTACTACTTCCTTTTGGAAACAATCAACTAGGTGTATGATCAACAAATAACCATCAATGGTTAGCCTCATTTTAAATAGAGAACTTGCAATGATGACTGATACTCGTTAAGGATCATACCTGCTGAAACATCCAAGACCAGGATGTGTAATCGTTAGCCTGTCAAATCAAATGTATTAAAGGCACTTCAAACTCTCATCATAACTTTGTAATTCATTTGAGTAAAAATTATATGAACTCCCGAATACTCCCTGAAATTCTAATCACCCTATTTCTTTTGAATGCCAAACCAATGTATAGGCTTACACTTTTAAATCAAGGTAAGGTACCATTTTCTTACCAAATTGGTTCCTAGATTTTCTTTTTCTTGCTTCAAACTGTTTTTAAGACTCAACTTCTAACCTATGGTGACACACATTGAATATCAAAACATAGTCGAAAAATATCCTCATGAAAAACATGGACCGCAATTATGGTAAGTCTAAGTCTTGCTATATTGACTCAAGTTAACCCTGATCTTGCTCTAGTGGCTGGACAAATATGCAATACACATGTGTCTTGGTTTTTCTTACAAAATACAATACTACTAAAGTTGTTTAGTCAGCTATGATTAGTGATCGAATATTGTTTGGCAACACAAATCTTGTGTGGAATGGACCAGGAAGGAAAGGGTGACGTTTATTTGTACTAGAGAGTTGCTAATGGTAGAAAAATCAAATTCCGAGGATGGCCTCAAAAGCCACAATCAATTATAGACAACAAAAAAAGAATCCACATTAGGCTGTATACAAATCAAATCTCAATCGAGCTGATGCCTAAGTGGTTAAATTGATATCCCATTGCCAAGTAAGATTCACATAGGATTGAGCAAAAAGATAAAGCTTCGGGTCCTAGCATGTATGGTTTCTTTTTGAACAGATTGCTAAAGGTCCAAGTATCATTACGATTTTTCTTCTAAGTAAGTTGATAAAGATGATTCTGTTAGGTGTTATTTGATTCATAGGATCCTTCAAGTTACTTGGCAATGTGATGTCTGTGACATCTTATTCTTAGGTTTGTTTTCAGCCTGTGGTGACAACATCACTTCCCAGGGAATAAAGAATTTCCACAGAACATAGAAGTCAAATTGTTGCCCACTTAGTATCTTATATTTTTATGGGCATCTTAATTTTAAGATTACATTGCCCCTACTATTTTTCTCGACTTGTGGAAATATGAAAATATGTAGTTGATGCACACTTTCATCGCCCCATCTTCCTTCCTCATAAACAATACTAGCGCTCCCTAGGCTGACACGCTGGGCCCGATAAATCCCTTATCTAACAGTTTCTGCAAGTGTTCTTTCAATTCTTTCAGCTCTGTCGGTGCCATTCTATATGGCACCTTCAAAATCAGCGCTGTCCCCGGAACCAGATCAATAGCAAATTCTACCTCACGTTTAAGAGGTAGTCCCAGCAAATCCTTGAGAAATATATCAGGAAAATTCCTCACTACTGGGATATCCTCAACCCTCATCTCCCCTTCTAATACTTCGTTCACACAAGCCACAAATCCTTGACAACCCTCCAACAACAACCTCCTCGCCTGAATGGCGGATAACAACTATGGTGGGGCATGCACACATGGCCCCACAAATCTATACTCCTGTCCTCTTGGAGGTCCAAATACTACCTCTTTTTGATAATAGTTAATACTGGCCTAACTGAAGGCTAGCCAGCCCATTGCCAAAATCAAAATAAACCAGTGCCTATAAAACACTACAAAACCAGCAGACAATATCCTTCCCTAAATATTCGTTGCATAATCTTTAAACACCCTTCTACATTTTACCATTGTTCCTATTGGTGTGGCTACAAATAATTTGATGTCTAACAATTAAGTTTCCATCTTAATCAGTCTGATATAATTCCAAGAAATAAATGAACACATTACTTCTAAATCACACAAAACAATAACTTTAACTGAAATTATAACTTTACTACTTGTCAACTTGTCTTCTGCCACCTCAGCATCTCCCGGCCTCAGTGCATAAACTTGCGCCGAAGTAGTATTCATCTGTTGTCCGTGTCGAGGTTCCTAATAGCCTCCTCTATATGGTCGGGGAGTAGCCGCTATCACTGGAGGTGCCTGATAGTTTCTTAAAATATGTCTAGGCTGATAGCATCGATAACAGACAACCTCCCACACTCGGTACTCTCCTAGGTGTCTCCTATAGCATTTGGGACAAGGGGGAGGCATCTTTCTACCCTATACTACTCATTCTCCTCCTCCCTATCATCTTCCCCCTGCTATCATATCTCCTCCACGGCCCTCGACTAAACCCTGCCTGAAAATCAAGAAGCACGAGCCTCTTTCCCTGGCTCAGGTTCATAAACTCTTCTGCCTGGACATCTGTGATACCCCATGGATGAAAGACTTAAAAAGAATAGATGTTACTACCCATATCAACAAGGTGCACCTTTATTTTCGGGAGCTTTCCCATAAGAACTCCATAGTTAAGCGTGCTTGGCTTGGAGCAATCTTGGGATGAGTGACTACCTAGGAAGTTTTCTCAGGAAGTGTGTGAGTGAGGAAAAAACACACTGAAAAGGATACGTGTTGGTTTGTGGGTCTAATCATTAGTCTGATAAGGCCCGCCCCCTGTTGTCTGGTCCAGGTGGAAGAGGAGAGACACAGTGCTCCCTGGCAGACCTAGGTTGGGGCGTTATAGCATCTCTGGTAGAAAAGTAAATGTATTGATCGTAGAAAATTTCTTTAAAACGGTTCCATGCCAGGGTTGTTGGTTCTAGCCTTTGTTATTTAAGTAGCTTAATCGACATCCACCAATGCTTAGCCTCCCCAGTCATTTTCAAAACAGCATACATAACTTTCTGCTCATCTGCACAGCAGAGACTTGATAATATATCTTCCATCTCTTGGATCCATTCCTTTGAATTGATCTGATCGGCTCTCCCCGCAAAAGTCGGGGGATTCATGTGAATAAATTGCTCGACAATGCAATCTGGGTTAACTGGTAGGTAGTTCTGTTCCCCCTAGTTCCACACAATCCCAGCCATGACCTGCTGGCTTACACTACACAGCACCTATTCAAGGACACTACCACCTATGCTAGAAGCCCTCTTGTTACCACTACTTTCAGTGTTTACGTATTTATTCTCAGGGTCTATCTTGAAAAGGGAACAACCAGTCTCAGTATACAATTACTATCACACAACCAATACACTGCTATAACTCATAAATTACTTTTCTATGACCCTTTATCTCCACATCCTCAATTCCTATTTAAAATTCAGTCCTACCACTCAGAAACAAGACCCAGCGATAGTATCCATAGTTTTCCTAAAATCGTCACCCCAGGAAAAACACAGAAACAACCCCGGTACTCCTATCTCTAAGCCGTAAGATAGAACTCTAAATTCTCACCTTATCCTTCACAATGATTGACTCACATTTCAATCTACTCATCTCCTATTTTCCTCAAAATTGATTCCTATACTATGGTATTTGTTTCTGCTGCACTCTAAAGTCTACAGAATCTAGCAACCTAGGCTTTGATACTAAACTGTAAGGACCTGCCTATTTTACCATATTTTTTTTTATTTTTTTCTGAGTTACTACATTCTTCCATCCTTTAAAGAATTTCGACCCCAAAATTTGATAAATACTACTCCGAATAAAATCTCTCGTAACCCCAATGAATCTAAGTTAACCTCGAATAACAACAATCAAGAACTCCATAAACTTAAGCTAAACTCACTAACAATCCTCAATTTAAACATCAAACACCTGTCTGAACCACCAACCATTACCAACATCTTCCTTCAAGGATTTCCCCCTCACACTCAATTAGTTTAATTTAATAATGTTTAATTAATTAATTAATTAATTTATTTATTTATTTTTATTTATTTTAGGATCATAACTCTAATCAAGTAAAACTATTTTTGGGGTTGTTACATTTAATTGTAAGGACCTGCATATTTTACCATATTTTTTTTTTCATATAAAAACATAACATCATTCTTAATTACCCTGTTATACTAATACCACCCAGACTCGTGGGTACCGAGAACATACCTGCCAAACAACTTTGACACCTAAGCAGTAGGAAGCGTAATTTACATACAACCATATAATAAATCACAATACTAGAGTTCTATTAAATCCTCTAATTATATATATATATATATATACAATCATCCACCAAAATATTGAAAAGTATCCTAGGGCCAATTTCCAAAGAAAATCTGACTCTAGCACAACAACTCACCCTCCCGACAGGGTAGCACAGTCAAACTCTACCCTCGTGGAGCTCTATCTGCTCCACTACTTGAATTTCTTGAAATGTTTTAATGCTGTTGTGAGACAACATGAATATTTTAATACATAAAACATAACTAGAAAAGTTTGACTGTACTAAACTAAGTAAAACATGATTTGTCAATTCATAATATAACATACTGCATACTGTACATAGAAAACATCTTATATAACTGTACTATACTGAAATGACACCTAGGATGGATAGTTAGCTGATGTCATGTCTTACCCCCACATGACTGGGTTGTGCGGCCCGAAGGCAGGACCTAGCAATGGCTGGCCGATCATGCTAGATCAAACATAAGTCTGTAGGTACGATGAGCCTGCCCCACTTAGTCCTGGACTGCCAGGGGAACATCACCACTTTACAATGAAGTCACATCGACTGCCATCTCCCACACTACTGGTCGTGTGGTAGCACTATCATAATTCTGATCATATAGTTACGACACCATGCTCCTGAAAACTGAACTAAACCATACCATCTAGGTTTTGATATCATATAATACGATTTGTATACTGAACATAACTCTTTCATATTTCATAATAATATCTGACATGATAATATTTCATGAATTCTGTTATAACATACATGAATATGACATCTACGCCAACATGAATCACGACATTTGTGCCGGTATAACATAGCACGTAATCTCGGCATCTGTGCCGACAAATTGTAATATACTAAACATGAATTTTTTGCATTGTTCACATAATATTCATGAAATCATAGTTTCTACATTGTTTTATAATTTTCCTAAAGACTGGAAATACATGTTTATTCTGAAATAACATAATATTAAATAAGCATAATTTTCATGGTAAATAATACTCATGCCACACAAGATGGATAACATTCTAGTGTAAAATTTATTCTAAAATCATATTTCCTGATAAAACATATTTAAACCATATCCCTTTTCATCGAAGTATTTCCCAAACATAATCTTACAATATACATATTTTCCTAAAATCAAATGCTCTAAAATAATGAATAATTTTATGAAAATACTAAATTAGCTTATCCCCTTACCTGGTTTCTTGAACTACGCCAACAGGAATCCCAAACTGATGCCTGCGGCGCTCACCCAAACCCTGAATCAAGAATCCTAATTCCATTAAATCAACCATAAATAAAATACTATTTTAATATTTCCTAAGCCCATAAATTTCAAATAAATAATTATACCATCAAATATGACCAATTTACTTAATTCCTCAAATCTCACTCTCGCTTTAGAATGGTGCTTAGGAAACCCAAATTAAAAATTTACTCCAACCAAAATGATGATGATCGCGACTAAGACCCCATGGTGGTGCCCGATCATCGATTTGGCTGAAGATTCAAGGAGAATTTGAGAAAATAGGGAAAAATTACCATACCCCAGGAATGGCACCTATGCCGCTTCTATGACAAATTCACTTCGGTAGAAATGTTGGTGGCAAAACTAGGAATCCAACGATATTTTCAATTTTTTGATTGACCAAATATTTGTTGAGAAATTGAGGAGAGGGGGAGACGAGATGAGGAGAGTGACAAAGAGCAGGAGAGATACTGAGAGTTGCACATCCAATTCTAAATTTCCTATTGCTCCTAAAAGCTTCAAGAGATGATAAGATGTATATATTATATATTACTTTAATTTATTATATTATAATAATAATATATTATATACTTATATATATATATATATATATCACTTATCATTATATATTTAGGCATATTTATATATAACCGTCATATAACTTAACTTAATTAATTCAATTTAATAATTAATTAATTAATTAATTAGTTAACAATGAATAATTTTAATTTAGTTTAATTAATTTAATTTTTTTACTATTCATTTTATTTGTTTATTTCATTAATTAATTTAATAATTTAAAAATTAATTAATTGATGAATAATATATATATTTTATTATTATTATTATTTTATTTTATTTTACTTTTTTTTTTAATTTTTTTCCCGAGTTACTAAAGTCTTTCCTCCTTTAAAGAATTTCATCCCCAAAATTTGATAAATACTATTCCGAATAAAATCTCTCGTGACCCCAACAATGCTAAGTTAACCTCGAATAACAACAATCAGAAACTCCACAAACATAAGCTAAACTTACTAACAATCCTCAATTTAAACATCAAACACCTATATGAACCACCAAACATTACCAACATCCTCCTTTAAGGATTTCCCCTCACACTCAATTACCTTAATTTAATAATGTTTAATTAATGTAATTAATTAAATTAATTAATTTATTATTATTATTTTTTAGGATCATAACCCTAATTAAGTATAACTATTTTTGGGTTATTACATTCTCCCCTCCTTATAAAAAAATTCATCCTCGAAATTTGTTGAATACAACTCCAAGTAAAATCCATCGTTAACCTAACAAGTTTTAAGTCAATCTTTTAAACAAATCCATTGGAACTGATAACTAACATAGATTGATGGATTATACATCTTGTTCTAATGCACCTTACTTCAGCACTAACACTCAACAACTTCAATTTTCATTTCCAGTCTTTCAAAGATCGAACACCAACATAACCTTAGAAGAATGAATAGTTAACTATTCTTTGATTATGACATGACTTCAAAAAAATTTGTTTTAATTATCCATAACTCACATTTCCCACTTAGCATATAAATGACGCTCTCATAATGTTTGTAAAATTAATCCCAAATGTTGTTCTTGTACCTATTGAGTCTTTGAATACCCCAAACATCATCCATAAAAATTTATAATAAATTGATCCAAATATGGTTGAATAACTTGATTCATCCTATCCATGAAAATGCAAGGTGCATTAGTAACCCTAATTGGTAACACTAGAAAATTATCGCAATCTTACTGTGCACTCGATTCTGTCTTTGGGGTGTATAATTTTCAATTCTTAATTGGTGATAATTTAATTGCAAATCAATCTTCAAAAATTTTGAGATTTCGATACCGATTCCTACTGTAACATGATTCAACTCCCAATGATTAATGCATAACCTCAAGGCCCCACTATGTCTCTTAATGAATAACACAGGTGCAACCTATAATGATATACTAGGTCGAACAAATTCTTTGTTAAGGAAATCTTCTAGTTGCACCTTAAATTGCCTTAGTTCAGTTGATGTCATTATATAGGAAGCAATCGACATAGGCTCCGCTCCTAGCACCAAATCGATATTAAATTCAATCTCCTCTTGAAGATAGTCCCGATAAGTCTTCTGAAAAGAATATCTAGAATTTCATCACCTATGGGTAAAACTCGTATATTTCTTTCATTGCTACTACAAACCCTAGACATGTGCCACTCTCAAGATGTCAAATATGAGAGCTTGTTAGTTGGAAGGAAACCATCACTCCATTTGAATCTCCGAGTACTACTTCCTTTTGGAAACAATCAACTAGGTGTATGACCAACAAAAAACCACCAATGGTTAGCCTCATTTTAAATAGAGAACTTGTAATGATGACTCATATTCATCAATGATCATACCCACTGAGACATCCCAAACCAGGATGTGTAATCATTAGCCTGTCAGATCAAATGTATAAAAGACACTTCAAACTCTCATCATAACTTTATAATTCATTTGAGTAAAAATTATATGAACTCTCGAATATTCCCTGAAATTCTAATCACCCAATTTCTTTTCAATGCCAAACCAATGTATAGGCTTACACTTTTAAATCAAGGTAAGGTACCATTTTCCTACCAAATTGGTTCCTAGATTTTTTTTTTTCTGGTTACTACAATAGTACTGTACCCATGCCACAAATCGATTATCCATCATCACACTATCATCCCAGTGTGATTGCACCACCTGCCAAAACTAGTTACAGTACCGTGCTCAACATATAACACCTAATCCTTAGGGTTCATAAATCATATATGACAATTTACATAATAAAAACTATGGTCATGAATTTACTTTCATAAAATGTATAAAATATAAGCTATTCATAATTTTGTAAAATATCTGTCATATTCTGTCTCGGTATAAAACCGGCATCTCAAAACTCGGTGTCTATCCGTCATATCAAATCTTGGCTTATAGTCGTCATATCATATCTCGACATATAGTTGTCATGTCATACTGCATTTGTAGAGACCCGGAAAAATTTAATTTATGAAAGTAATAAAAGAAAAGAAAAGAAAGAGAAATAAAAGAAGGAAAAAGGAATATAAAGAGGGACATCAGTAGGAATTTCTCGACGAACCTAGAGTCATCATCAACGAACGTCTTTCTTGGTATCGTTGATGAGTACACGTGTCTTGTCGACGATAAGATAC
This sequence comes from Malania oleifera, assembly GCF_029873635.1. NCBI lineage: Eukaryota > Viridiplantae > Streptophyta > Magnoliopsida > Santalales > Ximeniaceae > Malania > Malania oleifera. Next base: position 68,883,329 of record NC_080418.1, on the reverse strand, counting down.
GAAGAGTAGGAAATTCAGGTCATTAAAGGTTTGTCGATGAACTCATTGTCTTCATTGACAAACACCCTTCTACGGTTCATTGACGAGTACACGTGTCTCGTCGATGAAGCCACATGGACAAATCCATCCTTCTCTCTTCAGATCCGACTTTGTTTTACCCCGTTTCGACAATCGAAATTTACCACGATGATCCCGGGGTGATACTCTACAAGATAACCGGAGCAGATTGTTGATTTGGGGTTCTTGGGCACCATCCCAAAATCAAGGTAAGTAAGTTATTTTAGGGTTTGTGTGGTTATTTGGGATATGTGAACATAGGAAATGTGTTAGATGGTAATATAATCGGGTTTGAGTTAATTGAACTAGGGTTAATGTAATTTCAGGGTTTGGAATTCTGGACGCTATAGGCGTGATTTAGGGTTTTTCAACAGGCTTCTCAGGAAACAGGTAAGGGGATAGATGAAGTCAAGTATTTTCAGAAATTTAATTGTTTAATATAAAATATTTAATTCAGAAATTTATTTATGAATTAATGTAGTTTTGGGAATACTGGTGTTTGATTTGATAAAACCCTAGGAATAGGTTAAATACTATTTTTCAACAGAAATACATTTTTCCTGACAGATAGTATAGTATGGTAGTACTCACTTGTGTGGCATAAGTATAGATAATTATACTATAGACTTTTAGCACGTCAGAATATGTTATGTGTTAGCTTTGGTGTATTTCCAAGAGGGGGGTGAATTGGAATTTTAAACTTTCTTCCTGGGTTAAACTAAATAGCAGCAGTATATCCATAACCTAAAGTCTATCTATACAGTTCCAAATGCGTAGAAAAAAAAACGTGCGGAAATTAAATCATGCATAACATTCACAATGTAACATACACGTGCGGTAAATAAATTATGAAAAAGTAAACTGCACACACACGATATGTTATCGGGGTTCGGCCAATTGTGTCTACGTCCCTTCCTCTAGCTCGCAAGTTTGAGAATTCCACTAATGCTCACTTAATGGGTGGAGCGGCACATTTTACAACTAGGTCAATTCATGGGGCTGACCTCAACCTACAATCGCACCTTACTAGGATGGTGCACCTAACTTTCCTAATTGGGTCTAAGCCAATCCAGGACTATTCAACAGGGCTAATCTCCCTCTTCAGGCCCATACCTAGAATACAACAAATGTATATAATTTGTGTACAAAAAAATGCTTCTTACACAAGTAGATATGTACCACTACAATACAATATAATATAATAAATGCATACTAATAATGTAGGAATTATAAGCTCAGTGCAATGTGTGTGCAATAACACTCAATCTAATGATTATTCTCAAATATGCATAAGAGTGTATAAACTAGTTTTTCTTTGAAACACAATATAGAATATCTCAATATCAACCAACGGTTTCAAAGATGCTAGCAAGGTGATTCAAACAAACTCAAAAAAATATTTTTTCTATGTACTTAGCACAAGAGATGTTTGAATGTAAGCTTATAAAAATATTTTGCACACCAAAAATATTGGCTAAGGAATCTTGCAATATCAATGTAAAAACCCACAAGCCTCAAAGTTTTCCCCACACAAGATTTATTAGATTAAATCAGTGGGAAAACTTATGCTTAACTCTCAATATTAAAATCAATCAACAAACTATACAAATGAGAGTATTACACTCAAGGCACTTTCACAAAGCTTGGATTATCAAAGAAATAGGTGTATAAGAGTGTATGGGATTAGTATGAACAAAATAGGATTTGAAAATTTGAGAGAGTTTTGGCTTAATCCTATTTGCTAATCACCCCTAATTTGTGCAAATGAAAGCATATATATAGAAAGGGAAAATTATGACCGTTGGGGACTCAATGGTAATTTTAAAATTTGTTTTAATTATGTTTAAGGAATTAACCCCCTTTTTACCCCAAATTACCTTGGTTAAAAATTTGTCAACCCCAAAGTTTCGGGTGGCTAAACCACGGTTTGGTCGCCCAAATAGACTCAACGGAAAAAGGTGATTTTCGAGGTTCGGGTACCCAAGTCAAGGTTCGGTTGGCTAATCCAGGCAATTTTTGATTCGTTCGAGGATCGGTTTCCTGTACATAATTTTAGTAGCCCGAACAACAACCTTCGGTCGCTCGAGGGTATTTTACACGTGAAGGTTAGGGCTCCGAAATAGTTGAAGAAAAGTCAGAACCGAGTTTAGTTGACCGAGGAAGATACACTCATTCCAGTTTGGTCGCCTGAAGTTAGGTCAACGATGTTGACTTTCCACGGTTCGGTCGACCGAGGCAAAGCTTTGCCAAGTTCGGTCACCCAAAACCTCCTGGTTTTTGGCCTAAGGTTATGATTTCATGTGCTCTTAAAGTGTAGGGACCTAAGGTCTTTCTAAGGTTTTAGGCATTTTAACTTAGCCTAAAAAACTTGGCGTCGGTCGACCTCTATCTATGGTCATTTGAGCATTATAGTTCCTATATGCATGATTTGCATATTATTACAGACCATTCCTACTTTACTATTATAGATCCGAATTGAATATAATACATAAAAATAAAACTTAAAAACAAATATCAGTCTTCATGCGCTGCTCCTTTGCAGTTTCATAGAAAATACCGAGGTATGCTTGTTTAAGTGCTTCTCGGCTTCTATTTCTCATCTGTCATTCGTGCTTTAGAAAAATAAACTTGTTCAAATACTCAAAGCACACAGATGAGATACTATGGTTTGTCATAATCAAAATAGGAGACAGACTCAAAAGGTCAACATTATGATTACACAGAATAAGCATGATTTGATAACATTTTTAGAAAGATGATAAACAGAATGGAAATTATGGTATTTTTAGTATATTATGATAATACAACTGGCGCAAATGTTGTGTTCAGTTTTAATATGAAAATTTATTCAGAAATTATGAAATGACAAGTTTTTTATACAGAAATGTTATGTGAAATGTATTGTATAGTAATAGAACCCAGATGGATTGTGTATGTTATGAGCACAGTTCCGTAGCTAGCTAGCCAAAAGCCCTGTGTGTCGACTTGAGAAGTGTTGCTGAGAGTAGGATGAGTGGACTAGGTAGCCAGATCAAACAGAGTAACCTCTGTGTACCAACCTGAGAAGTATAGCAGAGAGTAGGACGGGCAGACTAGGTTGGTGTATAGCCAACAATACAACCACACTATTCAAGAAGTGTGGGTCAGAGGCTGATTAGCCTGAAGTATAGCGGAGTGTAGGATACCCACTGTGCACCGACCTGAGAAGTGTTGCCGAGAGTAGGATGGGCGGATCAGTTTGGGTGGGAAATCGTGCGTAGTTATGTTATGTTATGTTATATTGACTTAGCTTGGTTGGCCAGCTATGGATAAGTCTAGCCTTCGAGTTGCACCACCCGATTATACGAGGTTAATTCATGACTTAGTCTTCCATCCATGGTATAAATTCAATAATATACAGATATAGTAGATGAATTATATGTTGTGTTAAAATATGATTTACTTATATTTATATAGAATAGTTTTATCAGATACAGTCTATCATGTATAGTAAATGTTTATATCACACTAATACTCATGTTGCCACACGCTGATTTTAGTCTGTCTCCCTTACTAAGAGGTGTCTTACCCTAGCATTACAAACATTTCAAGAAACCCTAACAGATGAGTGGAGCAAGCTTTGAGATAGAGGAGTTTGTTGGTACTACCCCAGTTACAGGGTAAGTAGTTGAGTCGGGATCAGGATGGATTTTTGAGTATGACTCTAGGATGTATTGTCCTTTTTGGGTTGTAAATGTGTGTGTGTGTGTGTCTGTTGGAAATAGTAAAACTCAGGTATTGTATATAAGGTTAAGTGTATTAAGGTTTCCATTGCTTAGTTGACATGTCTGTATAAACAGGTGAATCTCTAGTACCTACGGGTCCGTGTTGACTTTGACTACTTTTTATGGTATCAGAGTATTAATAATAATAATAATAATAATAATAATAATAATAATAATAATAATAATAATAATAATAATAATAAATATAGCAGAAATTTGGGCTCCTTACAACATCTTATCTGTTTAAACATCCTGTTCATTTATGACATTTAAAACTGTTCTCATGCCACACAATTTTCATCTGATAAATCATAAATGTACATAACTGTCTGGGAAGCATATAAGTGATTGGAAATAGGGGTATAATCATCTTCGAGGTTTACTTTTAACTCAAAATATATATTTTACTAAAAATAGGAGATGTTCATCCCATCCACATTAGTTTTCCCCAAAAACATATAAAAGTCAAAACAATCATTTTCATATTCCTGATTCATTCATAAAATCATATATACTATCTTTGTAAACACATACTTCAATTTAATCTGTTCATATTTTAAAAATAACTGACATAACCTAATCCCCTTACCTGTTCTTGAAGAAACTTCCTAAACCTTCAAAACCACAAAACCTAGCCGCTCGAATTTGCCGAAGATTGATAGCCAACATGCTGGGAGAAGGGAGAGATGATCAAGGAGCACTCGTGAGTGATTTGGGAGGCTTAGGAGAGAGAGAGAGAGAGAGAGAGAGAGAGACTCCAAAACCCTAGGTTAGAGAGAGAGCAAATGTGAGAGTTATGAAAAATTTATGTTATTTAGCCCTTAAGTAACTCAGCCCACAGGAAAACCGAAACGTCGATTGTTTGGCCACTTACCAAACCTGTTTTGCTTGTGTAATGCTCTCGGTTGTTTTCCACTGTAGGAAAATCGTCGATGGTTTTATTGAGACTCCTCAAATCGTCGACGGTTTGGTTATGTACCAAACTGTTTCCTTCTTTTCCTTTTTTCTTCCCTTTCCTTTTATTTATTTCTTTATTTCCGTGGTTCGGGTTACTACAATTGAAATACAAGATAAAATAAATCCAACATTAACTAAACTCAAACAATAGCTTAAACAAAATAAATCCACATTAACTTAAATGAAAATCAATCCATCAATACCTTAAACAAAATAAAACCCAACAATAGTTTAACCAAAATAATATCTTCTCAACAATGGCTTCAATATAGATAAACTCAAAAAATAATAAATTCAAACAAAGTATTAAGACAAGTATTGAAATAACAATAATGTAAAACAAAAAAAATAAATAAAGAAAAATGGGAGAGAGAGAGAGAGAGAATGGTCGAAGAGTATGTGTGCAGCTGCTATAGCAGCTCCTCCCTTTTTCTTCTTTCTTTTATCATGTTTAGCACCGCATGGCGGCTCCCTCTTCCCTAGCAGCTCACGATTGCTCTCTCCTAAAAGCTACCATATTTTCCTTTTTATTTCCAGCCCTATTCCTCTAGCCCCCTTGCACACACATAGGCCGACTGCCCCTTTTTTTTTTATTACTCCAACACATACAGCCTCTATGAAGATTGCATGGCCCATGAAAATGCATGGGCCTCTCCAACTCTCATCTTTAATTTTGAGCACATGCCAGGCCTCCAATTTGGCTGAATTCTCCCGATGCTTCACGGTCTAGCTTCTTCCTTTTATAAATGGCCCATGCAAATCAATTTTTGGGCTTTCGGACTTCACCCATGCACGATTGGTGTAGCAGGTGCAGCAACTTCAAGCCCAATTTTGACTTTGACTCAAAACATGAAAGTTGTAGAGTTTTTTCTTGGCGTTCCATAGCATCTTGAATCATCTCAATCGGATCTCAGATAAGAGAATTATGCCCATATTACGAAGCAATGTAGAAACTATCCATAATCGCTCAATTAGCTTCGTTTTGCACTTAACACCTCCATTTGCATCATTTTGCTTGGCCCACTCCACTTTTTGCATGTGCATCTTTGTTTCTTCTTTAATTCTCAAAAATACCTTGCAAAAGTTAAACACAATTACTCGTAAATTTATGAATAAAAATAGAATAAAAATTCAAATATTATAAATTGAGCTCAATATTGAAATATTGGACATAATTAGGCATTTAAGTAAAATTATAATTATTAATTAATATTTTTAAATACCTAATTACAAAACTTTGACGCGTAATTACACCCCCCAATTAACGTTTTACTAGTCACTAGAAAATAACGTGAATGCATTCGTACAAAGGGAGCAACAACCATAATTCCAATACTTTTGAAAATCACATGACATGAAATATGGTTAATGAGTTTAGGAACACAGGAAATAGATTAATTCAAGTTAAGTATCAACTGAGAGATTTATGCACCATTTAGTAAATCAACCAAGGTAATGAAATGTAATAAAGCTTGTGTGAATGGAAATAAGGCTAGAATTCGAAGATTGACTACCAATAGGCATTAACAGATTCATTCAAAACAGTTAATTTGAGACAACAGCACGGTCTTACTCAAATTCAAAACCATTGTAATGGCAGCTTTCATACTATTACACTTTCAAAAGTATCATTTTTTTTTATTTATTTAGCAAGGACCTGGGTAATAGGTAGCTATTTTCAGTACATGAATTTACAATGGTGGCTTTCACGCTACTACACTTTAGAAGACACCTACTTTCTCATTTTTGTTAGGACCCTAGTTATAGATAGCCCTTTCCAATACATAATTGTTTCCCTCTTTTTGTTTCTTTCTTTTCTCCTTTTTTCCCTTTTTTTTTTCTTTTCTTTTTGAAATTGATCCCTGACTTGTTTCTTATTTTCATTTGTTTCAAGCTTTTTCTTTTTCTATTTTCTCTTTTCTCTAAGCCATTAGGATATGGTTCATTAGAGTCACAAACACTGAAGTATACATCAACCAATAAGGATCTAAGGTAGTTTTTCTAAGTATTCTAACCTGTGTTATGTATGTTTAATAAAACTTTCAACATGCCCTTGGTTGAAACTAAGTGAAATGGATAAATTTCCCTTTTGATTTAAACTCTAATTTGCACTACATCCTACATGATCCATGTCCTCAAAATAAATAAAAAATTTAGCATGTAACATTCACAAATAAGGAATTGAGCATGCTCTAAGTTCACTACGAGAACTTTCCTAAGGTGAACCAAACTGCCAAACTGTCTAACACATGTAAATATCACATACAAATGTCACATTAAAATTCTATCACATAGTAGCACACAATTACGCATACATATTCTCTCTCCCCCAGCTAAAATGAAACATTGTCTTCAATGATTGAAAAGAGTAGCAAAATAATAATACTGAAGGAAGTAGAGGAGTGCCTGGGGTAGAGAAGTAAGGGAAAAGAAAAATTGAAACGAAAGGAAAATATACCTGAAAATAAACTAAAAATAAAAAAAACAAAATGAAAAAAAAAAAAAAAACATCACAGTATATCTGGAGGAGGCTCGGAGGAATTTGATCTGGTGGGTGCAGGTTTATAAATTGAATTTATGGGTCTCCAAATTTGAGTTGCCACGACAAGTTTGTTTTGTTACTTGCAACAAGATTCGCTAAATTCGCATTAGATAAGTCAATATTCTCTAAGGTTTCAGACAAAATATGTTCAAATTGTATTTCTTGTTTTAATAAGAAAAGATCTTTATCTAGTATGTTTTCCAGGAAATTCAATTCTTTAAGAACCAGTCTTTGAGAAAAGGTGTCCAAACAGTTACCTTTGGTTCTTCAGAAACATCAACATTAAAATTTTTACCTAGTCCCTTGAAAGTTGAACTCTTAGCATTCTAATCAACCTCCCTATCTGGTGTACCCGTCACCTTACCACTACGGAGATTTGCTACGGTATTGGAATCGTTGAAATTTACTCCAGTAGAGGATGACAGTTCCATGGCTGTAAATTGCACTTGAGTATCTAGTTGGGCTTGAAATGGGAATTCATCTTTCTCTAATGCACTTAGTGTTGTGTCCAGCCTAGTCAAATTGGTGCTTATCTCGTTAATGGTTTGAGAAATATGAGTGTTGATCATATTTTGGTTTGCCATGAATTGCTGAAGTGTATTAACCATCTGTGACATGCTATCATCAAGAGACTTCTTCAGTGGAGTGTGTGCTAATGCCTAAAAATTTTGAGCAGCTACATTAAATTAGAATCGTAGAAGTAGCTAATATTGATGTTGAGGAGAGGCCTGATGATATGTTGGCTGAGAAGGTGGTGCATAGGACTGGGGAGGTTGCTGAAATTGCGAAGAAGATTGACCAGACTGATCATTCCTCCATAAAAAATTCGGATGACTCCTCCATGTCGGATAATAAGTGTTAGAGAAAGGCTGATTTGGTGCTCCGTTAACCCAATTTGTTGATTGCATTTGATTAGACCCACTCTCCTTTTCTAATTCTATAACGTCTAACCTCTGAGTCAAAGCAGCAATATGAGCCTAGACATCAGTTTCTTCTCTTATTTTATATCTATCTCCACCACCAATTGCTCTGAGAGGTTGTATTGCCAATGGTGCCCAATTAGATCGTGTATTCCATTGTTGGGCTGTTGGAATTGGTGTGATCCTAAGAGGGGGGTGAATTGGGTTTTAAAAACATTTTGACTAAATTAAACATTTACATCGATTCACCATAGATCATATCCCATTTTCACATGTGTAAGTAAATTAATAAAATAATAAAAGCAAACATACACGTGAAATATGTAACGTCCCTCAATTTCTTAACATAAAATATCACATAATAAATAAAATGGTCAAGCCGAACCCGTGGGTAGCGGGGACACCTGTCAAACACAGCGAAAAACCTAGTAGCAGTAAACATAAAATCTCAAACATCCAATCATAAAACATAATACCAGAGCATTCTATACATCCTCACATACATCAAAATATCTCTAGGGTCAAATACAAAATAACTCTGACCCTATTACAAAATCTTATCCTTCTCACAGGGTAATTTCACTAGCTCAACGGCAGCCCTGACCCGCCGGTCTCTCAAAGGCTCTTAAAAAATTAATTAATTTTGGGGGTGAGACACTTCTCAGTAAGGGAAAATAAACTAAATACAGTTGTGTGGCAACATGAATATTTAATGCATTTATACGTATACAGTACATTTCATAATTCTATAAACATCATCATATCATACTGGGTAAACATATATTTTCACATCTGTTAATAAATCATAACATACATAAAATCATCCGTTATAATTGTAGTACTGAAAACAAACTCAGGATGAATAGCTAGCTGGTGTCATGTATTACCCCCCATGACGGGTTGTGCAGCCCGAAGGCGGGACCCGACAATGGCTCGCCGACCACTGCTGAATCAAATATGTCTGTAAGTACGATGGGCCCGCCACACCCTAGTCCGAACTGCCAGGTGGACGTCCACACTCTACTAAAAGCCACATCGACTATCCATCTTCCATCCTCTCGTGGGACGGTAGCACTAATAAGGCCTCGTGCCAAAATTAACCCATAGCTACGGTACCGAGCTCCTGGTCTGAACTAAACTAACATCCTGGTTGTGAAAACATATAATACATGATCATACTTAACATTATTACGGCCTCGTGACGAAAACATAGATACAGCCTCGTGCCGAAAACATAAATACATGGCCTCGCGCCAATAACATAAATACGGCCTCGTACCGATAACATAAATATGGCCTCGTGCCGATAACATAAATACATGGCCTCGCGCCAATAACATAAATATGGCCTCGTGCCGATAACATAAATATATGGCCTCGGGCCAAAATTGTTTCAGGTATATATATTCTGAAAATACATCATTTATCATATAATCGTCAAAACCATCACAACATAATTCATCTTTTCATAATACCTGAAAACATGTTTTGTGCGTAAAATCTTTTACATCATAATACATTTCACATAAAATAATATTCATGCCATACATATGCTGTTAACAGTCATACTTCATATTCTAAAATCGTGATTTCCTTATATCTCATACATACATATACATTTTAATCATCATAGCAGTATTTTCCTAATCGTACATTTCATTCGTAATACACAATATAACATATGCTTTTCTGAAAATAAATTTACTCATAATCAATAATAATTTGCATGAAAAATTACAACTTTAGTTTATTCCCTTACCTGGCTACTAAGAAATTCGTTAGGACGCAAAATTTCACGCCCTTGGCGCTCAAAAGTCAACTCTTGAAATTTATATTTTCCCCAGATTAATTAATTTATTTCTCTAAAATAATACTCATCTAGCCTTCCCTAGGCTCCATATATCTCAAATTAATATTTAAACTATTATTTAACATCCTCACTTAATTTTCCAAGTTTTGCCTGTGGGTCCCAAAATTACACCCGCGGCGCTCACCCGGGCCCTAAATTCCAGAAATCCTACTTCAGTCCTAGATGCTTAATATTTTAGCATTTCAAAATTAATGCTAATTAATTAAAAATAAGCCCCTTAATAACCGCCGCACCTCAAATTTGTGGTTTTGGCCCGACACCCCCACGAGAATTCCGTCCCACTAGACTTATAGAGAATCATCCCTAGATTCTCGTGGTGGTGTCCGTTTGTCAATTGGGCTTATATTTTGCAAGAAATTAAAAAAAAAAGGAAAAAATGGTTTACCCCAGGGAATACGCTTACGCCGCTCCTACCACCGATCCGCTTCTGTAGAAATGACGGCAGCGGCAAATGAAGTCCAGTGGTATTTTCGAATTTTCTATCGGGCGAAAATCCATCATGAAATCGAGGAGAGAGGGAGAGAGAATGTGAAGAGAGAGAGAGAGATTGTAGGTTGTAGGAAAGAACTAAATAAATAAATAAAGAAGAAGAAGAAGAAGAAGAAGATAGATGATAAAGGGGGGGGGGGTTGAATTCAAATTAGAATCCAACAAGCTTCAGGTGGTTTAACATATATATATATATATATATATATATATATATTAATATAATAATAATAATATATTTAGTTAATATTAATAATATATTTTATTAATAAAAATAAAAATAAATTTTAATCAATTAATTTTTTTCCTTTTTCTTTTAAATCCGATTAATTAATTAATTAATTAATTAATAATAATAATTTTTTTTCTTTTTGGAAATCAATCCACTAATCTTTTATATCTCTTTTTGGGATTTTTACATTCTCCCCTCCTTATAAAAATTTCGTCCTCGAAATTTGTCATTCTCCTATTTCCCTTCCTTAGTGAAAATACTTCCAATTTTTATTGATTACCCTCACTTATGGCGGAGGAATACCATGGTTACAATGAGGGCTCTAGGAGATTACAACTATTCAAAATTCTCCCAAAACCATTCACATTTCAAAACTAAAAACCCTATATATCTTACGTTACACTATACAATTAAAAACTACAATCCTATTCCATTCGCTTGATTGGTTCAGCTCTAAACTCCACTGAATAAGTGCAGATATCTCTGACACATCTGATCCTCTAGTTCCCAAGAAGCCTCCTTAATGGCATGGTTGCGCCACAGAAATTTTACCAGTGGAATCTTCTTCGTGCGTAGCTTATGTTCCTTCCAGTCAAGAATCTGCACTGGCACTTCTTCATAAACTAAAGTATTGCCCAACTCCAATGCTTCATATCTAATCACATTGGAGAGGTCTGAGACGTATTTCCTCAGCATAGAAACGTGGAATACGTCATAGATTCTAGATAGGACCGGTGGTAATGCCAAGCGATAGGCAACTGGACCCACTCTCTCAAGAATCTCGAATGGTCCAATATATCAGGACTCGGCTTACCCTTCCTCCCGAACCTCATAATGCCCTTCAGCGGTGCCACCTTCAGGAATACGTGATCTCTTGTGTCAAATTCCAATTCTCGCTGACGAGTATCAGCATAACTCTTCTGCCGGCTCTGCGCTGTCCTAATCCTATCTCTGATGAGTCTAACTTTATCCTGAGTCTGCTGTATCAGCTTTGGCCCCAATACCTGTCTCTCACCAACCTCATCCTAGTACAATGGGGATCGGCACCTCCTGCCATACAGTGCCTTATACGGTGCCATCCCAATGCTGGCCTGGTAGCTGTTATTATATGCAAACTCAACTAGTGGCAAATACTGCATCCAACGACCTCCAAAGTCTAGCACACATGCTCGCAGCAAATCCTCCAAAATCTGTATCGTCCTCTCTGTCTGTCCATCTATCTGAGGATGAAAAGTTGTGCTGAACGACAACTGAGAACCCATGGCCCCTTGCAGACTCTTTCAAAAATGAGATGTGAACCGTGGGTCTCTATATGAAACTATGGACACTGGGACGCCGTGGAGTCTAACTATCTCCTGGATGTATAACTCAGCCAATCTGTCCATGGAGTAGCTAACTCTGATCGGCAAAAAGTGGGCAGTCTTCGTCAATCGATCCACCACTACCCAAATAGCATCCTGTCCATGCAATGCTGGCAGTAATCCTGAGACGAAATCCATCGCTATATGCTCCCACTTCCACTCAGGAATGTGGAGTGGCTGCAACGATCCCGCCGGTCTCTGATGCTCAGCCTTCACTTGCTGGCACGTCAAACACTGACCCACAAACTGAGCTATCTCCTTCTTCATGTTGCTCCACTAGAAGGACTCTCGAAGATCCCTGTACATTTTAGTGCTACCCGGATGTACAGTATATAGGGATCGATGTGCTTCCTCCAAAATGACTTTCTTGATCTCAGAATCGGCAAGAACACATAACCTGGTATGGAACCTTAGGGCTCCATCATCTGTAATGCTGAACTTTGGTTCTTGACCATCCTGTACCTTTCCCATAAGCTCTACTAGTTCTGCATCATTCCTCTGAGCTACTTTATATCTCTCTTGTAGAGTCAGCTGCAAAACCAAGTCAGCAATGAATGCCTGGTGATCGCCCTCTACCAGCTCCACACCGAGCCTCTCCAGATCCATCTGAATTGGATGCTGAATCTCCACTGCAAATACAGATGATTCCACTGATTTTCGACTCAAAGCATCAGCAACCACATTAGCCTTTCCCGAGTGGTAGCTAATAGTGCAGTCGTAATCCTTTATTAGCTCCAGCCATCTCCTCTGCCTCATATTCAATTCCTTCTACGTGAAGAAATACTTTAAGCTCTTATGTTCAGTAAATATCTCACACCTACCCCCATATAGATAGTGCCTCCAAATCTTCAGTGCGTAAACAACCGCCGCCAACTCTAGATTGTGGGTAGGGTAGTTCTTCTCATATTCTTTCAACTTTCGTGAGGCATAGGCTATCACTCTCCCCCGCTGCATCAATACACATTTGAGCCCTCTATGGGACGCATCACTGTAAATTACGAACCCCTCTTCTCCTGAAGGAATCGTAAACACAGGCGCAGTGATGAGTCGCTGCTTCAACTCCTGGAAGCTCTGTTCATATTCATCAGACCACTCAAACTTCGCTCATTTCCTGGTCAATCTAGTCAACGGGCCTGACAATCGAGAGAAGCCCTCAACAAACCTGCGGTAGTAGCCAGCCAATCCCAGGAAACTCATGATCTCGTGCACATTCTTTGGTCGTACCCAGTCTACTACCGCCTCAATTTTACTCGGATCAATAGAAATACCACCCTTGGATATAACGTGTCCAAGGAAGGTAACCTGTTCCAGCCAAAACTCACACTTCTTGAGCTTTGCATATAGCTTCTCCTCTCGCAACACCTGTAACACTACACTCAGATGCTCCTCATGCTCCTCTGGACTCTTCAAATACACAAGTATATCATCAATAAATACTACCACAAACCGATCCAAGTACTGGTGAAAAACCCTGTTCATAAGATCCATAAACATTGCAGGAGCATTCATCAACCCAAACGGCATAACTAGAAATTCATAGTGACCATATCGTGTTTTGATTGCCGTCTTCGGAACATCTTCCACCCTGACTTTCACCTGATGGTACTCAGAGCGTAAGTCTATCTTTGAAAAGATCTGTGTCCCCTGTAACTGGTCAAACAAATTATCAATACGTGGGAGCGGGTATTTATTCTTGATAGTTACTTTATTTATTTCTCGATAGTCGATGCACAATCTCATCGAGCCATCCTTCTTCCTCACAAACAACACCGGTGCTTCCCAGGGTGACACACTAGGCCGAATGAACCCCTTATCTAACAGCTCCTGCAACTGCTCTTTCAATTCTTTCAGCTCTGCCGGTGTCATTCTATATGGTGCCTTCGAAATCGGCGCTGTCCCCGGAACCAGATCAATAAAAAACTCTACCTCACGATCAGGAGGTAGTCCTGGCAAATCCTCGGGAAATACATCAGGAAAATCCCTCACCATTGGGATATCCTCCACCCTCAGTTCCCCTTCTGATACAGCCTTCACATAGGCTAAATATCCCTGACAGCCTTTTGATAGCAATTTACGCGCCTGAATAGCAAATAATAATTGAGGTGGGGTGCACACACGTGATCCCATGAATCTGTGCTCCTGTCCCTCTAGAGGTTTGAATACTACCACTCTCTGATGGCAATCTATGCTAGCATAGTGGGCAGCTAGCCAATCCATGCCCAAGATTACCTCAAACCCATGCATGTCTAAAACCACTAGATTAGCTAACAAAGACCTCCCCTGAATATCCACTGGACAGTCCCTAAGTACCTCTTTACATACCCCCACGGTTCCAATCGGCGTAGCAACAGACAAACTAATTTCTAACTGCTGAGGCTTAAACCCACATAATTTAACATAATCTCGGGCGATAAATGAATGTGTCACCCCAGAATCAAACAAAATCGTAGCTTTAAATGAATGTATTGAAATAGTACCTGTCACCACATCTTCTGCAGCCTCAGCATCGCCCGGCATCAAAGCAAAAACTCTGGCTGGGGCCGTATTCCTCTGCTGGCCTCCTCATGGTGCCTGGTAATCTCCTCGTGTAGGTCTAGGAGTAGTACCAGTCTGTGTCGGACACTCCCTCATCATATATCCTGACTCCCCGCACCTGTAGCAGACACCTCGCCCAGCATGACACTCTCCCAGGTGTCTCTTCCCGCAAGATGGGCAAGCGGGAGATGGCTGTGCACCCTAAAAACCGTGATTCCCGGTCTTCTATCTTCGGTCCCTATAATAGCCACCTCTCTTCCACGCGGCACGGTCGACTCCCTGCTGGAAATCAGAAGGTATGGATCTCTTCTTCTGCCTCTGCTCCTTAGCCTCCAATCGCTCACCAATCTCTGCTATAGTGGCTCGGTCAACCAGCTCGGTGAAGTCTTGTAACTTCAATATCGATAACTGCTTGTAAATTTCTCTCCTCAAGCCTCTTTCAAACTGTCATACCTTCTTCGCCTCTTCTGGAATAATGTACGGGGCGAAACGAGATAGCTCGATGAACCTCGCCGCGTACTGTTGCACTGATAGCTGTCCCTGTTTCAGATTTAGGAACTCTACAATTTTAGCCTCCCTAGAAGAGGCTGGAAAATACCTGTTGAAGAATGTTTCTTTAAACCGTTCCCATGTCATCTCTATAAGTACAATCCTCTACTGATCTAATACTCTTATCGCCGACCACCACCTCTCAGCCTCTCTAGTCAATTTATAGGTGGCAAACAACACTTTTTTCTCCTTTGAACACTGCAGTACTCCAAATATCTTCTCCATCTCCTGCACCCAATTCTCAGCAACTGCAGGATCCGTTCCCCCTGAGAAAGTTGGAGGATTCATCTTTATGAACTTCTTGATCGTACAACCGTGGCCTATAGATGGACCACCCTGTTCTCTCGAACTCCTGGCAATTTCTGCCATAACCTGCTATGCTACGCTGTGTAAGACTGCATCTGAATCACTACCCGCAGCGCCTGAGGGTCCAGCACCCTCATTCCTACTGGCGTGGGCACTATTGCCACCAAGGTCCATCCTGAAAAACATGTAACTTAACTCAAAACCTCATTCTCTATACATATCACTCAACTCATATGGTATATTTTCCTAATTAACTAAGTCACTCTTGATCTTAGTTTAAGGTTCAATTTTGCAACCTAGATACCCAACACGATGATAGTGTACAATGAATTTCCTGAAGTTGTCACCTCAGGAAAATCACACAAACCACCACGGAAGTCCTGCATCTAGACTACAAAACTAGACCTCAAATTCCTTTATCCTATACTCTGGTATTTATTATTGCTGCACTCTAGAGTCTACAGAACCTAGTAATCTGTCTTTGATACCAAATGTAAAGTCCCTCAATTTCTTAACATAAAATATCATATAATAAATAAAATGGTCAACCCGAACCCGTGGGTAGCGAGGACACCTCTCAAACATAGTGGAAAACCTAGCAGCAATAAACATAAAATCTCAAACATCCAATCATAAAAAATAATACCAGAGCATTCTATACATCCTCACATACATCAAAATATCTCTAGGGTCAAACACAAAATAACTCTGACCCTATTACAAAATCTTATCCTTATCACAGGGTAATTTCACTAGCTCAATGGCGGCCCTGACCCGCCGGTCTCTCAGGGGCTCCTAAAAAATTAATTAATTTTGGGGGTGAGACACTTCTCAGTAAGGGAAAATAAACTAAATATAGTTGTGTGGCAACATGAATATTTAATGCATTTATACGTATACAGTACACTTCATAATTCTATAAACATCATCATATCATACTGGGTAAACATATATTTTCACATCTGTTAATAAATCATAACATACATAAAATCATCCGTTATAATTGTAGTACTGAAAACAAACCCAGGATGAATAACTAGCTGGTGTCATGTATTACCCCCCATGACGGGTTGTGCAGCCCGAAGGCGGGACCCGACAATGGCTCGCCGACCACTGCTGAATCAAATATGTCTGTAAGTACGATGGGCCCGCCACACCCTAGTCCGAACTGCCAGGTGGACGTCCACACTCTACTAAAAGCCACATCGACTATCCATCTTCCATCCTCTCGTGGGACGGTAGCACTAATAAGGCCTCGTGCCAAAATTAACCTATAGCTACGGTACCGAGCTCCTGGTCTGAACTAAACTAACATCTTGGTTGTGAAAACATATAATACATGATCATATGTAACATCATTACAGCCTCGTGCCGAAAACATAGATACGTCCTCGTGCCGAAAACATAAATACATGGCCTCGTGCCAATAACATAAATACGGCCTCGTGTCGATAACATAAATACGGCCTCGTGCCGATAACATAAATACATGGCCTCGCGCCAATAACATAAATATGGCCTCGTGCCGATAACATAAATATATGGCCTCGCGCCAAAATTGTTTCAGGTATATATATTCTAAAAATACATTTATCATATAATCGTCAAAACCATCACAACATAATTCATCTTTTCATAATACCTGAAAACATGTTTTGTTCATAAAATCTTTTACATCAAATACATTTCACATAAAATAATATTCATGCCACACATATGCTGTTAAAAGTCATACTTCATATTCTAAAATCGTGATTTCCTTATATCTCATACATACATATACATTTTAATCATCATAACAGTATTTTCCTAATCGTACATTTGATTCGTGATACACAATATAACATATGCTTTTCTAAAAATAAATTTACTCATAATCAATAATAATTTGCATGGAAAATTACTGCTTTAGTTTATTCCCTTACCTGACTACTGATAAATTCGTTAGGACGCAAAATTTCACGCCTTTGGCGCTCAAAAGTCAACTCTTGAAATTTACATTTTCCCTAGATTAATTAATTTATTTCTCTAAAATAATACTCATCTAGCCTTTCCTAGGCTCCATATATCTCAAATTAATATTTAAACTATTATTTAACATCCTCACTTAATTTTCCAAGTTTTGCCTGCGGGTCCCAAAATTACACCTGCGGCGCTCACCTGGGCCCTAATTTCTAGAAATTTTACTTCAATCCTAGATGCTTAATATTTTAGCATTTCTAAATTAATGCTAATTAATTAAAAATAATCCCCTTAATAACCGCCGCATCTCAAATTTGGGGTTTTGGCCCGACACCCCCACGAGAATTCCGTCCCACTAGACTTATAGAGAATCATCCCTAGATTCTCGTGGTAGTGTCCGTTCGTCAATTGGGCTTATATTTTGCAAGAAATTAAAGAAAAAGGAAAAAATGGCTTACCCCAAGGAATACGCGTACGCCGCTCCTAGCACCGATCCGCTTCGGTAGAAATGACGGCAGCGGTGAATGGAGTCCAATGGTATTTTTGGATTTTCGATCGGGCGAAAATCCATCACGAAATCGAGGAGAGAGGGAGAGAGAACGTGAGGAGAGAGAGAGAGATTGCAGGTTGCAGGAAAGGACTAAATAAATAAATAAAGAAGAAGAAGAAGAAGAAGAAGATAGATGATAAAGGGGGGGGGGGGTTGAAGCTTCAGGTGGTTTAATATATATATATATATATATATATATATAAAATAATAATAATTTATTTAATTAATTTTAATAATATATTTTATTAATAAAAATAAAAATAAATTTTAATTAATTAATTTTTTTGCCCTTTTTCTTTTAAATCCGATTAATTAATTAATTAATTAATTAATAATAATAATAATAATAATAATTTTTTTTCTTTCTTTTTGGAAATCAATCCACTAATCTTTTATATCTCTTTTCAGGGTTTTTACAAAATATATCTCATTTAAAATAGGGGTGTGCATGCAAATAATTATAACAAAAATTTAAAGCAAACACATGCAGAAATTTAAGTGCAGAAATATAAATGAGATAGAGAGAGAGACACACACAATATATTTGTTATCAAGGTTTAGCCAAACCAGCCTGCATCCTTGCCTTGGGCATACCCCCCAAAGATTATATTATCCCTGCTCACTTAAATGGGTGGAGAAGAAGTCGTTACAACCTTTCGTTACAGGGGAAGGTAAACCCCAACTCAATTACAAGACTGAGCTCAACTTGTCTCCCTTATGGGGCAGAGACTCCTCAGTTCAATTTACCCAGCTGAATCGAACCAGTCTCACTTACGGGGCTGAGACTCCCCAGTTCAATTTACAAGATGAACCCAACCGATACAATAAAAATATTTTTATACATGATAAAGTGCTTCTAAATACAAGCAGACATGTACAACATTTAAGCTCTAAATACATGTACTCTAATATGATATGAAATATGCTCAGTAGAGCAAGGGGGTTTTTTCAAAACAAATATTCCTATATTTGAAGAAAGATATATATGATAAAATGCTTCAAAGATTTGAACCCTTAATAAAATATTCTCCTAAAAATATTTTTCAAATACGATTCGGAGAACCTAGGGCTTTTGGTCTTAATGATATTTTTGTAAAAACTAAAATGTGTGATCTTTGATGTTGAGATAAATATGTAATACACGCTACAAAGATGAAAATAAAATAAATATTTCTCCAACAAAGATTTGCAATAAAAAGTATTTGGAGAAATTAGGATTTATGCTCAAAAGTTGTTTTTGCAATAAATGTAATCAAAATGAATGCTCAAATAAAATACTCTCTTAAAAATGTTTCAAAGAAAGAATCAAAGAGAGTTTGGGGAGTATAAAAATTTAACCCCAAAATGATTTTGCAATATAATATAAGTGGAGGAACTTTGATTAAGAAAATAATTTTAGAGGTTTTTTAAACTAATCAAAGTTGCTAATTTTGGCAAATGAAGGGGGTATATATAGACTTCTTGAAAATATAATCGTTTGGGGACACACTTAGTATTTTTTAGATTGTTTAATGAAAAAATTAAGCTTAATTACCGTTGAAAAATAACTTGACCCAAGTGGTTCGGTCGACCAATAAAAAGGTTCGATCGACCACTTTTATAAGTTCGGTCGACCGTGGCAATTTTAAACTACAAGTGTGGTCAACCATCTTAGGGTGATTCTGAACCCTTCGTAGGTTTGGTCGACCATGGCTTAGGTTTGGTTGACCGCTCATGGTCGACCAAGATGTTTTTGAACTATAAGTTCGGTCAACCAAGTAGTTGGAAAAAGTGTATTTGTGTAGGTCGGTAGACTGAGGAAGGTTAGTTCAAAATTAGTTCGGTTGACCAAGACATGGTCAACATTTTGACTCCAGGGCGAACAATGGTTCGGTCGACTATTGGGTTATAACACAACAGTGGTTGGTTGACTTCATGCGACGGTCGACCGAGGAAACTTAGTTCAAACTTGGTTGGTCAACCAAGCCGGTCAAAAGTTTGACTCTGGGCACAATGCTTTCGTCGATGGAACTGATTAAAGCACGAAATTGTCAATCGACCGAGGGCATTAGAAAATTAATATTTTGCCCAAAAAATCCAATGTCGGTCGACCTTGTTTTTGCCCCAAATTTGACCCTAATTTATTTCTAAACCTTTTGTATAATTTTAGTCTTTTAGGAAAAAGGTTTTCTATGAAGTGTGCTAGTCCCTAGGGTCTGTTTATGGTCATTCTAAGCATTTTATCCATATCATGCAGATGCATGCATTATTACAGACCAGAGATATATAAAAAAAAAACTAAAATGCATATACAAATTAAATCATATGTCTTCTTCTTGTTCTTTCGCTCTTCTAGTTCTTCATGGAATGCGCTAGACAATTTGTTCTTTAAGTCCTTCGGGCTTCCATTTCTCCTTTACCTTACGTGTGTGTTGAATCATAAACCTGTTCAAAAACACTAAATACACACATGAGATATTAGTGCTTTGTCAGTATCAAAATAGGGATCGGACTTAAAAAGTCAACATGGGCACTTTCAGCTAGGTAATCAAAAAATGAGAGTGCTTGATCCGGTTCCTTGCTAAAGAATTCTCGTTGCACATGGTTTGAACAAACTATTTGCATTCAGGAGTGAGAGTTGTGCAAAAATAATTGATTAGCCTCCAATACTGAAACCCATGATGTGGACAAATGTTTATCAAATCCTTAAACATTTCCTAACAAGCTTGTAAAGTTTCGCTTCTCTTAAAAATAAAAAATTTATGTAAGAATCCACATTGCATATCAATTCAATTAGAGATAGAATTAGGCCTCAAAGAATTAAACCAGATCTTTGCTTTATCCTTTAAGGATAAAGGAAATAAATGAAGTTTAACAAACTCATCAGTGTTAGCTCTAGTAATAAAAGTAGTGCAAGCCAACTCAAAATCCATTAAGTGCTCATAAGGACTCTCAAAATCCATCCTGTGGAATTGAGGTATCACTGACAACATCCCATGCATAATCATAAAATTAGGTGCATTGTTAGCCAAAGCAATGCATGATGGTGTAGTGGTTCATGTAGGCTGCAAAAAATATTTAAGAGTGTGTGGTGCAGGTGCAGCCATAATTTATTCAAATGAACATGATTTTATTTTATTTTATTTTTTAGATCATGAGAAAAATCAAAATAAAGGGAAATCACAAGTTTGAAACTAAATCTGACATTCTCTAGCAACAGCGCCAAAAACTTGACTCACTCTAAAATGAGTAGCGCAAAGACTATCCCAAGTATAGGAGTTTTGTCGTGTAATAATTAGCCCAAAAGGCCAAATCATCTCCTCAGGGAATGTAAATTAATTTCAAACTCGCATTAAAATAGTAAGGGGAAAATTAAAAAAAGAATATTTATTGAACACAGTTTAGATTCAATTTCTTGGGGTTTTTGAGAGTTTGTGACGAAATTAAAACAACGTGAAACATAAACAAAAAACATAAAATGACAAAAAGTAAATGAAAGGGGATAGAAAAGGAGCACGAGATTCTTAGATTAAATAATATCATCATATGAAATGGCAAGAAATAAAATTTAAAAAAAAAAAAAGAAACTTGAATTTGAATCTCAAAAACCCCAAGAAATTGAGAGTTTGTGCGTCTTTGTTTCTTCTTTAATTCCCAAAAATACCTTGTAAAAATTAAAAACAATTACTCATAAATTTATGAATAAAAATTCAAATATTCTAAATTGAGCTCAATATTAAAATATTGGACGTCATTAGGCATTTAAGTAAAATTGTAATACTTAATTAATGCTTTTAAACACCTAATTACGCAAATTTGACGCGTAATCATAAATTTTTATAAAGGTGCAATTTTTAATCCATTTCTTATTCTTTTCGGTAAGTAAACAGTGTCATTTGTTAGTGTATACATTGAATGTGTATAATGTTTGCATAATATGGAGATTATGTCCAACTATGTGTAGAATGTGTGTTATTAGGGATTATGTCTACTTCTGGGGATTATGTACATTAGGAGATATATATATATATATATATATATATATATATATATATATATATATATATTGTTGATTCAAGTTCTCATTCAACTTGATCATGCACAGTGGAAGCACACAATCAATCATGAACCAACCAACAATCACTAATGCAAACACTTAATAATGAAATATACTCAAGAAGCAACCAAACAATAATAAGAACAAGCAAAAACACAACTAGAATGCACAAGATTTACGTGGTTCAGTAATATCCTACGTCCACAGGAGCAGCACTTTGATTTTCACTATGAATAATGTCAAAACTACAGTCTTTGGGTTGCAATAATGTTTAAGTATGAACCCAATGCCTATAAAAGAGTTCTAGTAAACCTAAAATACATCTATAGTGATCCCCCGAAGGAAAATCCTCCAGATAAGCCTAATTTATAAGCTTTCGAATTCAAATTACGTAATCTGCGCCGACAGTAACAGTCAATGGTTTAGCACCAAACCTTTGACGGTTTGCCCTTAGTCTTACAACCTCCTCTCAAGCAAATGTCCCTCACTTCATGTAGCTTTCTCTGGCACATGTGATCCGCTCTGAATATGATCCACTTCTCCAACAATCTCCGCCTTGGAAAATATTCACTACTTTTGGAGACGTTGATCAAGTCCAAGCAATGCTTGAACTCCTCCATTGTGACTGGCTTCGTCGACATATTAGCCGCATTGTTAGATGTATGGACCTTCTAAAAAATAATTTTCCCTGAAGTAATCGATTCCCTGACCCTATGATACTACATATTAATGTGCTTCATCCTTGCATGGTACACCTGATTCTTCACCAAGTAGATGACACTTTGACTATCACACTATAGCCGAACTCCACCTTGTTAGACATCTAGCTCTCTAACTATCCCCGTAAGCCACAATGTTTCCTTGGTAGCCTTTTCCACTGCCATGTACTTTGACGTGGTAGTAGACAACATCACGAGCAACTACACTATAGACCTCCAACAAATAGGTCCTGCCACAAGAGTAAATATGTACTCCGTGGTAGACATCCTGTCATCCAAGTCTTATGCATAATCAGCATCAACATACCCTACCATCGACGAATCACTCTGTTGTGCTCTAAAATTTATACCATATCCGATCGTACCCCTCAAGTACCTGAGAATTCACTTCACAGTATCCTAGTGCTGTCGACCTAGATTCGAGAAGAACTTGCTCACCATGCTAACAACATGTGTTAGGTCTGGCCTCATACACCCCATAGCTTACATTAGACACCCCACTGCGCTAGCATAGGGGACCCTCAACATATCTCGGCCCTTATCATCTGTCATTGGGCATTGGGCAGTAGATAGCTTGAAATGACTCACCAAAAATGTGTTCACCGGCTTAACATTGGCCATGCTAAACCTCTCAAACACCTTCTCCACATAACTGCCCTGAAATAACCATAGTCTCCTTGCAGCTCTGTCCTTGCGAATCTCCATGCCAAGTATTCTCTTGGTTGCACCCAAATATTTCATGTCGAATTCCTTTCCCAACAGAGTTTTCAACTGATTTACCTCGGTTATGTCTTTAGCAGCAATCAGCATATCGTCTCCGTATAGCAACATAAAAATAAGAGACCCGTCCACAAGTTTCCTCACATAGATGTAGCAATCGTACTCACATCTTCCGTAGCCGATTTGGCCATATATGCATCAAACCTCTTATACCATTGCCTTGGAGATTGCTTTAGCCCTTACAGTGGCTTGTTCAGTTTGTAGACTAAATGCTTCTGTCTAGGTTGGCTGAACCCTTTTGGTTGTTTCATGTAAATCAGTTCCTCCAGGTCATCATGAACGAACATTGTCTTTATGTCCATCTGCTCCAGATGCAGATCATGTTGCACCACTAGCCCCAACACTACCCTTATGGAAGTGTGCCTAACCACTAAGGAGAATCTTTCATTATAATCTACTCCTTTCTTTTGCGAGTACCCCTTTACTATCAAGCAAGCCTTTTTACTTCTCTCTTTCTTTTTCTGAAACTACTTCCTTTTTCCTGTATACCCACTTGCATTCAATTGCCCACTTCCCAGCTAGAAGCTCCACCAAGTCCCACGTCTTATGCAATAACTCTATCTCTTCCATTATAACGCCTATCAAGCTACCCTTCTCCTGGCTATGCATCGCCTCCTGATAGGTAGTAGGATCCCTACTGCTAGTAATAAGCACATAAGAAACCAGATTGTAAAAACCATATCTTAGGGGTGGCCTAACGATGCATCTAGGTTTGTCTACAGCTATGCTCTGACACTATTGCTGGTCATTTGAGCTAGAACTCCCTATGTCATCTCCATCCTGAGTTTCTTACTCCATTTGCACCGCTGGCTAATCTCTTAGGCTAGGACTCTCTGTATGTCTACCCTAAGTTTCTAACTCCACCTGAATTGCACGCTTATTACTACGATTTTGTGCCATCTATTTCTCTATCTCATCCTGAGTATGCCGCAACATGGCTTTCTCATTGAAAACCACATCTCTATTGTTCACCACCTTATTTGCCACTCAATCCCACAACTTGAACCCTTTCACACCTTTTTAATATCCCAGAAAGATGCACCATCTAGATTTCACATGAAGCTTAGATCTCTCCTCACTCAGGATGTGTGCATAGGCTGGACACCCAAATACTCTAAGTCTAGAGTAGTCTACATTTTCACCGGTCGACACCTCCTCAGTATTTTCTCATTCTTTGATGCCCTATGTGATTTTTTTACCAAGAAACATGTCATATTAACTTCCTCGGCCCAAAAATTCATGGCGAGCCCAGCCTGTAACCAAAGGCACCGAGCCCTTTCAGCCAGGGTTTGGTTCATCATCTCTACTACACCATTTTGCTGCGGTGTCCAACACATGGTAAAATGCCTTCTTATGCCTTTCTGCTTGCAGAACTCTCTAAATTCTGAATTTGTGTACTCAGTCCCATTATCTGTCCTCCACTTCAGTTTTCCACACTTTGAACATGGCAAACGTTTCGACTTGTGACGCATGAAGTGGACCCAAACCTTTCCTGAGTAGTCGTCAATAAAACTCACGAAATACACATATCCCCCTCGTGATGCCACTCTTACCGGTCCCCAAACATCATAATGAATGTAGTTTAGCACTCCCTCCGTATTGTGCATAGTCGTCATGAACTAAACCCGGTTATGCTTGCCAAGGACGCAATACTTGCAAAACTCCAATTTGCATGATTTTACCCCTTTCAGAATATTTCTCTTGTGAAGTTCCTGCATCCCACACTCTCCTATATGCCCTAAATACATATGCCACAGAATAGTAATGTCAGACTCAGACTCTATGGTTGCAGCTCCACCTACAACCGTAGTACCTAGTAGCATGTAAATATTACCTGGCACTCTCTTCCCCTTCATCACAATTAGAACTCCCTTACTCACCTTCATTACCCCACTTTTAGACTTGTAACTAAACCCGTTACAATCTAAGGTGCCTAATGAAACAAGATTCTTCCTCAACTGTGGTATGTGCCTCAGATCACACAACGTCTACACCACACTGCCATATATACTGATTTTGATATTGTCCATCTCGATCACTTTGCACGCAGCATCATTCCCCATCTGAATGGAACCAAAGCTGACCAGTCTGTACGTAGTGAACCAATCCTTATTTGGAGTCATATGATATGAACATGTAGAGTCCAAAATCCAAGAATCCACGAACTCATCCAACCCTGATGAAACCGAGAGCATATCACCATCACCGCTCCCAAAATATCCTTCTTCGACTATATTCGCCGTTGTTGATGAACCTTTTTTGTTTTCAACACCTCCCTTCCTCCTTTACGGACACTTGAGTTTTATGTGCCCTCTTTTTCCACACTTAAAACACCACAAATCCTTCTTCTTCCTGGAATTGGACCAAGCCTTATGGCCACTAGATCCACCTTGAAAAATGCTTATCCCACAATCCTAATTTCCCTTTGCCACAAGCCCTTCAGCGTGTGAACCCTTATCGCTGGCCTTCTTCCTTTGGTGGAACCCCAGCAACGCACTCATGATATCCTCCAACTCTAGGGTTTCTTTTCCCCAAGTTAGAGTCATAACCAAGATTTTGTATTTCAGAGACATCAGTAGGGAATTAAGTAGCATCAATTCC
This sequence comes from Malania oleifera, assembly GCF_029873635.1. Classification (NCBI taxonomy): domain Eukaryota; kingdom Viridiplantae; phylum Streptophyta; class Magnoliopsida; order Santalales; family Ximeniaceae; genus Malania; species Malania oleifera. The sequence goes on along the minus strand of NC_080418.1, from coordinate 68,857,102 downwards.
TTATCTTCCTCCTTAAACTTCACGTCGACATGCTTCAAATCGCTAATGATCTAATTGAAAGTATTGATTTGCTGAAAAAGATCTAAACTCTTCGCCATCTTAAGCCCATAAAGCTTTTGCTTAAGATATTGCTTGTTCATAAGTGACTTGGACATGTACCAACTTTCAAGCTTCAACCAAATCGCAACCAGTGATTCCTTATCCATGACGTTGTGCGTAATATCATCGCCCAGACAATGTCGGATTGTGGAAACCACCTTTGTTTCAAGCTCCTTCCAACTTGCCTTGTTCATGTTGTCCGACTTCTTTCCGTACAAAGCCTTCACCATCCCTTGTTGCACTAGTAGATCTTTCACCCTTCATTGCCAAAGTCCAAAACTACTCGTTCGATCAAACTTGTTCACATCGAACTTCATTGAAGAGACCCCGACCATTGTAAAACCAATAGCTCTTATACCATTTGTTGATTCAAGTTTACGTTCAACTTGAACAAAAGCAGCAAAAACACATAATCAATCACGAACAAACCAACAACCATTAATGTGAGCACTTGATAATGAAATATACTCAAGAAGAAATCAAACAATAATAAAAACAAGCAAAAACACAACTAGAATGCACAAGATTTACGTGGTTTGACAATAGCCTGTGTCCATGGGAGTAGCACTTCATGTTTCACTATGAACAATGTCAAAGCTACAATCTTTGGGTTACAATATTGTTTAAGTTTGAACTCAATGCCTATAGAAGAGTTCTATTAAACCTAAAATGTATCTATAGTGATCCCTTGGAGGAAAATCCTCCAGATAAGTCAAATCTACAAGCCCCCAAATTCAAATTACGTAATCTACACTAATAGTAACCATCGATGGTTTGGTGCTAAGAAAAAGTCCTTCTGTGTATTGCCTAAAACCGTTGAGGTTAGCACCAAACCGACGAAAGTTTGCCCTCAGTCCTATAACCTCCTCTCAAGCAAATGTCCCTCACTTCACATAGCTTTCTTCGGTACATACGATTTGCTCTGAATATGAGCCACATCCCCAACACACACACACACACACACACACATATTTATATATATATATATAGTGTCATTAGGCATACTATATCCAATTATGGGGATTATGTACACTAGGAGATATTTTGGGAGGGGGTTAGTTATGCAAGTGGACGTCGCCACTTGTCATCATCAATCTTCTACCATCAGTGATGCTTCATTACCAATGAAGATCTCTCATTGTCAGCAAGATCTTTTTTGACTATCATCATCGCACAAAAGTTCCATCTCTTATGCACCCATTAGCACCATTCACACATATTACCATAAGCTACCTAACTCCATGTTCACCTTTTCAAGCTTAAATCTGCACCTAGCTCCTTGCTTAGGTTTATTTCTAGCCCCTTACTTGTCTTTTCAAGCTCAGATCTGAACCGAACTCCTTGATCTCCTTCCTTGCTCAAAATTTATTCTAGTTATTTGCTCACCTCTCTGAGCTTAGATTTGCTCCTTGCACCTTGCTTGCTTCTCTAGACTCAAATATGCCTAATTCTTTGCTCCCTTCTTTGGGCTAATATACATTCCCTAAGTTACCTAGCTTTGCATGCACTTCTCTTGCATCAAATTTGTGAACTAACACAGCTATGAACAACCATACTCCACCTTGCTTAGGTTTACAAAGGAGCTAAGCCTAGCCAAGTTTTGGTATGTTGAAGCTTTTTCATTGAATTTTTAACTAAGCTTTAGCTTAACCGAGCTTTAATATACTTGCTCAAACTTGTTCATTATGCAAATGAGCACGCTTATGAACCCTTACCAAGCCAAGTAACTGAGATGCCCACTACCGATTTGATTATTTTGGAACCTCTCATTTTAAAAGGTGACACGTTTTGTTAGGCAAAAAAGGTGAAAAGTGGTTTTTAATAATACCACAGTAGATTTTTTTTTTTTTTTTTTTTTGCCTCATCAAGTTAGCCTATTGGCCTTAAGCATTAGCCTTATTACCAAATTTAGGTTATGGAGTTTGAGATAAATAATCCTAAACATGAATAGTCCCTACTTTTAAGCCCACTACAGCCTATCAAACCTAATTTGATCTTAAAAACCTAGCTTATAAATTATTCTAATTCAAGCCTATTAAATAAACCCAAACTAAGCCATAATTGAGTCACTTACCATGTGAAACAAGCTGTAAAATTGGATTTGGGAATCACTCATCTATATAATGAACGAGCCTAAACGAATTCTTATTGAACCGAGCTTCTGAGCTACTCATGAGCGGCTTGGTTTGTTTGCAGCCCTGACCTTGCATCATTGCTCCCTAAATTGTCTTCCCTCTTTTAAGCAACCATTTGACATTTTCACCTTGTGTCCTATCCTGGTCATTTTCAACACTTTTCCAAATTCAAGTTGGTCTTGTTACTTGAGTTTGAGAGGGGATATCAGTGTATACATAGATGTATTATGTTAGTGTGTGCTTGTGTGTTTATATCCAGCTATGGTATTATGTGCATTAGGATATATATAAAATGTGTGTTATTAGGGATTATGTCTAGTTATTGAGATTATGTACATTAGGAGATATTTCGAGAGGAGGTTATGTATAGTTGTTTAAATGTATGTTTTGTATAAATAAAGCCTTTTAAGCCTCCAATAAACCAAAACAGTTTTCCCAAATTTTGTTACACTAACATTAGTAAAACATGGGTAACGAAAAACAAAAAACAATTATGTGAGAAGACAAATTAGAAGAAAATGTAAATAGAAGACATAGAAAAACAAGAGAAAATCTAGTGTGATTTAGCGATATCTAATTAATGTAAATAGAAGGCATAACACTTGTGGAAAGAAGTTGCCACATGAAATTAGTCAAAATGGTGTTGCAATTTATAAGTTAAAAAAAAAAAAGATATTTTTAGTTCCAAGACACAACCTACATATTAAAAATTAAGAATTAAAAGTTAAGAAATGTATATGTGTATAATCCATACACTAAATCTACAACAACATAAGGCAACACCAAAGAGCATAAGCCTAGATAAAATACTATCCCAATGATAAAGAGTAACTATTTGTATTATAAATCATCTTCCAAATAAGTACAAAAACAAAGATAGGACAATCAAATGTAATTACGAAATCATCCTCATGGAATTGATGGTGTTGAGAGAGAGAAGAGAAAAAGGGTGGGATTTCACTGATCCAAAGTAGCTTTCAAATATGCCAAAGACTAATCATAGCGTGAAGAAAAATGGGAATAATGTGATAAGCCCGATTTCTTAGAAGGGATCAAATTAATCATCCATTGGTTAAGGTGATGATTTGTGTTAGACGTGAGATGCGAATAGATAAAGCAGACACAAACTAAACTACTACACTTAACTTGTAGAGACTCCAAAAATTTAAATAATAAGAAAAACAAAGAAAAGATGGAAGATGGTTTGGTGTAGACCAAACCGTCAATGGTTTAGTGGGAGACCAGAAAACCGTCGATGGTTTTGTGTAATCGTGGCCCAGTAATGGTAAAATAGTGAAAAACAGAGGGGTTGAAAATTCAAACCGTGAACAGTTTCGTTTGGCAGTGCTTAATAAAATAGATCCTATAGCCTTGTTTTAATGTAATCAAAATATAAACCTCTCTCTCTCTCTCTCTAAAACTTGCAGAACCCTCTCCCTTCTCTTTTTCATGTCTCTCTGATTTTAGCCCGATTCGACGATCAGAAACCACCACGGGGTCCTAGGAGCGACCCTTAGCAAGTTAATCAGAGCAAATTTGTGTTTTGGGGTTCCTAGACACCACTCCAAAGTTGAGGTAAGCGTGAAAAATGTGCTAATTGCTTAGAATTTAACTGATTAAATGGAGTGTATGGGCCTAGGGGTGTTTAAATGATTATAATTCTAGGGTTGAGCTGATTAAATTGGAAAATGTGGTTTCAGGGTTTTGAGCACTGATTGCCGTAGGCATCGATTTAGGGATCCTAGCAAGCACCTTCTTGGTAAGCAGGTAAGGGGAATAAATTATAACAAATATTTTTGGGAAATTAATTGGCTGAAATAAAGTATGTGAAATGAGAATATTGCATATGGTTTTGGAAAACTATGATATGGATATTTTTCCTGTGGTTATTATATTATGATTATCATTCAAAAATTGTGTGGCATGAGGAATATGAAATAACAACTTTATATCGGAAATTTGATTTTATATAGAAATGATGTTAGGAGATACACAGATGTATTTTTATACATAAATGATGTAATGAGATATAGAGAGATGTTTTTATACAAATATGATAATATGAGATATGCTGATATGTTTTATACAGATATGAAGATATGAGAAACCTAGATATGTTTTATATAGATATGATGATACGGCAAATACAAGTATGTTTTACATAGAAATGATGATATATGTGATATACATATATGTTTCACATAAATGATGAAATGAGATATACATATATGTTTTAGACAGAAATGATGATATATGTGATATACATATATGTTTTAAAGAAATGATGAAATGAGATATACATACATGTTTTACATAGAAATGATGATATATGTGATATACATGTGTTTTACACAGAAATGATGAAATGTGACATACAAATATGTTTTATATACAAATGACAATATGTGATATATACAGATATGTTTGATGAAAATTATACAAAAATGATGAGAATTATACAAACATGATGAGATATATAGACATGATGAAATATGAATACAAAAATTTTGAAATAAGAACCTTGATAGACCAGAGATGTACAGAGAGCACGGTACCATTGCCAGCATATGTGTTAGTGCAACCACATGTCTTAGATAGAATGTGGCAGTGACAGTCAATTGGGCCCGTGAATAGTAGAGTTACCCCCTCGGGTCTGAACCAAGATTGGGTAGGCCAATCACACTATAGACGCGTACAGTTTTGGTTTAACCTGGTAGGCCAACCACGATTAGGTCCCACCTTCTGGCCGCATAACCCGATCATATGTGGTGAATACACAACAATGTGATATGAATTTCCTTAGGATGGTTCCTCATTACAGGCGCGATAATTGTATATTACAGATATGATGAACAACCATGAGTTACATATGCGTAGTATTATATACTAGTGGATACTCATGAGCTAGAACATGAATATAAGAAATAAAATAAAAACTTAACAACCATGAGTTACAGATGCGTAGTGTTATATATTGGTGGATACTCGTGAGTTAGAACATGAATATGAGAAATGAAATGAAAAATGAATAGCCATGAGTTACAGACGTGTAGTGTTATATACTGGTGGATACTCATGAGCTAGAACTTGAATATGAGAAATGAAAGCTTGTGAAATTACGTTTATATATATATATATATATATATGATTATGAGTACACATCTGTATGTTTTTCTCAATTGATATAATTATTTAAATGAATGTGCAATGATATATCAAAACTCATGTTGTCAAAACTCATGTTGCCAGACATTGTCAATAATTTATTCCTTCTTACTTGAGAGGTGTCTCACCTAGAATTTAAACATTTCAAGAAATCAAGACAGAGAAGCGGAGTGAGCTTCGAGATAAAGGAGATCTAGTACCTTGGTATTTAGGGTAAGTGTTTTAGAGTTGGGGATATGCTTTGTATAACCTCTAGAGTTTTTTATGGATTTTTGGGGATGTACATGTATATGTGTGGAGGTTATAGCACTATGGTATTGTATATAGGACTAAGACACTTTATGTATTTCATTACATGGATAGTATGTATTGATGGACAGATTACCCGGTACCCCACTTCGGGTTGGGTCATGTTGATATATGGTATCAAAGATATTTGAAAAATGATTGACTATTTTCATTGTTTATTGTATGGAAAAAAATGGTAGAAAAATTGGGTTGTCACTATTTGGTATCAGAGTGCTAGGTTCAATAGACTTCAACGGAATACAATACCTGAGTATAGGAATGGATCTTGGTGAGAGTAGAAGATGGGTAGATTGGGATTTGAGTCAGTCATTGTTGGAGGACAAGATTGGAATTTAGGGTTTTGTCTCGCAATTTAGAGGCCGGAAATTTCGTGGTGGTTTCCGTGATTTTCCTAGGGTGACGATTTCAGGAAAGCCATGGTAAACTATCGTCAGTTTTTGTTTCTGAGTGGTACGACTGAATCTTAAAATGAGGAATAAGGATGTTGAGTTTAATTCGGTGTAAGGAGAATATCTTATGAGTTTTAGTCAGATGAGTGTATTAGTTGTGTTATGATGATAGAATTCTAAAACTATTTTGCTCCATTATCTAGATGGGCCCTAGGAACAACAATACAAATGCTGGAGGTGATGATGTAGGGCCTTCTAATATGGGTGGTAGAGATTCTGATACAGTACTACATAGTGTCACCCAAAAAGTGATGGCAGAAATGGCCAGGAGTTCAGGGGAACGGGGTAGCGCGCCTGAACAGTTTACATATATGAATCCCTTATCATTTTTCGAAGGGGCCCACCCATTCATGGACGAGGATTAGGTCTAGGAAATTGAGGAGACATTGGCAGTTATCCCTTGTACCGATGAGCAGAAGGTTATGTTTGCTACGTTTAAGTTGACAGTAAAGGCTAAACGCTGGTGGAGATCAGCGAGATTTCTAGAGGAGTAGAGGCATGTGCTTATTGCTATGACCTGGAGCTGCTTCAAGGAGATATTCTTCGAGCGGTATTTCCTCACTACTACTTGAAATACTAAAGCGGCAGAATTCTTGAACTTGACCCAGGGACACATGACGGTACAGCAGTACACGGCTAGATTTATCGATTTGTCCCATTTTGCGCCATACATGGTGCCAGACGAGAAAAAGAAGTTGAGGAAATTTGAAAGTGGCATGAGGCAGGGTATATATGAGCAGGTAGTGGCTTTTCAAGTCCAAACTTTTTCAAAACTAGTAGATAAGGCAACAGTGATTAAGACCAGCCTACAAAGGGGGTATTAAGGCACAGAGCTAGAGGAAGAGGCCTACACCTCCAGATTTTCAAGCAAGGACTAGTCATAGGCCTTGGAGGAGCCATGGTGGCAAAGGAGGTCTGAGACAGAGGATGGGAGACCAAGTTGTATAGGGCAGACCATTGCACCCTCCCTATCCTAGGTGCCACAAGAGACATCCAAGAGAATGTCACATCAGAGAGGTGATATGTTATCAATGCAGTCGACTCGGTCACATAGCACGATACTGTTGTGCATAGATAGGCAATGCACCTACTCCTAGACCGTATTAAGGAGATAACCAGGCACCTCGGGGTGGTCAGCTGAGGAATATCACCCCGGCACAGGTCTATGCTCTGAGACCGAGTGACGAAGAGGTGGCAGGCGATGTAGTGACAGTTATTATTTCTATTTTGTCATATAAAGATATTATTTTGTTTGATCTAGGGGCGACTCACTCCTTCATAGCTTAGGAATTTATCAAGTTCTGTGCAATAGAAACTTAGCCATTAGATATCAAATTATTAGTGGCTAGACTGACTGGGGCAGTAGTGTTATGTAGGAAGGTACTCAAAGACTGTCCAATCAGTATTTAGGGGAGGTCCTTGCCAGCTAACTTGATAGTTCTAGACATGCATGGTTTCGAAGTAATTCTAGGGATGGATTGACTAGCTGCCAACTATGCCAGTATTGACTACTATCAGAAAGAAGTAGTATTCCGACCTCCAGGAGAGCAAGAGTACATATTCATGGGGACATATGTGTGCACCCCACCACAGATATTATCAATAATTTAGGCGAGGAGGTTGCTTATGGTGGGATGGCAAGGGTACCTGGCCTGTGTAAAGGATGTGCCAGAAGAGGAATTAAAGTTGAAAGATATCCCAATAGTAAGGGATTTTCCTAATGTGTTTCTGGAGGATTTGCCAGGACTGCCTCCTGATTGTGAGGTAGAGTTTTCTATTAACTTGTCTCCTGAAACTGTGCTGATTTCTAAAGAGCTGTATAGAATGGCGTTGGTAGAATTAAAAGAGTTGAAAGAATAGTTACAAGAATTGTTAGATAAGGGGTTTATCAGGCCTAGCGTGTCACCTTGGGGAGCGTCGGTATTTTTTGTGAAAAAGAAAGATGGGTCGATGAGAATGTGCATAGACTACAAAGAAATCAATAAAGTGACAATTAAGAATAAGTACCCGCTTCCTCGCATCAATGAGTGACAATTACGAATAAATACCAGCTTCCCCGCATTGATGACTTGTTTAACTAGTTTGAGGGGACACAGACTTTCTCTAAGATTAATCTTTGATCTGGGTACCATCAAGTAAAGGTCAGGGTGTAGGATGTTCCAAAGACAGTGTTTCGGACTCGGTATGGCCATTTTGAGTTCCTAGTTATGCTATTCAGACTGATAAACGCCCCTATTTTATTCATGGACTTGATGAATAGGGTTTTCCACCAGTATCTTAACTAGTTTGTTGTGGTATCTATTGACAACATTTTGGTATATTCAAGGAGCCCCAAGGAGCACAATGATTTTTTGAGGATAGTTTTTTAGGTGCTAAGAGAAAGAAGGTTGTATGCAAAGTTCAAAAAGTGTGAATTTTGGTTGAAACAAGTCACTTTCCTCGTACATGTGATATCCAAGGGTGGCATTTCTATGGATCAAAGCAAGATTGAGGCAGTAATGGACTAGGAAAGACTGAAAAATGTGCAGGAGGTCAGGAGTTTCTTGGGATTGGTAGGATAATATTGCCTGTTTATAGAGGGATTCTATAAATTGTCTAGCCCTTTGACAAAATTGACTAGGAAGGGTGTGAAGTTTGAGTGGACCGATTAGCGTCAACAGAGTTTTCAGAAGTTAAAGCAGTGACACATCACTGCACTGGTTCTGACAATTCCTTCAGAAGAAAAAGGTTTTGTAATCTATAGTGATGCGTTTTAGAAAGGGTTGGGGTGTAGTATGATGCAATAGTGAAAGTTGTAGCTTATGCTTCCTGGCAGCTCAAAGAATATGAAAAGAATTACCCTACCTATGATTTGGAGTTGACAGTAGTGGTTTATGCATTGAAAATCTGGAGACATTATTTGTATGGGGGTACATGTGAGATCTTTACGGGCCACAAGAGTTTGAAGTATTTCTTCATAGGTAAATAATTAAATATGAGGTAGGGGAGGTGGCTGGAGTTGTTCAAAGATTATGACTGCACAATCGGTTACCACCTAGGAAGAGCTAATGTGGTAGCTGATGCTTTGGGTCGAAAATCAGTGGGTTCATCAGTATCAGCAGTGGTGACTCAGCATCCAATCCGAATGGATTTAGAAAGGCTTGGTGTGGAGCTGGTAGAGGGAAATTACCAAGCACTCATTGCTAATTTGGTACTTCAGCCCACCTTATAATAAATAATTAAAACTACTCAAATGAAAGATGTGAAATTAGTAAAGATTATGGATAAAGTGCAGAATGCTTAGGAAGCAAAGTTTAATATCTTAGATGATGGAGCTTTAAGGTTCCGTACCAAACTGTGTATACCAGCTGATGCTGAGATTAAGAGAATTATCCTGGAGGAAGCGCATCGATCCTTTTATACAGTGCACCCTGGAAGCACTAAAATGTACATGGATCTTTGAGAGTCTTTTTGGTGGAGTAATATGAAGAAAGAAATCATTGAATATGTAAAGCAGTGTTTGACATGCCAGCAGGTGAAAGCTGAGCATCAGAGACTAGAGGAAACATTGCAACTACTTCACATTCCCGAATGGAAGTGGGAGCATATTTCTATGGATTTTATCACAGGGATACCGCCAGCATTGCATAGACAGGACACCATCTAGGTGCTCGTGGACCGATTAACGAAGATTGCCCATTTCCTTCCAATTAGAGTTAACTACTCCAAGAGTAGATTGGCATAATTGTATATATAGGAGATAGTTAGACTACATGGCATGCCAGTGTCCATTGTTTCGGACCGAGACCCATGGTTCACATCTCAGTTTTGGAAGAGTTCGCATAGAGCCATGGGTTCTCAGTTGATGTTCAGTACAACATTTCATCCTTAGACCTGGATAGACTGAGAGGACTATACAGATACTGAAGGATATGCTGCGAGTTTGTGTGTTGGACTTCAAAGGTAGTTGGATCTAGTATTTACCACCATTTGAATTTGCTTATAACAATAGCTACTAGGCTAGTATTGGGATGACACCATATGAAGCATTGTATGGTAGGAGGTCCCAATCTCCATTATATTGGGATGAAATTGGTGAAAGGCAGGTTTTGGGGTCAGAGATGGTTTAGAAGACTTCAGAGAAGATCAGACTCATCCGAGACCAAATCAAAACGGCTTAAAGTTGACTGAAAAGTTATGCACACACTTGCCGATGAGGGCTATAGTTTGGTGTGGGGCTCTTATATTCTTTAAAGTTGCACCTGTGAAAGGAGTTATAAGGTTTGGGAAAAAAGGTAAACTGAGCCCTAGGTATATTGGACCATTTGAGATCTTGGAAAGAGTGGATCTAGTTGCCTACAGGTTAGCATTACCTCCGGTACTGTTAATGAGGTACTGGAGTTTAGAGATTCCCTGTCATACGAAGAAGTGCCAGTTCAGATTCTGGATCGAAAAGAGCAGGAACTATGCACTAAAAGGATCTCACTAGTAAAAGTACTATAACATAATCTTGCAGTAGAAGAAGTTTCATGGGAATTGGAGGATAAGATGCGTTAGAGATATCCACACCTACTCAGCGGGGTCCAGAGTTGAGTTAGATTGTTTTTTTTATTGACTTATACAAGGTTGGGTAGTTAGTATTTTGTTTTAGGTTATAAATGGTTTTAAGAGAGTTTTCTTTTAAGTGATTGATTGTAATCTCCCAGGACCCTATTGTAACCACGCTATTCCTCCGCCATAAGTGAGGGTAATTAATAAAATTTTGGTGTTTTTCCTTAAGGATGGGACCAATGATAGATAGCAAATTTCAAGGACAAAATTTTTTATAAGGAAGGGAGAATGTAGAGACCCAGATAATTTAAATAATAAGAAAAACAAAGAAAAGATGGAAGATGGTTTGGTGTAGACCAAACCATCGACGGTTTGGTGGGAGGCCAGAAAACCATCGATGGTTTTGTGTAACTGTGGCTCAATAACAATAAAATGATGAAAAATAGAGGGAATAAAAATCCAAATTGTCGATGGTTTCGTCTGGCAGTGCTTAATAAAATAGATCTTGCAACCTTGTTTTAATGTAATCAAAATATAAACCTCTCTCTCTCTCTCTCTCTCTCTCTCTCTAAAACCTGCGAAACCGTCTCCCTTCTCTTTTCCATTTCTCTCTAATTTCAGTCCGATTTGACAATTATACACCACCACGGAGTCCTAGAAGCGACCCTTAGCAAGTTAATTAGAGCGAACTCGTGTTGGGGTTCCTGGGCACTACTCCAAAGTTGAGGTAAGGGTGAAAAATGTGCTAATTGCTTAGAATTTAACTGATTAAATGGAGTGTATGGGCCTAGGGATGTTTAAATGATTATATATCTAGGGTTGAGCTGATTGAACTGGAAAATGTGGTTTCAAGGTTTTGAGCTCCGATCACTGTAGGCATCGGTTTAGGGATCCTAGTAGGCACCTTCTCAGTAAGCATGTAAAGGGAATACATTATAACATATACTTTTGGGAAATTAACTGGTTGAAATAAAGTATGTGAAATGAGAATATTGCATATGGTTTTCGAAAACTATGATATGGATATTTTCCCTGTGGTTATTATATTATGATTATCATTCAAAAATTATGTGACATGAGGAATATGAAATAACAGTTTTATACTGGGAATATGATTTTATACAAAAATGATGTTATGAGATACACATGTATTTTTATACAGAAATAATGTTATTAGATATACAAATATGTTTTTATACAAATATGATAATATGAGATATACTGATATGTTTTATACAGATATGAAGATATGAGAAACCCAGATATGTTTTATATAGATATGATGATATGGGAAATACAAGTATGTTTTACATAGAAATGATGATATATGTGATATATAGATATGTTTTATAGAAATGATGAAATGAGATATACAGATATGTTTTAGACAGAAATGATGATATATGTGATATACATATATGTTTTACAAAAATGGTGAAATGAGATATATAGATATGTTTTACACAAAAATGATGATATATGTGATATACAAATGTGTTTTATACAGAAATGATGAAATGTGACATACATATATGTTTAATATAAAAAATGACGATATGTGGATATACATACATGTTTGATACAGATTTGATGAAAATTATACAGAAATGATGAGAATTATACAAACATGATGAGATATACAGACATGATGAAATAAGACTACAGAAATTTGGAAATGAGAACCTTGATGGACTAGAGATGTACAGAGAGCACGGTACCATTGCCAGCATATGTGTTAGTTCAACCACATGTCTTAGATAGAATGTGGCAATGATAGTTGATTGGGCCTGTGAAGAGTAGAGTTACCCCCTGGGGACCGGACTAGGATTGGGTAGGCCAATCGTACTACAGACATGCACAGTTTTGATCTAACCTGGTAGGCCAACCACGGTTAGGTCCCGCCTTTAGGCCGTACAACCCGGTCATGTGGGGTGAATACATGATGATGTGATATAAATGTCCTTAGGATGATTCCTTATTAAAGACGTGATAATTTTATATCGTAGATATGATGAACAACCATGAGTTACAAATGCGTATTGTTATATAGGGGTGGATACTCATGAGCTAGAACATGAATATGAGAAATGAAATGAAAAATGAATAGCCATAAGTTTTAGATGTGTAGTGTTATATACTTGTGGATACTCGTGAGCTAGAATATGCATATGAGAAATGAAATGAAAAATGAATAGTCATGAGTTGCAGATGCATGGTGTTATATACTGGTGGATACTCATGAGCTAGAACTTGAATATAAGAAATGAAAGCTTGTTAAACTATGTTTATATATATATATATATATATATATATATATATATATATATATATATATATGATTATGAGTACACATCTTTATGTTTTTCTCAGTTGATATAATTATTTAAATGAATGTGTTATGATATATCAAAACTCATGTTGGCACACGCTGTCAACAATTTATTCCATCTTACTGAGAGGTGTCTCACCTAGAATATAAACATTTTAGGATATCAAGATAGACAAGCGGGGCGAGCTCCGAGATATAGGAGATCTAGTACCCTGATAGGGATTATAACCTCTATAGTATTTTATGGATTTTTAGGGATGTACATGTATATGTGTGGAGGTTATAGCACTCTAGTATTATATATGGGACTCAGACACTTTATGTATTTCGCTGCATGGATAGTATGTATTGATGGACAGAATACCCGGTACCCCACTTCGGGCCGGGTCTTGTTGATATATGGTATCAGAGATATTTGAAAGACGATTGATTATTTTTGTTGTTTATTGTATTGAAAAGAAATGGTAGAGAAATCAGGTCGTCACATAACTAATGCCAAGATAAATGCTCTGTAGTTTTTTGGCAAACTTGGCAAAGCAGAGTATCACTCAAATGGTGATGTCTAAGTTCCAATTGAACAGATAAAATGTGCGAAAGAAGTTTCAAAAGAAACATCTTCAACATTTTTAGGATTGGCATGTGCCATATATAACCAAGACCAAGTCTTCAAAAAAATTATACTAACTATTCCTAAAGGCAAAATACCTTTGCATAGTCATCCTTGTGTGACAAAATTGTGGTCTCTTAAATGTAAACCCAATGACTTCCATCCTTTTTGTCATTTAGTTTCCATTAAAACACGCTGACAATTTTCATTTTCTCTTGGCTCTCTCTTCCCAACCAATGATGTTTCTTCTCGTTGTGTTCCTATGCTTCCCAAATTTGTTTTAGCAAGTAGAGTATTTTTAGTACATAAAAACAAGAGATAAGTTAAAGACATAAAGTTAATAGCCAACTCTTTAGTTTCCTCATAAGCAACTTCAAGGATTCACTCCTGCAAGGAATTTTAAGGATGATATTTTAGAATAGCTAAACCTTTTCTTTTCCTCAATTTCCTGTTTTTGTTTTTAATAAAGAAGCAATTGTTATATAGTACTAATTTATGACAAAATATTATAATCTTATTGCATCACAAATTTGACATTAATGAATCAAATAACTTCATTTGCTATAAGCATTATTTTTTTATTTTAAGCATAAAGTGTCAAAAAGGGTTTTAGTTTGAATGCCTCTCCTTATGAGAGTTGCTCCATTTATATAGAATTTTTTGGGCTCATTATAAGGCTAAAAATCAACCATTACATCAGAATATGCAAGGTAAGAATAAACGCCTACCAATTATATGCCTATATACAAATATACTCTTCTATATATGGCTAGACTAAATTAGGTAAAATATATGTTGCGAATAAATGCCTATCAATTATATGCCTATATACAATATACTCTTATATATTTGGCTAGACTAAATAAGGTAGAATATATGCTACCTTAATAGACTAGGCCAACACATATGTAGCTGTTAATTTTGCTAACATCCCCCCTCAAATTGATGTTGGGCGATCGAGAAGCATCAATTTGTCAAGCAGGAACTGATGGCAAGGACCAGAGAGAGCCTTGGTGAAAACATTAGCAGTTTGATATTCAGAGGAAAAGTGTGGAAGAGTAATCTCTTGACGAGCAAAGGCTTCACGAATAGAATGACAATCCACCTCAATATGTTTGGTGCGCTTATGAAAAACGATATTGGTAGCAATCTAAATGGCACTGATATTATCATCATGAAGAGTAGTTGGAGTAAGCTACAGAACACTAAGTTCACCTAAAAACCCTCGAAGCCATACGATTTTTGAATAGATAGACGACATAGCTCGATATTCAGACTTGGTGGATGACTTCGAGACACGAGCTTGCTTCTTATTCTTCTAAAAAATGAGAGCATCGCTAAGAAACATACTCCAACCCATAATAGAATGACGAGTATTCTCATAACCAGCCCAGTCAACATCACTAAAACCCTCCAACTGTAAAGAATTCCTAGAAGGGAATAACAAGTCACAACCAGATCTCCCTTTGAGATATTGAAGAAGACAACGGATAGCAGCCAAATGTGTCTGGCATGGAGCCTGTATAAATTGACTAACCTGATTAACAACAAATGAGATATCAGATCGAGTAATGGTCAAATAATTTAAACTGCACACCAGTTGGGGGTACATCGAAGGATGAGATAAGGGATCACCATTCGCCTAATGCAGCTTTAAATTGACCTCCATAGGTGTAAGAACCGAATTACCGTCTTGAAGGCTAGCTAAAGAAAGAAGTTCTTAGGTATACTTGTGCTGATATAATAGGGTGCCATTTGGAAAATGTTGAACCTCAAGTCCAATAAAATATTGCTGTGGACCAAGATCTTTCACATGAAACGAAGATTTGAGGCGGTGTTGGAGCCGCTCAATTAATTGGAGATCAAATCCTGTAATCACAATATCATTGACATACACAAAAAGTATACCGATCCCAAGGGCAGTCTTGCAAAAGAATATAGAGGAGTCATACTGACTTTGAGTAAAAATGAAATCCAGTAGTGTGGTATGAAACTTCTCAAACCATGCCCACAGTGCCGACTTCAAACCATACAGAGACCGCTTCAAGTAATAAACCTCAACAAAAGATGAAGGAAACAAGCCAGGAGGAGGAGAGGAAGGAAACAAGCCAAGAGAAGGAGACATAAATATTTCTTCTTTTAGATCACCCTGTAAAAATGCATTCTTCACATCCATCTGGCGAAGCCACCATCCTTTCGAAATAGCAATGGCCATAATAGTGCGAACAGTAGTCATTTTAGCCACGAGAGCGAAAGTTTCCTCATAATCAAGCACATACTCTTGTTGATTCCCAAGTGCCACTAAATGAGCTTTATGTCTTTTGATAGAACCATCAACACGTAGCTTGATGGTGTAGACCCATTTGCACCCAATAAGCTTAACTCCAGCAGGACAAGGGACAATTCCCGAAGTGTGATTTTCCTGAAGAGCCTGAAGTTTGTCCTGCATAGCTTGGCGCCAACACTCTTAAGTAAAAGCCTTAGAATAAGACCTAGGCACAGAAGTAGTATTAAGAGTAGCTTGAAGAGTGGAAGAAGAAAAACGATACCAATCTAGGGGTTTGGGAACCCTAGTAGACTGACAAGGCTTGTGCAAGATAGGATCAGGTGGTTGTTCATAGGAAGGAAGAGGCAATGGGCAATATTGCTGATACACAATACCTATCTTAAAATGAGAAGGAGTACTAAACACGTTATCAAAATGAGGACGCGAAATAGAGGAAGAAACAAAAAGAAATATTGATTTTCAAAAAAAAAAAAAATCACAACGTGAGAAATACGAAGTTTGTTAGCATCCGCATCCTAACACACAAACCCTTTATGAGAATTACTATAGCCAAGAAAAGCACACTGAACAGATTGAGTAGCAAGCTTGTGACGTTCAATGGGAGGTAAGTGAACAAAACAAATGCAACCAAAAACATACCAAGAATTATAATCAGAAGGAACACCGCAAGGTAGGAGAAGGCAGACGATTAATCAAATATACAACCGCAGATAAGGCTTTTACCCAAAATCTAGAAGGGACAAAAGATACAAGTATCAATGTACGAACAACATCTAAAAGATGACGATTCTTATGCTTGGCGATGCCTTTCTATTAAGGGGTGTGTTAGGGATATGGCTCATAATCAGAGCGGATAACATGTACCGAAGAAAGCTATGTGACACGAGGGACAAAGGGATAGAAGCAAGGTGCAACTATAGAGGGAAAACCATCGACGATTTGGAGCCTAACCATCGATGGTTTCAGGAAGTAGCTGCAAATAGTTTTCTTATGCTCCAAACCATCAACTGTTTTCGGCGGCGCAAACTATGTATTTTTAAATCAAGGGCTTTTATATTGTTCTTATTTGGAGGATTTTCCTCTAGGGGATCAATACAAATGTAGTTTAGATATACTAGAATATTTCTGTATGCATTGGGTTCATACTTAAACAATATTGTAACCCAAAGATTGTAGCTTTGGTATTGATCATAGTGAAAACCTAAGTACTACTCCCATGGACATAGGCTATTGTCGAACCACATAAATCTTGTGCGTTCTAGTTGTGTTTTTTATTCTTCTTATTATTGCTTGCTTGCTTCTTGAGTATATTTCATCATCGAGTGATTGCATTGGTCGTTGTTGATTGATTCGTGTGTGATTGTGTGCTTCCACTATGCGTGTTCAAGTTGAACAAACGCCAACAAGTGGTATCAGAGCCAAGTTCAACAATGGCTGGTGTCTCTTTGATTAAGTTTGATGTGAACATGTTCGATGGAACTGGTAATTTCTAGCTTTGGCAACGAAGGGTGTAGGACTTCTTAGTGAAGCAAGGGATGGTGAAGGTGTTATATGGAAAGAAGTTAAACGACATGAACGAGTTGGAAGGAGCTTGAAGAAAAGGCGGTTTCCAAGATCAAGTTATGTATGGCCAATGATGTGTTATATCACAGCATAGATGAGGGCTCACTGATGGCGGTTTGGCTAAAATTGGAGTACTGATACATGTCCAAGTTGATTTCGAACAAGCTATATCTTAAGAAAAAGCTTTATTGGCTTAAGATGGCTAGAGGTTTAGACTTGACTCGGCATAATAACACATTTAAGAAGATCATTAGTGATTGGGGGTGAGTTGATGTGAAGTTCAAGGAGGAGTACAAGGTGTTGATGCTGCAGAATTCCCTACCTATGTCACCTACATATGAGAATCTGGTTACAATGCCAACTTTGGGAAAAGAAACCCTAGAGTTGGAGGACATCACGAGTGCATTGCTGGGGTTCCATCAAAGGAAGAAGGCCAACGATGAGGGTTCACATGGTAAAGGGCTCGTGGCAAAGGGTAATCATGATCGTGGGAGAGGCAAGTCTTGGAGTGGATCAAGTGATAATAAAACTCAGTCTAGGAAGAAGAAGGATGTTCACTATTTTAAGTGTGGGAAACTAGGACACATAAACCTAGAATCTCCGGTGTAGTGACCTGAAAAATAATAGTATTTAAATAATAAGAGGGAGAGAAATAGAAACAGAAGGAGGCCATAGACGACATTGCATTTTGGGGGATAATAATAAATTTAAGGAATTTCCTGGGTTCATCGACGAATACAAGGGTTCATTGAAAAATACAAAGGGTTCGTTGACGAGTGCTTAAGAAAATTCGTCGACAAATACAGGGATTCGTCGACGAGAAAATACCGAGCGAAGAATGGTCTTCTTTGAATTTCGTCGACGAATACAGGGTTTCGTCGACGAATTTAATGAAGGACTCGTCAACGAGGTGACGTGTCTCATCAACGAATCTGGCCCTATAAATAGCCAAAATTTTGACTTTTATCACATTTCAACGCTCCTCTCTCCCTTTACGTCTCTCTCTCACTTCTCTCTTCGTTTTCAGGCCTATTTCTCACCGGATCGAAGATTTGAGGCTACCACAACGCTCCTGGAAAAGTTTTCTACAAGTCTGCCTGAGCAGATCATGGGGGAAATGAAGTTGGATTTCATCCCAAATTCAGGGTAAGGCCTTTGAGCCTATTTTTGGTCTTATGACAGTTATAGGAAATAATGTAGGCGAAGAAATACTGATATTTTGTTCTGGAAAATGTGATTTTCAGGGTGATGTGTAGGAGGCCCTGCGGGTGTTAGGCTAATAAACCATAGGGGCTTTCTAGTAGTCAGGTAAGGGAAATATGCTATGTTAGGTATTTTTAAAATGTTATACAGTTTATTAAATTACGAAAATTATGTATTAAAGTATCGTGTGACTTGTGAATGAGAATATAGTACAAAGATATGTTTTACGATATTTCAGTATCTTGATTTTACGATATTTCAGTACCATGATTTTATGAATCTTAGTACTATAATCGAATATGAGTATTATGATTATGCAGTTACAGTGTTATGATTATACAGTTCTCAGAATTACAGTACAGTTTATGCAGCATCATGGTTATTAAGATTATTTCAAAATCATGGTAAATTAGATAGTTGTATGTAAAAATACATTATATAGTATCAGACCCTGTTGGACTATATAGCAGAGCACGGTACCGTTGTTACAGATATTATGTTACATTATAAGTGCAACCACCTATTTAGATAATACGTGGTAGTAGGTCGATCACCTAGGCCCTTGACGAGGATAGGCTCCCCATCAGATATGGGTTGAGGTGGGCAAATCAAACCGATGGAGTATAGTGATTTATTCTTGGTTGGCCAGTCAGAGTAAATCCTACCTACAGGCCGCACAACCCTGTCATGAGGGGGTAAGTCATGACACACAGGTATCCACAGGGAACATTTTCAGTTATTATCATTACGTGTGTATAGATTTACAGAAAAGGGAACATACTTACTTATACTAGAAGTATTTTAAATAATAATCTCCAATACTGTCATGTTAAGCAATAGGGACAGGAGTGGTGGATTTTATCACTTATTCTTTATTTATATATTCAGTTATACATGTTTATTTGTAAACAAATTTTCATGATATAGTAGCTCATTTGCCACACACTAGTAATAACATATTTCGTCTTACTAAGTGTTGGCTCATCTCAGTGTTGAATCATTTTTCAGGTGATTCGGGAAGGCGAGCAGGCTAGGCTCGCAAATAGAGGGGTTTCAGTAGTGCCTTGTCAGTGAAGTGAGTATTGGAAGGATTTTTTTTTTGTATATCCCAGCATAGTTGAAGGTATTTTGGGAAAACAGTTGTATGTGTATATTTTGGGGAAACATGGTAGTACTCTGGTATTGGTATTGTATATATATGTACAAATGATAATGTCTATATGATTTATGTTTCTCGCTGCTTAGGTTAATGTATGGGTTTATTCCCAAAATGGTATCAGAGCATGCTATATGTCATAGTATAAAATATAAAAAAAAATAGTTAATTAAGTAGGTCGTTACAATTTGGTATCAGAGCCTAGGTTTGCTAGGTTCTATAGACTTTAGAGTGCAGCAAAAGTAATACCATAGTATAGGAAAAGGATTTAGGGTTTGTTCTGTGTCTGCGTACAGGATTTCCATGGTGGTTTCTGTGTTTTTCCTGGGGTGACGATTTTAGGAAAACCATAGTAAACTATTGTCAAGTCGTGTGTCTAGGTGATAGAACTGGATATTGGTTAAGGTCAGGGAAGGTAGTTAATTGTGAGTTGGTACAGGATAGGTCCGTATAGGAGATAAAGTGCTTAAGTGTGTTTCTTGTTTTCAGGATGGATCCAGGAAGCAATGGCACGAATACTGGGGAGGATAAGCCAGGACCTTCCAGCATAGGTGGAGGAGACACTGATGCTATACTGCGTAGCATCACTCAGCAGGTGATGGCTGAGATGGTCAGGAGCTCTAGGGAGTGTGGCTGTTCGATTGAGTAGTTTACGCGTATGAAGCCCCCATCCTTTGTTGGAGGAGATGACCCGATTGTAGCTGAGAATTGCATCTAGGATATTGAGGAGACGTTGGCAGTACTTCCATGTACAGATGAGCAGAAGGTAGCATTTGCAACATTTAAGTTGACAGTGGAGGCAAAGCGCTGGTGGAGAGCAGCGCGTCTAATAGAGGAGCAGAGGCCGGTTCCAGTTCCAGTGACGTAGGACCGATTCAAGGAGCTGTTCTTTGAGTGGTATTTCCCTGCTATCGTTCGGAGTGCGAAGGCAGCAAAATTTCTACATTTGGTACAGGGGCAGATGATTGTATCTCAGTATGCAGCTCGATTTGTCGAGTTGTCGTATTTTGCTCCGCATTTAGCACCTGATGAAAAGAAAAAGGTGAGGAAGTTTGAAGAGGGACTGAGGCAGAATCTGTTTGAGCAGGTGATTGGTTTCAGGGCTCAAACATTCACCGAGGTTGTAGATAGAGCTGCGATCATTGAGAATGGCATTCAGAGGGGTGTAGCAGCTCAGATTCAGAGGAAGAGGCCTATGCCTCAGGGTTTTCAGGATGGCTCCAGTAGAGGAACATGGAGAGGTGGTCGCGATAGAGGATACCAGAGGCAAATGGCAGGACCTCGTGGGAACCAAGGTGCACCGACTTACCCGGTGTGTAAAATATGTGGGAGACATCATTTGGGAGAGTGCTGAGTAGGCAAGGGTGTATGTTATCGTTGTGGGAGACCTGGTCACGTAATGCGTGAGTGCCCAGGTCAGCAGGACCAGGTCCTAGCACCCAGGCCCTATCAGGGAGGACATCAGGCAGCCCTATCAAGCCTAGGAGCCAATGCACACCTTACATCTTTTTTATTTTGTTAATAAAGGGTTGTTAGCTTTTTTAAGCCCTAAAGAGGTGGCTTCCTTGAGCTTTGGGGCCAAGTTGCTTCTCGCCTCATTTTTCTTTTTAGGCTCCTAGCCTCTATAGGCCTTCAAACTGAGGTAGCTTCCCTATGCTTAAGAGTCAAGGGACTCATCACCCCCCCCCCTTTCCCCCATTTTTATGATCATTTTGGGGCTATATGGCCTTTGGAGTTGAGGTGGATTCCTTGGGCTTGGGAGCCAAGGTGTTCCACACCTCCTTTTACCAAGGACTCTTAGCTTTCACAGTCCTTTGAGTCAAGGTGTTCTTCTTAATCTCGGCACTTAAGGTGCACCTTACTTTTCTTTTTCTTTTTTTCTAGGCTTCTATCCTCCTTAGACCTTGGATCCAAGGTTCTCCTCACCTCCTTTTTGTTATATTATTATATTTTGGGCTCCTAGCCTCCTTAAGCCTTAAAGTTAAAGTGGTATCCTAATTCATTAGGACTGAAGTTCTCCTTAACTCTTTTTTTAGGTAGCAGACTTTTAGGTGTTAGAGCCAAGGTTTCCCCTTGGGGCATAAGGCCAAGGTAGTTGCCCACTAAAGCTTCAAAATTTAAATCCAAACATAGTTCTTTAAACTGAATGGTATCCTTGATTTATCAAACCTCCTCTAGTTTCTCAATCAAGGCGGCCTTCTCATTGATGTCCATCTTCAGAGGCTACCTCATCTTGTCTCTTAACCAAGTTGGCCTTCGCTTTTTCATGGGCATTTTCCAAGGTTACCTCCTCTAGTTTTTTACTGGAGGTGACCTTCTTTCCATAAATATTTCCCAAAGTTTCCTCTTTTAATTTTTTGATTGAGGCGTCTTGGTCTTGTCATCTAGATGGATACCCAATTGCCAAAAGCCCGCTTTGCCCTATCTTTCATTCTTTGGGAGGCATGCACAATGGGTACTTTCCCAAGATAACCCCTTGATGATCACACTTTATGATTCCTAAAACTTTCCTTTTCCAAGGTACTCTTCCTTTATAAATTCTCTTCCCCCTTTTTTTTTTTTTCATTCACCTTCAAAATGTACTATTAGAGTATTAGATTATAAATTAATGGAGATGGAAATTTTTATCATACACCTGTTTCCCACATTGGAAGTTTGAAAGAATTGGGATATGTTTTTTTTTAATAAAGCATTTCCATCCAATTAGTTAATTAAATAAAGTGGAGCCATATATATATATATATATATATATATATATATATATATTCATATGTAATTACTTGGTAGTTGGGAACTTGGCAAGTGCATGTGCATGAATTAACTAAGACCAATTTTAAAATTAATTTTTTAATTTAATAATTAAACTTTAGACAATTACTATTGGGAATATAATTTCCAGGTACCAATATCAACTAGCAATTTAAAATTTAGTTTTAAATTTGAATACAATACTTATGTCTATTTGAAAAGAATAACTCTTTGAAGAGTGTTATTTGTTTGAAAGGTATCATTTGTTGAGTGATGCACTTTGTGTTTTTAGTGTGGTCTCTTTTCTAGGCATAGATAAATCCTTGTTATTTCTTATTTGTTAGATAATGTTTCCTATTTTAGCATTTCCTTTTTGTTAATGTGCTTCTCTTGATTGTAAGTTATTTTCTCTCTTTGATTTACCACATTTTATTGTCTTTTTTCAATGTTGAAAACCCTAATTATATCAATTCAAAGTTGAACTCAATTTTATGTTTGTGCATGCCTTTTATTATCTTGAGACAAGAAGTCTCTATTTAAGAAGGGTTTTTTCAATATTAAAAGTTAAGGTAAATAATAGAAAAGTCTTATTTTAAAATCAATCCATTGATGGATCAAGAAGGTATGTTTGTGTATGCTCTTAGGGTTCCTTAGGTAAGTGCAATATTTCTCTATGGATGACTGTTGGTAAATGAATAAACTAAAAGAATTATATTCTTGATCAATTGAATTTAGGGAACAAGTGTGTAGAGGGGGGAAGGAAATACCTTCATCTCGCATAAATGTACTTCTGAACTTGACTTGTTATTATAGATCATGGTTATCGATTCGTTGACCTTATGTTTTAACTTAGAGACTAAGTAATAGTAATTAGGTTCCTCACTTATATAATTAATAGTTAGTGGTAACTCTGTATGTCCTAAACAATAAAAAAATATTTTTGAATCATCATTCTTGTCAAGACATTAGATTCTTGGTCCACACATTATGACACATGATGAGAGGCTTGTACAACTAAAGGAGCAAAAAAAAGAAAAAAAAAAAAAGCAAAGAGGACACTGATGTGTTCCTAAAATGTGTTATTTTAGACCCCCATTTACCTATGCTTTGTTCTCATTTTCATTGTATTTATCCCTTTTTTATCCTAGTTCAGAGTTACACATGGTTTATTTCATGTTTTAGGAAATAGGAGTTTAAATTGAGGAGTTAAGCAATGCAAGAAGCCAAGGAAGCAATTGGGAAGCAAAAGGCTCGACCAAGTGCTCGACTAGGTCTCTAAGGACTCGTTCCATCCAAAGCAACATGTACCTGTTCAGCCACGTGGTGCGACCAACAGTCACAAGGGGCCACCAGGTCATGACAAGAAGATTCTAAAGTGCTGATTAATTAAAGATTTCACAAAGTGCTTTGACCATGGAACGACAAAAAATACCTTGAAGGTGCAACCAGGTTAAGGAAGCCATCAGCTAAACAAAGAATTAATTGAAGACTTTCCATAACACTTCGATGAAGGCGCGACCAGATCGAAGATGCTATCAACTGAAGAATGAATTAATTGGAGATTTTCTAGAGTGTCTCGACCAGGGGAACCTGTGGTGCGACCAGGTTGATTGTCATCGTGTTCATAAATCTGCTATGCGATATTTTGGGTGAAAGTTTCCTAATTTGAAATTGATTGCGTGTAAACCCTAATTTGTATAAAATCAATATTCGAACAATTGATTAGGGGTCTCCCCGAGTTTCTCTTTGGTCCAATGACAAACCCTAGTGTTGTTGGGTTGCCATTTAGTGTAGATTGGTTCCCTTTTGGTTCTTTGAGGTCCTGTGACAAACCTTGAATTTTGATTGGTGTCGTAGATTAGTGGTAGTGTAGTTTGGTTCTCCTTTGGTTCCTTTTGGTTTGTGACAAGCTTGAAGTGTCGTTTGATGAAATTAGAATAGATTTCAATGCCATTGTCAATTTACTACTTTGTTTACATTAAGTGCAATTTCAATAAAAGTCATGTTTTTAATTCCATCTTTTAATACCTTGTCTTTATTTTCAAGCACTATGAGTAGCTAATTTAATTTGATTCTCTGGTTGTAATGAAACCCTAGGCTAAGAATGACATGGCTAGGATTCAGGCAATTGTGCATAATAAGGTTGGTACTACAAAGTAATCCATGTTTGCTAGATAGGATATACCTCATCCCCCGATCGTGCTCCGGAAGATTGGAGCGACTCAGCTACCCTATGCCACTCGAGTGGATTACACTAAAAAGGAATTCATGTTCGCTGGATAGGGTATACTTCGTTCTCCTGATCGTGCTCTAGATGATTGGTGTGAACCTTGCTACCCTATGCCACTCGAGTGAATTACTTATATTTGAAACCCTATTATGGAATAATTGTCCAAACCTAGTTATAGCTCAGTAAAGATTAGGGTGGATTCATAGCCAAGGAATTGCCTTTCCATAAGTACTTTAATTCATTTTAATTGCTTTTGTAGTTCAGTGAGCAAACCAAAATTCCATATTTTCATTATTGTTCAAGCGTAGTTAACTATATTAAAATTGGTGCACCGTTGCACTAGAGTCCCTGAGATCAACACCCGACTCACTCCTCATTCTATTGAACTTGGGATTAGTTTGGTTATAAATATTATTATTGGTGGTTAAGGACTCAAGCCTTGGTGAGCCTACCAAACACACTATCCCAAATCAACTAGATCAAGAGACGAGAAAAAAGGGCCTCAAAGATAAATTCACTCTCAATTGAACCCAACAAACTCTCTCATTATCGAGAAAAAATTAAGTGATCCTAAAGGATTAGTGTGAGCCTTTGGTCAAGCCTCCTATCCAATAAAAATGTTTTTGAAGACTAAATTCTAAATAAGTCTCACCTAATAGTGCTCACATGTAATATGATACGACTCATTATTTGGAGTGAATTCATTGGACGAGTAAATCATATTGAGGATTTGTTGATTCTCTAGAAAGGACCTAAATTTTTCTCCTCCTTATCATTGCACCTACCTAGTCCCATCCAATCCAATAGTTATTCAAGATATGACTTAAAATTTAAAAAGAAAATCCTCACCAATCAGGTAGAATGCTAACTTCTCTTATCTAGAATTACTCAACCTCCAAAAATAATATATATTTTAGATAACTCAAAAACATGAAGAAATAGATTTAAAAAATAAATGGATCGACAAGTTAATATAAAGATATATTAAGTTCACTATAAACTACATGACAATACTTAAAAATAGAATATACGTTTCCATGCATTTTTGCTAAACAATGAAAAACAAGAAACTATTTTTTTAAAATTTTTAAAAATTAGATTTAACCTCATATATAAATTCATTTGGACAACAAATTAAATACTATATTTTTCACTCAACTCTTAAGCACATCTTATCAATTGGTTACTTCTAATTTGGGAACCTTGAATTTGAAAGTTTTGTATAAAACTATATATGAGAGTTTTGTTACACTGTTTTCTTATATTTGGAGAAATTTTAGATTTGGATTTATATTGGATTTAAATAAGATGTAATATAAAAATGTATTAAAATTTATCAAAATTTATTTAAATCCAAATCCAAGATTTGAAATCCATGCTCCCAAATGGAGCATTGAGTTTTTTGAATATGATATTCCTGTTATAATTGTTGAAATCCCAAGAGGGGGGGGGGGGTGAATTGGATATTTATAATTTTATGTCAAATATTTAATTGATTAACAACCTAAATCGAACTTGAGTTTAGCGTATGTAAGACAATCACAAACAATGCATAAACATAAACATACAAGTGTGAAAATTTAAATAGTGCAGGGATAGAGAAAATAAGACCGCGCTTTTATAAGGTTCGGCTATACCTGCCTACGTCCTTGCCTCAAGACAACCATTTGAGGATTTCAACTATTCACTCCTTCAACAAGGCAGAGCTACCTTTTACAATCCCTCCTTGTAGGCAGAGATACCTCTTAAAGTAATATCCCCTTGCTTGGCACGGTTCCAACCTGAACCGTGAATAAGAAAAGAAAATATAAGGGTTTGTATACAAAGAATGCACCTCAAAGAGCTGATGAGTACAATGAAAGTTTAATAACCCAGAGAATTAATTAAGGTCTCGTTGATGAACACAGGGAATTTGTCGATGACAATACATGTGGGTCTCATCGACGAGGTCATGTCTCGTCAATGAAAAGATACTGAGAGGGGCTTTTCGCAACCTGAAATTCGTCGACAAGGGGTACGGGTTCGTCGACGATCTTTCTTCATAGACCCGTTGACGAAATGACGTGTCTCGTCAATGAACCCAGGGCTATAAATAGCTAAAACCCAGATTTTTCAGCAGAAAATTGTGTAGGAAGCTCTCTCTCTCTCTCTCTCTCTCTCTCTCTCTCTCTCTCTCTCTCTCTCTCTCTCTCTCTCTCTCTTTCTAAAACGTTCCCCTCCCATTCTCTCTTTGTTTCTAGCTCTGTTTCTTGCCAGATAGATGATTTGAGGACACCATGACGCTCCTGGGAAAGTTCTCTGCAAATCTGCCATAGTAGATCGTAGGTGGAAATGATTTGAAAATCATCCCAATTTCAGGGTAATGCCTTTTATCTAGTATTTGTCGTTCCCATAGTTATAGGAAGTGTAGTATACGAAGAAATACTGATGTTTGATTCTGGGAAATATTCTTTTCAGGATATTGAGTGGGGAACCCTGCGGGTGTAGGGCCAGAGTACAATAGGGGCTTTTCAAAAATAGGTAAGGGAAATATGCTATGCTAGGAAGTTTTAGAATATATAATAGAAGATTTTGTTTGTGTATTTACAAGCATGTTGATCAGTTTATTTTTCCAAAATATCATGAGTATTATTATTTCAGAAAGATTATAGATATAAAGCATGATATTTTAATTACCCAGTTGTGTGGCCTTAGTTATAATAGTTTAGTATGTTGTTTATGAAATTATATAGATATCGAGTTATACAAGTTTATTAGCCAAAAGTAAGATTTACAACATTATTCATAATAACATGATTTTTAAACCATAACACTCAGATAGATATTACAGATATTACAGATGTTACAGAGATTTCAGGTAGATATTTCAGATATTACATCTCAAATTTATAGTATTATGGTTGCTTTGAAATCATGTTAAAACAGCAACATAAGTATATTTATATATATAGTATTACACAGTATCAGATCCCTGAGGATATTATAGACAGATACAGAGAGCAGAGCACAGTACCATTGCTATTACAGACACGTGCAACCACATAACTTAGATAGTATGTGGATTCTGTTTAACCGTGCCAGGAGAGATTGCAGTCTCCCTAGCATGCTGGGTTGAGGTTGCTGGTTAGACGAGATAGATTTGGAGATTGCCTAGAGAGATTGCAGTGGGATAGATTGATAGATTGACAGATTGGCAGATGCTACAGATATAGATTGACTTGCCTGGTAGGCCAACTAGAGTAAGTCCAGCCTACAGACTGCACAACACTATCATGAGGGGATTATATCATGATATACAGAATCCCAGGGTACAACATAAGTTCCTATGTATATACAGATTTATCATACAACAACAATTAATATTATCATATTAGCAGTATGTATAGATAGTAAACTCAAATACACAGTTGCATTTTAAACCACATCACATGTGTTTTGTATAGTATACCAGCTTACTCACTTTACAATATCA
Source organism: Malania oleifera (assembly GCF_029873635.1). Taxonomy (NCBI): domain Eukaryota; kingdom Viridiplantae; phylum Streptophyta; class Magnoliopsida; order Santalales; family Ximeniaceae; genus Malania; species Malania oleifera. Next base: position 68,828,820 of record NC_080418.1, on the reverse strand, counting down.
GTATTATTTCAATATATTAAATGTGCAACTTAGCCGCCACACACTAGTGATAGCATATCTCCTCTTACTGAACGTTGACTCATCCTAGTGACTTACTATTTTTTAGGAGATCCAATTAGGCAAGCAGATCTAGCTCGTGGGTAAAGGTTGTTTTGTGCTGCCCTAGTTAAGAGGGTAGGTGTATTTTTAGGTGCCAATGAGTTGGGGTAGATCCCGGGTTTTTGATGTTATCACTGGGTATTTTGTGTTGTAAATATACTTTAGAATATTATAGTTTTCTGGTATTGTGTATTTGATAGTTTACAGCTTTTTGTATGCCGTTGCTTAGGGGTGTATGACATACAGGGTTTTTCCTTAGTGCTCCTTTGAGCCTGGGATATTTTTAGTAGTATATCAGATAGATGTTGTTTATGTTATATATAAAATGTTATATAAGTAGCAGGTTATTACAGTTTGGTATCAGAACCTTGGTCTAAAATGCAGCAGATACAATACTAGAATATAGGAAAAAGGATTTGAGATTTTGTTCTACGGTTAGATATAGGATTTTCATGAAAGTTTCTGTATTTTTCCTAAGGTGACGATTTCAAGAAAGTCATAGTAAACTATCGATGAGTTATGTGTCTAGGTTGCAGGATTGGATTTTGGGTCAGGAACAGGGGAGATTGTTAATAGAGAGTTTGAAATTTTAGTTGAACAAAATAAATTAGGTTTGTACGGGAAATAGGATTTGGAAATGGTGTTCTATGTATTTTTAGGATGGATCTAGGGAGCAGTGGTACGAATGCTGGAGGTGACAGACCAGGACCTCCAATATGGGTGGTGGAGATATAGATGCAGTATTGCATAGCGTCACCCAACAGGTGAAGGCTGAGATGGCTAGGAGTGGAGAAGAGCATGGCTACACGATTGAGCAGTTTACACGAATGAAGCCTCCCTCTTTTGATGGAGGACCTGATCCTATTATAGCTGAAAACTGGATTCAGGACGTTGAGGAGATCTTGACAGTGCTGACATATACAAATGAGCAAAAGGTGTCATTTACATCGCTTAAACTGATAGGAGAGGCAAAGCGCTGGTGAAGATCAGCGCATTTGATTGAGGAGCAGACGCTAGATCCAATGCCAGTATCATGGAGTCGGTTCAAGGAATTGTTCTTCGAGCGACATTTCCCTACTATCGTTCGGAGCGTGAAGGCAATAGAATTCGTACATTTGGCTCACGGGCTAATAACAGTGTCTCAATATGCTGCACAATTTATTGAGTTGTCCCGTTTCGCCCCACACTTGGCACCAGATGAAGAGAAGAAAGTAAGGAAGTTTGAGGAAGGCCTAAAGCGGAGTTTATTCAAGTAAGTTATCAGCTTTCGGGCTCAGACATTTGCGGAGGTGGTAGATAGAGCTACTAATATTGAGAGTGGAATGTAGAGAGGATCCTCAGCGTAAAGTCAGAGGAAAAGGTCCACATCTCAGGATCTTCAGGAGAGTTCCAGTAGAGGGCCATGGAGAGGAGAGCGATATGGGAGTAGTCAGGGATGGATGATGGGCCGCAGTGGTCCTCAAGTGGGACGGGCCATCCCTCCCTATTCTCGATGTGGCCAGAGACATCCAAGATAATGTAGAATGGGAGAAAATGTTTGCTACCATTGTGGAAGACCCGGATACAGATCTTGGTCGTGTCAGGGATTCCCAACTCAGGCACCAGCTCCCTGACTGTTTCGAGGTGGTTATCAGGCACCCTGTGGAGGCCAACAGAGGAATATTGTACCATTGAGAGTCTACACGTTGACGTCAGGAGATGTAGTTATAGGTACCCTTACTGCTTTTTCATATAAAGCTATTGTTTTATTTGATACAAGTGTCACCCACTCTTTTATTTCATCGATATATGCTAAATTAACAGGGTATGAGGCATGGTTGTTGGATGTTGGGTTGGTTGTAGCTACACCGACTGGATCAGTGGTGAGATGTAGGAGGGTACTCAGGAGTTTTCCAGTGTTTATTCAGGGAAAGGTGTTGCCAGCCAATCTTGTGATGTTAGATATGCAGGGGTTTAATATAATCCTGGGTATGGACCAGTTGGCAGTTAACCATGCTAGTATTGAATGTCACTTGAAAGAAGTGATTTTCAGACCTCCAGGTGAGTAAGCATACAGGTTTCTTGGTTAACGTGTCTGTTCGTTACCACAGCTTGTGTCAGCCATTCAAGTGAGGAAACTGATTCAAGAAGGCTGCCAGGGATTTGTTGCTTATATAAAGGAGTTACCAAATGAAGAATTGAAACAAGCTGATATTCCAATAGTCAGAGACTTCTCAAATGTATTTCTATAAGAATTACTTAGTTTGCCACTAGACCGTGAAGTTGAATTTACTATGGATCTTCTACCAGGGTCAGCACCAGTATCTAAAGCACTTTACTATATGGCTTCAGCCAAGTTAAAAGAATTAAAAGATCAATTGTAGGAATTGCTAGATTAAGGTTTCATCAGGCCCAGCGTGTCGCTTTGGGGAGCACTAGTTCTATTTATGAAGAAGAAAGAAGGGACCATGAGAATGTGTATAGATTACAGAGAGATAAATAAACTGACAGTTAAGAATAAATATCCTCCTCCTAGAGTCGATGACTTGTTTGATTAGCTCTAGGGGACCCAGAACTACTCTAAAATTGACCTACATTCGGGAAATCATCAGGTGAAAGTTTGAGCGGAAGACATTTCGAAAACAACATTTCGGACCAGATATGGGCATTACGAGTTCCTGGTGATGCCATTTGGGTTGACCAATGCACCATCAGTATTTATAGATTTAATGAATCGAGTGTTCCATCAATATTTGAACCAGTTTGTGGCTGTATTCATTGATGATATACTAGTCTACTCCAGGAGTTTTGAGGAGCATGAGCATGATTTGAGGCTAGTATTACAAACATTGAGAGAGAGAGAGAGAGAGAGAGAGAGAGAGAGAGAGAGAGAGAAAGAAAGCTATGTGCGAAGTTCAAGAAATGTGAATTCTGGTTTAGGTGGGTTTCTTTTCTCGGCCATGTGATCTCTAAGGCAAGTGTATCTGTTGACCCAAGTAAGATAGAGGTAGTAGTGAATTAGGTAAGTTGAGGAAATGTCGATAGGTTAGAAGTTTTTTGGGTTTAGCAGGTTATTATCGGCGCTTTGTTGATGGTTTCTCCAATTTATTAGGTCCGCTAACGCGACTCACAAGGAAAAATTTGAAATTCTATTGGACTGATGACTGTGAGCAGAGCTTTTAGAAATTGAAACAGAGGTTGGTTACTACCTCAATGTTGGCTATCCCATCATAAGAGGACAGGTTTGTAATATATAGTGATGCATCCCTTAAAGGACTTGGGTGTGTATTGATGCAACACGACAGGGTTATAGCGTATACTTCTAGACAGCTTAAAGAATATGAGAAAAATTATCCTATCCATGATTTGGAGCTAGCTGCAGTACTGTACGCTCTCAAGATCTGGAGACATTATCTATATGGTAGAAAGTGCGAAATTTTTACAGATCATAAAAGCTTGAAATATTTCTTTACCCAGATAGAGCTGAATATGAGGCAAAGAAGGTGGCTAGAGCTTATTAAAGACTATGACTGCATAATTAGTTACCACCTAAAGAAAGCAAATGTGGTAGCAAATGCTTTGAGCAGGAAGTCAATGGGTCCAGCACTGGTAGCTATAGAGATTCGGCACTCGATCCTGATGGATTTGGAGAGACTTGGTATAGAGTTAGTAGAGGATAGTCCTTAAGCATTCGTTGCCAGCCTAGTTGTATAGCCTACACTATATGAGAAGATTAAGATTGGTCAGGGTGATGATGCAGAGTTATCATAGGTAATAGCCAGAGTACGGGATGGTCAAGGAGAGGAGTTCTGTATCTCTAGTGATGGAGCTCTGAGATTTCGCACCAGGTTGTGTGTGCCAGAAAATGATGATATTAGAAGGACGATTTTGGAAGAGGCTCATAGATCACTATTCACAGTTCATCTTGGTAGTACTAAAATGTATAAGGATCACCGAGAGTATTTCTGGTGGAGTGGAATGAAAAGAGAAATTGCTGAATTTGTACAACAGTGTCTAATGTGCCAGTAGGTTAAGGCTGAGTACCAGAGACCAGTAGGACAGTTGCAGCCACTCTTTTTTCTAAAGTGGAAATTTGATCACATCTCTATGGATTTTGTTACTAGGTTACCACCAGTGCGTCAGGGATTGAATGCAATTTGGGTGGTTGTTAATCGTCTGACGAAGACTGCTCATTTCATCCCTATTAAAGTCAGCTATTCTATGGACAGATTGGCAGAAATATATGTTCAGGAAATAGTTCGCGTCCATGGTGTACCGGTATATATAGTCTCAGACCAGGATGCTCTGTTTACGTCACAATTTTGGAAAAGTTTTCAGGAGGCTATGGGTACACAGTTAGCATTCAGCACAAATTTCCATCCCCAGACTTATGGTCAGTTTGAGAGGACCATCCAGACATTAGAAGATATGTTCATGCATGCGTGCTAGATTTTGGGGGTAGCTGGACTCAGTTTATGTCGTTGGTTGAATTTTCTTACAATAATAGTTATCAGGCTAGTATCGGTATGACACCCTACGAGGCATTGTATGGTAGGAGATGTCACTCTCCTCTTTTCTGGGATGACGTAGGTGAGAGGCGAGTTTTGGGTCTAGATATAGTATAGCAAGCATATGATAAGGTTCGACTAATTATGGAAAGAATCAGTACTGTGCAAATTTGGCAGAAAAGCTATGCAGACACTCGCCACCGGGAGTTAGAGTTTGATATAGGAGATCGAGTATTCCTAAAGGTAGCTCCTCTAAGAGGGGTTGTGAGGTTTGTAAAGAATGGTTAGTTGAGCCCTAGGTATATTGGCCATTTTGATATACTAGAGAGAGTAAGATCAATTGCCTATAGGCTAGCCTTGCCACCAACTTTATCTATAATACATGACGTATTCCATGTAACTATGCTAGGGAAATACGTCCCAGATCCATCCCATATAATTAGTTATGCAGAAATAGAACTTAAAGATTCATTAGCTTATGAAGAAGCACAAGTACAAATCTTGGATAAAAAGACACAAGAATTACATACCAAAAAGATTTAGCTAGTAAAAGTTTTGTGGAAGAACCATGCAATAGAAGAAGTTTTGTGGGAACTTGAAGAAGAAATTAAGCAAAAATACCAGCAATTGTTCCGAGAGGTTTAGTGGTAATCAGGTAAAGTGTAAGTAGTTAAGTAGTGTTTCTTTTGCAGGTACATGTAATAATTTAGTTGGCAAGTAGTCTTTTAGTTTTATAGTTGTAATCTCTCAGAACTTTGAATGTAACCACAGTATTCCTACGCCATAAGTGAAGGTAAGTAACAAAATAAGTAGACCGTTTGTTTCTATGGGATGTTCAACACAAACAGTAAATTTTGAGGATGAAATTTTATAAGGAGGGGAGAATGTAATAACCCATAGAATTAATCAGGGTCTCGTCAACGAACATAGGTAATTCATCGATGAGAATACATATGGGTCTCATCGATGAGGTCACGTCTCGTTGACGAAAAGATATGGAGACGGGGGTTTTGGCAGCCTAAAATTCATCGACGAGGGGTACGGGTTCATCGACGATCTTTCTTCATGGACTCGTCGACGAGATGAAGTGTCTCGTCAATGAACCTGGGGCAATAAATAGCTAAAATCCAGATTTTTCAGCAGAAAATTGTGTAGGAAGCTCTCTCTCTCTCTCCTCTCTCTCTCTCTCTCTCTCTCTAAAACGTTCCCCTCCCTTTCTCTTTTCATTTTCGGCTCCATTTCTTGTCGAATTAACGATCTGAGGCCACCATGATGCCCCTGGGAAAGTTCTCTACAAATCTACAAAAGTAGATCGTGGGTGGAAGTGATTTGAAATTCATCCCAATTTCAGGATAAGGCATTTTATCTAGTATTTGTCATTCCCACAGTTATAGGAAGTGTCATATACGAAGAAATATGTTTTCAGGATAGTAGGGAACCCTGCGAGTGTAGGGCCAGAGTACAGTAGGGGCTTTTCAAAAATTAGGTAAAGGAAATATGCTATGCTAGGAAGTTTTAGAATGTATAACAGAAGATTTTGTATGTGTATTTACAAGCATGTTGATCAGTTTATTTTTCCAGAATATCATGAGTATTATTATTTCAGAAAGATTACAGATATGAAGCATGAGATTTTAATTACCTAGTTATGTGACCCGAGTTATAATAGTTTAGTATGTTGTTCATGAAATTATATAGATATCCAGTTATACAAGTTTATTAACAGAAAGTAAGATTTACAGCATTATTCAGAATAACATGATTTTTAAACCATAACACTCAGATAGATATTACAGACAGATATTACCGATATTTCATACAGATATTACAGATATTATAGACAGATAGTACAGAGATTTCAGATAGATATTTCAGATATTACATCTCAGATTTATAGTGTTATGGTTGCTTTGAAATCATGTTAAAACAACAAGATAAATATATATATATATATATATATATATATATATATATAGTATTACACAGTATCAAATCCTTGAGGATATTACAGACAGATACAAATAGTAGAGCACGGTACTGTTGCTATTACAGACACGTGCAATCACATATCTTAGATAGTATGTGGATTCCATTTAACCATGCCAGGAGAGATTGCAGTCTCCCTATCATGCTGGGTTGAGGTGGTCGGTTAGACGAGATAGATTTGGAGATTGCCTAGAGAGATTGCAGTGGGATAAATTGACAGATTGATAGATTGGCGGATATTACAGATATATATTGACTTGCTTGGTAGGCCAACCAGAGTAAGTCCAGCCTACGGGCCGCACAAACCTATCATGAGGGGATTATATCATGATATACATAATCCCAGGGTACGGGAGAAGTTCCTATGTATATACAGATTTATCATACAATAGCTATTTATATTATCATATTAACAGTATGTACAGATAGTAAACTCAGATACACAGTTGCATTTTAAACCACATTACATGTGTTTTGTATAGTATACCATCTTACTCACTTTACAGTATCAACATTATTTCAGTATATTAAATGTGCAACTCAGCCGCCCCTCACTAGTAATAGCATATCTCCTCTTACTGAGCATTGACTCATCCTAGTGACTTACTATTTTTCAGGAGATCCAACTAGGCGAGCAGATCAGGCTCGCGGGTAGAGGTTGTCTTGTGCTACCCTTGCTGAGAGGGTATTTTTTTGTGCTAGTGAGTTGGGGTAGATCCTGTGTTTTTTATGTTGTCACTGGGTATTTTGTGTTGTAAATATACTTTTGAATATTATAATTTTCTAGTATTGTGTATTTGACAGTTTACAACTTTTTGTATATCGTTGCTTAGGGGTGTATGACATACAGGGCTTTTCCTTAGTGCTCCTTTGAGCTTGGGATAATTTCAGTAGTATATCAAACAGATGTTGTTTATGTTATATATATATATATATATATAATGTTATATAAGTAGCAGGTCGTTACAGAAAGAATAAAAACTAGCACACTCTCAATGAATATGATTTGAAGCTCAATAGAGTAAAATGATAATCTCTAGGGTATTTTGGAAAATAAAGGTAAGAGAACTTGAAAATGAAGTGAAAGATGTTTATCAATATTGCTTAAAGATTCAAACATGTTCAAAAGTGTTCTCTAACTCTTTCAGCCTAGTTTTTATAGGCAAACTTGAAATATAGCCGTTTTATGGCTGTTGGAGAGTTTAATGTATATTTTATTTTGAAAAATATGACCATTTTAAAGCTAATCTTGAATTTTCTCGAGAGTTTCGGTCAACTGGACTGAGGTTCGGTTGCCCAAACAGCAGGCAATTTCTAGAATAGCGATTTTCAATCGCCTGACCTTCTTCTCTAGTTGCCTGAATCATTCTGCACGAACTTTGGTCACCCGGACTCAACCTCTGGTCGTCCGACTGCCTTATATTTTTGAGTTCTTGGGATTTTTCATGTTCAAATTCTTTTTAAACCTTTTTAAATTGTTTATCTCTTTAATAAAATAATTTTCCATGAAAAATTTAAGTCCCTAAGATTCATCTATGGTCAGGTAAGAGCTTCACTCCAAATTCACTAAGATGTGTACATACATTCAATCCTAAATGTAATGCATATAAAAATTCTCTAAGTCTTCAACTCTTGCTCTTCATATACTCAATGGAATTTGCCAAGTGTTGTGTCATTGAATGCTTCATGGCTTCTATTTTGTATAAGTCATTATGCTTTCTTAAGGTCATTCTTGTTCACATACTTAAAGTACAAATGAGATGCCTTGGTTTGTCATTATCAAAATGGGATAGGGCTCAAAAAGCTAACAATCTCCTCCTTTTTGATGATGACAAACACGGGAGAAAAATGAAGTAGCCTGACAAGACTCCCCCTCACAATATAGATAAATATAAAAATAGATAGTGCATCTTATTTCAAGCATATTCAAAAGAAGACTTTTGAATTTTTCAAGTTGAAAATGTTTGAGTTCAGGAAAAAATTGCATTTAGTGTTGAAACTGTCTTTGAAAAACATTTCATATAATATAAGTCACATGATACACATATATAACAATGGTAGTGTAAAAATGTGTCTTAGAATTACCATGAGTTAACAAACATGTTCAAAATAATAGTCACATTAAACTCTGAACAAAACTTAAAAAGTTTCAAGAGATAGGGTGAGTAAAGATATGGATTTTGAATTTGAGCATAAGATACGAATTTTGAATTTTTCTCAAATGTTCTCCCCTTTTTGAAATATTCTCTCAACTTTTGAATTCTAAGCCAAAAATTAAAAAGACGAGTGAGATAGGTGAGCAGTTATGCATTCACAAGTTACAAATTATGCTCAACAAATTTCTCTCCCTTTTAACATCATCAATAGGTGTCAGTGATAGGAAAATCATTGTTTGCTTTAAAAAGAAACTCCCCTTGTTTGACAAATTCCCCCTTTTGATGTAAAGGTAGGCTTAGATGAAATGAATTACTTATACATATTAATTAATTCAATTTAAGTACACAAACCAATATAAGTAACCGTTTGAGTCCTTAATGAAGTTTAGAACATAAGGCTAGACCAAATGATGTTCATGAACCATATTTTCCTAAAACCATAGAAATTATATATGATTTGTAGCATGGTTAGAAAAGGTTCAATAATTAGGAGACTAAGAGGGTTATGCATAAGACATTTTTAAGATATTTTGATCTGGCGTTTGCTTATGTGTTGTCATGTATGCGTCTTTTCAGTTTTATTCTAAGGATGAGCTTTATTTATACATTTAACGTTCAGAAACCAACACAACAAGACTTAACCAGCATGCAACATCCTATTCAACTAAACAACATGCAATCACAATTGTCTGCATCCAACATGTAAAAGCTAATAACAACATTAGTATCCACAACAATGTTTGCATCCTGCATGCAAAAGCTAATAGAATTATTCAATGGAGATACTAACTATGCTATGGTCTGCATCAAGTATGCAAAAGCTTGCACCAGTATTCAACTGTTAAAATAACTATGGTCTACATCAAGCATACAAAAGCTTTTAGAGATATTCAATAGAGATAACAGCTAAAACCATAGTTTGTGTTATTTTTGGTGTATATAATCCTAAGAGGTGGGGGTGAATTGGATATTTAAAAAATTTAGGTCACTTTTTGCCCTATTTTAAAACCCAATCAGTATTTCTCAAGCCCAAGGTTTTTCAACCAATCTCAAATCCCACAAATATCCAAGTTTGCAAATATTTAACACATATACAATAAGCACAACAAACTAAATATAAACATACAAGTACAGATAAATAAAAAGTGTAGGGAAAGGGAAAGCAAACACGAGATTTTTAACGAGGTTCGACTATCCCCACCTACGTCCTCGCCTCAAGACAACCCGCTTGAGGATTTCCTTTAACCACTCCTTAAACAAGGCGGCGCCCCCTTATACACACTCCTTCAATCGGGTGGAGTACCCCTCCCCCCCCCCCCCCTATGCTAGTCCTTCTAGGCGGACCAACCTCTCCAAGCGATATCCCATGCTTGGCACGGTACACTACCCAAACTACAGGGATACAAAGAGAATGAAAGTTTTGTATACAAATAAATGCTTCTCAAAAGTTAAGTTGTACAATAAAAATCTAATACTCTCACAAGATATAATTTAAGCTCAATAGAGTTTGTGTGTTTCTCTCTCAAAAAATATTTTGAATTAAATGAGAAAATGTGAGAGTAAATGATCTTTGAGTAAGAAAATGTGTATGATAATTAACGCTTAAAAATTCAAATGTAATAAATGATTTCTCCAAAAAAGATTTTTGCAATAAATGAGATTTGGAGAAGCTAGGGTTTTGCTCTCAGAGATATATTCAATTGAATGAGTATATGAGAGTAAAATGCTTCTTTGATTTTAGAAAATATGTAAGATAAGAGCTTCAAAGATTCAATAGAGATAAAATGATTTCTCCAAAAGTATTTTCAAATACAAGAATGGGAGAACCTGGGTTATTCCTCTTCAAAAATATTTTTGCAATAAAAGAGTAGAAGAGAATAAATGAGAGTGAATGATCTTTGATATAAAAATAAATGTGCAATAAATGCTTCAAAGATCCAAGACCAATGAATGATTTCTCCAAAAATATTTTCAAAAGAAAGTACAGGGTTTTTGTTCTTCAAAAAGATTTTTCCAATGAATGAGTATAAGAGAGCTTTGATTTGTAAAATAAATTCCACAAATGAAAGAGTATAAAAATATATGGGCAAAAATATTTTCAAATGCTTTGGGGTTGGTATTTATAGGCCATTTCAAAATATAACCATTGGGAATAAAATAATATTATGATTTTGAATTTTATGGCCGTTGGGAGCTTAAAATGGCTTCAACCTGAGAGTTTCGGTCAACTGACCCATGGTCCAGTCGACTGGCCCAAGGCGATTTTCCAATTTTGGGAGGTTTGTTATGCTGAGCATATAATCCAGTCTGCCAGATCATCAAAGCATGATGTCCAGTTAACTGGGCTTATAAGTCCGGTCGACTAGCCCTTTACAAAAATCCATCTTTGGCCATTTATTCTTTTTGGTCGACTGGGCTTGTGAGTCTGGTCGACTGGCCTCTTTACAAAAATGATTTCAAACCAAGTGTTCTAGTTAGTCAACTGGGCTTGTGAGTCCAGTCGACTAGGCCCTTTGAAAGCATGCATTTTGGCCTTGTTTTGATTTCAAAATCACCTCAAACCTTTTGAATGAGTTTAGCCTTTTAAGTGAAAGGTTTTTCATGAAAGGTTTAATTCTCTAAGGTCTTTATATGGTCAATGTTGAGCTTTAAATTAGATTATGTAAAACATGCATATACAATTTAAACTAGAAGCATTTACAACTGAAATAGTATATGTCTTCACTCTTTGCTCTTCAAATTTTCCATCAAATAGGCCAAGTAATATGAGCTTTAAGTGCCTCATGGCCTCCATATTGCCTTTCCATATGCACGTGCTTAAATATAAACCCATTCAAGTACTAAACGCATATATAAAAAACTTATGATTTGTTATTATCAAAACGGGATCAAACTTAAAAAGTCAACAGTTTGCATCAAGCATGCAGATGCTTTCATTCAAACCAATTTATTAGCATGCAATCACAATATATCATTAGTTAAGTATCCAGCAAGCAAAAGTATTGCATTAGTGAATTATCTAGCAAGCATAGTTAATATTTCCAATGTGTTCTCAAAAAAGCATAAATATATAAAGAACTAAGTTTAAATAAAAATAATTACAAAAAATCAAATGTTTTCAGATATATATATATAAAAGCACATAACAGCTTCCCGTAATAGATTGCACTCCTAGTCGTTATCCTCCTCAGATGAGCTGTCATCGCTCTCGCTAACCTCCATTGGTGCCTTTCCTTTCAAGGTGGAAGAACCTTCACGGTTATTGAATTGATCATTGAGGATTTGGAAGTTTGCTTGAGTGATCTCACTCAACGTATCAATGTCCTCCTAAATCATGCTAAACTTATAATCCAATTCTTGTCAAAAGCCATTGAAGGACTCCAAAAGTCTTTCCATAGAGGAGATGAGCTGAGGAATATGTGACACCTATCTAAGAATTTGTGGATCAGCCTATTGGGCATATGCCTGTTCCTCCATCCTTCTATGGAAAGGTATCTTGGCCACCCAGTAACTGTTAACTAGTTGATACCCCATTAATTTTACAGTGGTGGAGGTGAAAACATTTGATGGATGACGAGGAATAAATAAGGAGGAGGCACAGTTGAATCCTAGACTCTCAAAAACACGGTTTAACATCCCCCCATAAGGCAGAATGACCTTGTTGCCACTCTCCTTGGCAAACATCCATTTAATAATCAGAGTTGGAAAATCTAGTCTTTTTTCCATAAATAAATAGCACATCATAAAGCAATCCATATAGAATATATAATCTCGGGATCCACCTTTTGGAAGTATATTGTAGGATATGAATAGGTGGATAATTTTGGCTTCTAGGGTGAGAGTTTTGTAAGCTAGAGGATGCCTAAGCTTTGGACTAGAGAATGCCTAAGGTTTGGAATCGGTTCTTCCATCACCTGAGGTAAGGAATTGCTAAGGAATGAATTCCTATTCCGTTATCCACGAGGTTCCTACATCACGACACTCAAAAGAGCCTCATTCTAGCCCAAAGGTATCAGCTAAGATTTGAGCATTGAAGCTATAGGATTTATCCAATATTCGAGAGGTGCACTCATTCCCATTAGAGTCAAGGTTTGCGTAAAACAATAGGACTAAATGTGGGAAAACCCCTTTAGGTTGGTAAGACAAGAATTGGAACCACCCTAAAGCCTTAAACATTTCAACTACATTTGGAAAATATAAATTAATGAAGGTCAAATCGAGAAGCTTACCCAAGATGGGTTCAAGAGCTCTAAGCTTATCATGGTACCCCTTCTTGGCCTTGGTAGACATGAACCAATGGCTTGAGCTTTCGGCTTCTTCTTGGTTTGAAGCTTTCCTCTTGTTTGATCTTTCCCTTGGCATTTTGAGGGAATGGATTTTTGAATGGGATTTGATGGATTTGGAAAGGGAAATGCAGGTAAATCGAACGAAAATTGTAGATCTAGGGTTTTTAAAGAGAAGAGAGTGTTTGAGAGTGAAAATGAAATAAATAAATAAATAAAGGGTTTCCGCGTGTTAGATATAAATAGCCCTGACAGTTCGGTCGACCAGAGAGAGGGTCTGGTCGGTTGGGCCTTTCATTCGGTCGCCCGAGGCTTAACACAATGAGTTTCAGTTGACTGGGTTTTGCCTCCAGTTGCCCGAACAGAGCAATTTTATTATTTTTTATCCTTTTTTTACTCTTTGTTGTCTCAATTGCTTATCTTAATAATTTTAGGCAACATCCCTTGCGAGTAATAGGCCTATTTCACGTCTTGTTTGAATAAATCTATCTTCTTGAAATGGGTTTGTGAATATGTTAGCCCATTGTTCATTGGTGCACATGAATTCAAGTATTGCATCCCCTTTTTGCACATAATCATGAATAAAGTGATGCCTATCTCGATGTGTTTGGTTCATAAATATGAGATATGATTCTTGGAGATGTTTATTGCATTAGTATTATCACACTTGATCGGGAAAGTATCATACTATAATTTATAATCTATAAGATGTTGTTTCATATGTAGAGTTTGGCACAACAACTCCCTGCAACTATGTACTTAGCCTCAGCTATGTACAAAGTGTCCATTGGAGTAGCTAACCATTTCAAACGAAGTGAACTTAGGATACCATAAACCTAAATCAATGGTGCCAATTAGGTATCTAAGTATTTGTTTAATAGTGAGTAAATGTGATTCTTTTGGTGCTGCTTGAAATCTTGCACACATGCACACACTAAACATTATGTTCGGTCTGCTAGCTGTTAAATAAAGCTGACTACCAATCATACCTCTATAGAGTTTAACATCTAGTGGTATACCTTGCTTGTCTTTATTAAGCTTACTAGAAGGGCTCATAGGGGTTCCCAAAACTTTGCCATCTTCCATGTTATATTTCTTAAGCAGGTTTTTCACATACTCTAATTGGTTAGTAAATGTGTCATGTTTAGCTTGTGTAATTTGAAGCCCAAGAAAGAAGACAAGTTCTCCCATCATGCTCATTTCGAATTCCTATTGCATGCATTTGGCGAACTCATTGAACATTTTCTTATCGATTGCTCTAAATATGATGTCATCTATGTATATTTGGACAAGGAGCATGTTTTCCTTTTTCAGTTTTGATGAATAGAGTGGTGTTAATCTTTCCTTTTGAAAATCCATGATTCAAGAGAAAACCACTTAGCCTTTCATACTAATCTATGGGAGCTTGCTTTAAACCATACAAGGCTTTGGACAATTTAAACATGTGGTTGGGATATTTGTGATTCTAAAAACTAGGAGGTTGCTCAACATATACTTCCTCATTAATGTAACCATTTAAGAAAGCACTTTTGACATCCATTTGATATAATTTGAGATCCTTAAAGATGCATAGGCTAGCAACACGCGAATGGCTTCCATCCTAGCTATTGGAGCATTTGTTTCCTCAAAATCTATTCCTTCCTCTTGGTTATAGCCTTGTGCTACTAATCTAGATTTATTATGAACTACCACTCCATTTTCATCCTTCTTATTTCTATAAACCAATTTGGTTCGTATGATGGTGTAATCATTTGGTCTAGGAACCAAGGTCCAAACTTTGTTTCTCTCAAATTGATTTTACTCTTCCTGCATTGATAATACCCAAGATTCATCTTCAATTGCGTCATGAACATTTTTAGGCTCTTCTTGAGATAAAAATGCCATGTGACTACACATATTTCTTGGAGATGAACAAGTAGCTATTCCACATGAAGGTTCACCAATGATTTGATCCTTTGGATGATTTCTCACAAATTTCCACTCCTTAGGTAAATCATGAACTTCACTTTCTATTTGTCTATCATCATCGGATGCCTCCTTGATCTCATTGCTCTCTTTCATATTATCATTAATTGTTAATCTAAGCCCTTTCTTATTTCTAGATCATTGTCAATGTTATTTTGGAGAAGGGATTATATTGATCAAACACAACATTTATTGATTATATGACAATCAAGGTTTTTCTATTATATACTCTAAAAGCGTTCTTTATCTTGAGCATATCCAAAAAATATTCCTTCATCTGATTTTGCATCATATTTTCCCAAACTATCCTTGTCTTTCAGGATAAAACACTTACACCCAAAAATATGAAAGTTTGACATGTTGGGTCTTTTACCTTTCCATAGTTCATAAAAGGTTTTGTTGAGCTTTGGTCTGATTGCAACTTTGTTCAAAACGTAGCAAACAATATTTACTGCTTCGGCGCAAAAATATTTTGGTAGGTTATGTTCATTTATCATTGACCTAGCCATTTCTTACAGAGTTCTATTCTTTCTTTCAAATACACCACTTTGTTGAGGAGTTCTAAGAGCTGAGAAGTTATGTGATATGCCATGTATATCACAAAATTTTTCCATATCCTTATTCTTAAACTCTCATCCTCTATCACTTCGGATATGTGTGATTGTATAGCCTTTTCCATTTTGGAGTTTTCTGCATAATTTGGAAAACATTTCACACACTTCATCCTTAGACGCTAGAAATAGAACCCATGTGAACCTAAATAAGTCATTTACAATAATGAAAGCATAACACTTTCCCCCTAGACTCTTGGTTTGAGTTGGACCAAATAAATCTAGGTGAAGTAGTTCTAGTGGCTTACTTGTAGAGATAAAATGTCTTTTTTTTTTTTTTTTTATAAAAATTTTGACTTGGTTTGTTTACCAAGTTGGCAAGCATCACAAATATTGTCCTTTACAAATTTAGTTTTTGGTAGGCCTTTAACTAAGTCACCCTTGACTAGTTTTGAAAGAATATCCATGCAAGCATAACCTAGTCTCCTATGCCATAACCAACTAGCTTCACTAACTACTGTGAAACATTTTGCATCTTGTGAAGCTAATTTATCAAAGCTAATGGTATATACATTTTCAAAACGGTTTGCAACAAAAAGTACTTTATGTTCATTTGATTTTTCAACAGTACAACTATCTTGTTTGAAGGTAATGTTAAATCCTTTGTTGCATAGTTGACTAATACTTAACAAACTATGCTTTAAACCATCAACAAGTAATAAATTATCAATAACAAGAGAGGGTTCTTTACTGACCTTCCCGACTCCAATAATTTTACTTTTGGCATTATCTCCAAAGGTGACGTATCCTCCTTCCTTTGGCAAAATGGTTGTGAATTTTGATTTGTCCCCTATCATGTGCCTTGAGCATCCACTATCCATGCACTTATCTTTTGGGAAGGATGACCTGAAACATACCTACAAAAGGAATTTAGGTGACTACTTTTGGTACCCAAATTTTCTTGGGCCCTTTTAGGTTAGCATGGTGTTCACCTTTTTCTTTCCAAACTATTTTTGTTTTAGTATCTTTGTTTTTGAATGGGCAATCAAAGTTAATGTGGCATTTCTTTTTACACAAATAATGTATAATATACATATAGGAATTGTTTGAAGGAGCATAAGATTTTGATTCTTTCACAAAATAACCCATATATAAATTTTCCTTTTTCTTGTTCTCCTTGCCATTAAAACTGATTCCTTCTTTTCCCAAAGACCTTCTTTGTGCACCTAAGAGTTTTTCAAAATTACTTTTTCCATTTGTAAACTTGAAAATAATTTTGGAATTGTCTTCAAGTTTTCTTTCCAAGTTTTCAATTTTCAAATCCTTCTCTTCTAGCAAGGTGGAATAAGACTCTTTCAAGTTTTCTAAACTCTTTGTTAATTCTTTATTTTCATTTTTCAACATAGTGTTTCTTTTAGTTATTTTAACAAGAACCTTGTGTGCATGGAGTAGTTCCTTTTGAAATTCTTTATATGAGGGCATGCTATCATTAAATGACTCATCACTAGAATCATAATATAGAGTAAAAGAAGAAGAGGATTGTACCTCGTGATCGTCAAGTGCCATTAAAATAGAGGTTTGCCACCTCATGTGTAGCGCCCCAACCCTCTAGGTGGGCTCGGAGTGCCACTAAACATACATAATATACATATCTCTGATACCATACATACACAACCCGCCCAAATGAGGGAAAAACGGGTGTTCCATACTAATTTGTATAATCATACACAACAGAAAAACATACATCATCTAATAATTATCAGAGCTTCTAACTGTTTCCCATATACATCTATACATAACTAAAACATAAACTTCTATTACAATCCCAAAAGAGACAGACACTGTCTAACATCTCTCCAACTCTGACAAAGACTGCCTACTATCTAAACTCAGCCCAGTAGCACGCTAGGCTCGATCCCTCAGAGGACTTGAAACAACATTTGTATGTTAGGGTGAGACACCTCTTAGTAAGACGGATTATATTATTATCAGTGTGTGACTAGTATAAGATTTCATGTGTACATATACTACTAACATTTAAATACATTTAATTGGCATTTTAAAATTGTATTGCTCTGTAAATCTGAAAATACATACTGTTAGCTCAATATAGCCCTTTTTATAGTAACTATGGTCATATATGCCTAGAAGATACAACCTGGTTTATAGGACTGGCGTCGTCACGCCATCACATACACATGTGACATGCTTCACCCTATGATAGGTTGTGCAGAATGAAAGCTGGACCTACCAAATAGTTGGCCGACTAATGCTAAGTGAAATTAGGAATAGCTTCCAAAGAGGGGGGGGGGGTGAATTGGAATCTTTTTATATTTTGATGATTTTTAAATTTTTTTTAATAATGAATAGAGCACAACAGATAATATATAAACACTCCTTAGAATACTTGTAATCTAAATAAACAAGACAATCAATGAAACTAAAACAATTTAATCACTCAATCAAGGATGATATAGCTTTTGTTGATTTCCCTGTGAATATGTATAACTTGCTTTGAAATAACTTTTAGTATGCTCCTCACTTGATTTAAGATTTCCGCAGATTAACCAACGTACTTCCTTTTGGGTTTCCACAAACAGTTAATCGAAACGTACTTTCTAAATACCAAGAATCCTTATTTCTTTTTCTTTGAAACTTGTTTCGTGCACTTTGAAATCACATAGCAAGTAAAGTATATAAAATAGAGAGAAAGACACAAGATTTTTACGAGGTTCGGCCTCAACACAGCCTACGTCCTCACCCTTAGCAAAATACCAAAGGTTTCCACTATAGCAGTTCCGTTACCAGGTGGAACAACGCCTGTTTACAATCACTCCTTTGGTCAATTCCAGAGCCCGCCTTCTCCAAACAATATGCCCTTGTGTGGTCAACGTTCCAACAGCTTGGAATCGTTCAAAATCTACAAGAGAAATATCAAAACCTGATGTACAAGAGAAGCTCACTCACAGAGCAGATTAGTACAAATAAGAACTATGTATTTCAAAAGATAAAATATCAAGAATGAAATAAACTTTTGAAGCTTTTCAAAGAATTCACCAAAATCCTTTTCTCCAGATGAGAAAACAGTAGTTCTTCAGAGTTTTGACGAACAAAAAATCAGAATAACAATACTTTCAGCTTTTCAGAAGATTGAGTAAGAGACTTTGAGAGCAAGAGAACCTTGAGAGAGTTTCAATGCTTGGGATGATTTTTTTTTTTTTGATTCACAAAAACCATATATTTTTAGGCTTTCAAGTAGGTTCCCTTGTTGTAAGAGTTTCCTTAAAGAGTTTCCCAAGTTGTTAGAAAATTTGGGTTTCAAACGACTATAATTTAAAAATAAGAATTTTAAAATTTTTGCTTGTTGAACAGTGTTCAGTTGACTGAAGTGTCGTGGTCAGTCAACTGAAGTTCCTTAAACCCTTAAAAAATTGAACTGGATACAGGGTTAGTCAACTGAAGTTAGAGTTCAGATGACTAAAGTCGCAAGTTCAGTTGACTGAAGTCACAAGTTCAGTCGTCTGAAGTTTCTTACACTCTTAAAAAATAAAACTGGATACAGGGTCAGTCATCTGAAGTCAGGGTTCATATGTCTGATGTCGCAGGTTTAGTTGACTGAAGTCACAAGTTCAGTCGACTGAACTCACTGCTGCAACTCTCTGTCTGTTTTGGAAATTCTTCAGTCAGCTGGACTTATTCTTCAGTTGACTGAAGTAATTCTTCAAATGTTTGAACTTAATGTTTAGTCAGTTGAAGTCTCTACTTCAGTCATTTGATATGAAAAGTTCAGTCAACTAATCTTTACTAAAATCTGTTTTATAAAAAGGCTTTCTTTAAAACTCTTTTGCTCTCTCATGAGTTTAATAAATACTTAATTAAATAGGTCTTTAAACCTTGATAATCTTTTAGAAAAAGCTTCAAAATATATTTCAAAGATATTTTACCTTTTGAAATACTTACAAATATGTTTCCTAGGCCTTCAAGCTTGAGTTCTCTTAGCTCTTGAGATGTTTTGAACAATTTTCTTGAGCTTCAAATATATCAGACCCTCTATGAATCTTTGAGAAGATATCTTCATACTTGACTTATACTTATTCTTCACTTAAACCATACTTGATCTAAATTTGAGCTTTGCTTTGAACCACACTTGATCCATATTTCCCGAAACATCAAAACTCAACCTTTTTCAAGTTAAATCATCCTTTGTTTGTTATCACCAAAATCAATTGAAAGACCTTGTTAGGCCAACACTAAGTCAAACATAAAATAGTATGATGGTGCCTACTCTCTCTGTGCCCGAAGGCTGCCTGAAAGCTGAGTCATCCGGAATTACTATATCGGATGGGCCCTCGAAATTTCTACATCAGGGAGTACTTTACCCAGGCCACCAATCGCCTTTCCAATCCACACTCTATCTGAGAAGTATGGTTGCACCCCTACATACATATAGCTATGGCACCGTACTCTTACCATAAGAACATAGCAATAGGGCTCTACTACCATATATGGCAATTCATATTGTATAAAACTATAATCATAATTCATTTCATAAAACCGTGTGTAACCTAAACTGTACATAATTCTATGAAAACATCTGCTAGATACTAACTCGGTAAAAATCGGCGTATCATATCTTTCATAACTGGCTCGGTAAAAATCAACATTTCATAAACTCGACATTTAGCTGTGGTATCTCATCTCTTGGCATATAGCCATCATATCTTATATCTCGCCTTATAACCATTACATTTCAGTATTACACAAAACCTGCTCATTTAATGTCAATTAAAACTATACTCATGCCATATAATTTTTCATCTAGCAACTCATAAATAAATCATCTGCTTGAGAAGGTAAATACTGCTGCTAAAATTGGGATATGAATATCTCCAAGTTGTTATTTTACTAAATATAAATATATAGCTAAATAGGGGGAAAATGGAGATAATCAACCCTACCATCTTTTCTTGGTTTTAAAACAAGACTATGGTTTGCAATAACAATTTCCCAACCAGTGAAAACGTTTAGAAAGTCCAATACTATACTTTAAAAATATCATATTTAAGTTTACACGGTTGGTTTCGAAAATAAAGTCGGTTAACCGAACCCTAGGCCCAAAAACCTTAGAAAAGCCGCAACTGTATATCTAAACACCGTTTCTACATTTCTTTCCATTAGAACTCATAAACATAGCTGACATAATATAATCCCCTTACCTATTTCCCAAAAAATAACCTAAGACGCCTGAAAACTAAACCCTAGCTTTTTTCCCATATCAAGAATCCACTCCGCTAGACTTGTAGATATTCACTCCCTGATCCTCGTGGTAACTTTTGATCATCAAAATGGGCAACGATCGACGAAAGATCGAAGGGAGAGAGAGTGGGGCGTTGGTTCTAGAGAGAGAGAGAGAGAGAGAGAGAGAGATTTCCATTTCTTAATGAAGAAGCAATTGAAAATCTATTTATAAACCCTTCACCCAGTTAGCTTCGTCGATGAAATGACGCCTTCGTTGATGAACTACAGAAGGTCATTCATCGACGAAAGAAGGGCTTCGTCAATGAATCCTAAGCCTGATATTTTCAGTCGTTCTATATCTCTTCATCGACAATGCTCTTAATTTTGGCAATGAACCACATAAGGGCCTTCGTCGATGAGAACATGGACTTTGTTGACGAAGCTTGTTGAAATCCCATTTTCCTTTTTCTTACTTAATTTCCTTATTTTCTTGGTTCGGGTCTACATCATGACCACTTGAGTCACTGTCTAAACTACTGGAACTCGACTTGTCCCACATGACAACCTTCATTGCCTTCTTTTTCGTCTTGGAGTCTTTCCTAAGCAATGGACATTCTAGTTTGATGTGGCCAACCTTTTTGCAATTGTAGAAAATAAGAGGATCTAACTTTTGCTCTCTCTTACTTGGTTCTCCTTTCTCCTTCCTAGATCCTCAGAGTTTCCTTGTAAATTTTTGGTTCTTTTTAAAGAACTCAATGAACCTTTAAGTTAGTAGGGCCATATCCTTGTCGATATCCTCATTATCTAGCTTCGTCACTAGAGCTCTTTGCAGAAGCCTTGAGAGTAGTGCCCTTCTTTGTTTTAATTTGCTCGTTCATCCTTTCATTGATAGCAATTTCTTAGGCAAGGAGAGATCCAATAAGCTCATCCAAGGTTATAGACTTCAAGTCTTTTTCGTCTACAATAGCTGTTGATTTCGGCTCCTATATGGATGGTAATCCTCTAAGTACCTTCTTGATCATATCATAAGTGGGGTAAGTTTTTCCAAGTGCATTAAGAGAATTAGTGATGTGTGTGAACCTAGTGTACATAGATGAAATAGATTCATTTCGAGTCGTTCTAAAAGCCTCATATTCACTTGTGAGCATGTCAATACAACTATCCTTAACATCTTTGATTCCTTCATATATAATCTCTAATTTATCCCAAACTTCTTTAGTGTTCTTGCAAGCCATGATTCTATTAAACTCATTTGTA
The DNA here is from genome assembly GCF_029873635.1 of Malania oleifera. Taxonomy (NCBI): domain Eukaryota; kingdom Viridiplantae; phylum Streptophyta; class Magnoliopsida; order Santalales; family Ximeniaceae; genus Malania; species Malania oleifera. The sequence goes on along the minus strand of NC_080418.1, from coordinate 68,806,798 downwards.
TCTAAAGCACAATATAAAGCATTCATAATGCTAGAGTTTACTTGCATTAGTTTCATTTCACCTTCATCCATTTCTTCTTCATATTTAGGAACTTGTTTATTTTCAACCATTTTCAAAGGTATATAGTCTCCTTGGGCAACAACGCTCCATGCTCTCCAATCCATGGTTTGAATGAAAATTCTCATTTTTTGTTTCCAAAATATATAGTTAACACCACAGAAGATTGGAGGTCGTGAAGATGATTGTCCCTCACCAAAAGAAATGCACCAAATTGAGTCATGTGATCTTTATACATATACAGTTAATTTTTATTTATTTATTTTTTTTGTAGCCTAGGCTCTGGTACCTTTTGTTATAATTGGTGATATCCCAAGAGGGGGAGGGGTTGAATTACATATTTAAAATTTTAGGTCAAATATGTAAACGATTAACAACCTAAATCAAACTTGAGTTTAGCGTGTGTAAGACAATCACAAACAATACATAAACATAAACATACAAGTGCGAAAATTTAAAGAGTGTAGGGATAGAGAAAACCAGACCGTGATTTTACAAGGTTCAGCTAAACCCGCCTACATCCTTGCCTCAAGACAACCACTTGAGGATTTCCACTATTCACTCATTCAACAAAGGCGGAGCTACCTTTTACAATCCCTCCTTATAGGCGGGGATATCTCCCCAAGCAATATCCCCTTGCTTGGTACGGTTCTAACCCAAATTGTGAATGAAGAAAGAAAATATAAGGGTTTGTGTACAAAGAATGCTCCTTAAAAAGCTAATGAGTACAATGAAAGAATAAAATCTAGCACACTCTCAATGAATATGATTTGAAGCTTAGTAGAGTAAAATGATATTCTCTAGGGTATTTTGAAAAATAAAGGTAAGAGAACTTGCAAATGAAGTGAAAGATGCTTATCAATATTGCTCAAAGATTCAAAGATATTCAAAAGTGTTCTTTAACTCTCTAAGCCTAGTATTTATAGGCAAACTTGAAATATAGTTGTTTTTATGGTCGTTGGAGAGTTTAATGTACATTTTATTTTGAAAAATATGACCATTTTAAAGCTAATCTTGACTTTTTTCGAGAGTTCCGATCGACCGGACTAAGGTTCGGTCGCCTAACCTACAGGCAATTTCTAGAATAGCGATTTTTGGTTGCTCAGCCTTGTACTCCGGTCGCCCGGATCATCCTGAATGAACTTCGGTCGCCTGACTACCTTATATTTTTGAGTTCTTGGGTTTTTTCACGTTCAAACACTTCTTAGACCTTTTGAAATAGTTTATCACTTTAATAAAACAATTTTCCATGAAAAATTTAAGTCCCTAAGATCCATCTAAGGTCAAGTAAGAGCTTCACTTCAAATTCACTAAGATATGTACATACATTCAATCGTAAATGTAATACATATAAAAATTCTCTAAGTCTTGAACTTTTGCTCTTTAGATACTCCATGGATTTTACCAAGTGTTGTGTCATTGAATGTTTCATGGCTTCCATTTTGCATCGGTCATTGTGTTTTCTCAAGGTCATTCTTGTTCACATACTTAAAACACAAATGAGATGCCTTGGTTTGTCATTATTAAAACGGGAAAGGGCTCAAAAAGCCATTCCACCTTTGCATTTATGAAAACTATCAAAAAAATTTCTAAGATTTAATTTTATAAACAAAATGAAATTGTTAAGTCTATGTGAAAAATAAATTTTATTCTTAATAAAATCACATTTTTTTTAGCTCTTTCATTCATTTGAGATAGGAAAATAAAATTAATTTATTAAATTAAGTTGAGAAATTTGGTCAATTAGGTCTGATGTCTTGAAAATTAATAAGGTTAGCGAATTGAAAACCCATTTGGTTCTATATTTGATTAATCCAACTGATTTGATCAATTTAGGTCAACAAGTTAAGCGACTCTATAATTTTATTATTATTTAAAAAAAAAAATAAAATTATCCAAAAAATTAAAAATAATTTATAAATCATAAAATCTAGTAATTAAAACATAACAAATGTTTGTTATTTGAAAATTTTGCACAAATTATGTGACTAGACACATTATAAAACAAATATAACGTAGTCAAATATTTTGATATTGTAGTACCCATCCAATATCATATTAAAGAAACATAGATTAAAATTTCAAAATTCATATTTCATAAATTAAAATTATGAAAGAATATTAGTCCTTATCTATGTAAAATGTGAATGCTAATCGGATAAAAACTTTATATTAATAGGTTGACCTCTGTTCAAGTTGTTTTATTGATTCATTCTTATTTTATCTAGACTACTATGTTATTAAATATGATATTTAACTCTACTTGGAAAGCCATATGACTCTTGGTTTGACCAAACCACCAATTTGAGCAGGCTTTTTAAGCATCAATGAAGTCCAAATTATTATATCACATTTCAAAATCTTGGAACATTCAAAGAAAGTGATGGTAGTTTTAGAATATGGTAATGCACTTTAAACTCGTAAAAATGTGAATTTAATTTAATTTAAATGGATAACACATGTTATGATCACATTATAAACTAGTCTAGGTCAATTGGTTTAATTTTTTTTTTAATTACATTGGAACTCCAGCCACCAATGAGTCCTTCAGACCCCTTGGTGCGGTACCAAACCTACGGAACAGTGTCCTCCGCCCCCAAGTCTCGCTGATTAGGATAAATTCTGAATGTGGATACGACTTTTGTGCATCAGTTGGACGTTCGGCCAACCCGACTCCTAGGACACATCTCCATTACCATCCACAGTTACCGCTGGTTCACAGAGAACTCTCACCATCCACGGTATCCACTAGCTCACAGAGCGAACTCTCACCATCCATAGTCTCCACTGGCTCACAGAATAAATTTTCACCATCCACAGATACTACTGACTTCGTGAGTGTATCTACTTGGAATTGAACCCCCGATACTCCTTGTTACTTGCTGATGTCTTTCCACCGTACCATGCCGTGGGGGCACTAATTGGTTTAATTGATAGACTAGGAACTAGTTTACTTTCTAGCCTAAATGTCATATTTTATAATACAACAAACATGATAAAATTGAAACAAGAAATCAATGAACTAGCTCACTCGAATAAGTCGATTCAAATAAAAGTCAATCAACTAATTTAAATTTGAGTTTTTTTTTTCATTTACATTTTAAATATAGAAGACTAACATTCAATTTTATAATTTTAATTTATTAAGTACGAATTTCAATATTTTGATTTATGCTAATGCTTCGTTTTATAAGTTATTACAGTATAAAAATATTAAACTATTTTAGTTTGTTTTTAAGATGTGTTTAGATGTTTAATTTGCAAGAAAACTATATATGGAAAACATTTCGGAATGTTGTAATTATCTTATGTATTTTTTCTCATTTATTATTATTTTTCATATATTTAAAAAATTTAAAATAATATAATTATTCTGTCTTCATGTCAATCGGACCGAAAACAATTGGACCGGTCATCCCAAGAATGGCTTGGGTGTCTAATTCACTTATCAGTCTAATTTTCAAAAAATAAGTACACTCAACTAATTTTCTTTAAAATTATTGAATTGATGTGAAAGGTTAAATGTCATTCTATTAAGGGTAAAATTTATTTTTTCACATGTACTTAATAGTAGACTAATAAAATATTTTTTTCCTCAAAAAAATTAAAAGGTGAGGATTTTTTTAGAAAGTGGAGTGTGATATTTGGAAAACTCAAAAAATATTATTAAATTTTACCCTACATTTTTAATCAATCTAAATGCCTTTATTTTGCCGTCTATATTTGTGTTTTTGAAAGCTAAATTGAAATTTCCAAAGCTCAAAATGCTTTTGTTTTGCAATCACAAAAACTGTCTTGCGGCAGGAAGGCAGGAAAGGCCCTCAGACGTGCACAATAATTATATAAAGAAGCGGAACCAGACAAGCACCAGTGGTCTAGTGGTAGAATAGTACCCTGCCACGGTACAGACCCGGGTTCGATTCCCGGCTGGTGCATGTTCTTCTCTGCGGGGATAGCTCAGTTGGGAGAGCGTCAGACTGAAGATCTGAAGGTCGCGTGTTCGATCCACGCTCACCGCATTTTTATTTTTCTTCGTAAATTAGGATTTTAGCCGAACCACTTCGGATTCCATCTTCTTCTCCCAACCACAGAGGGGAACTGCAAACGATTGACGATTCCCCTGGTGAAACGTATTCACGATTCCATGGAAAAAAAAGAATACAAGTGTTCTTTCAAGTATGTACTACCCCAATCGAAAGGGACTTATCTTGTAAGTCCTTCAGCCCGCGATACATATGATTTGTTCATTAATGAATTTATTTATGGTTAAATTATACAGCTCTTCGAGTTTCGATTACATTGTTTCCCAAACCTTAAATTATGACCATAACTTTCTGACCTACAGAAAAATTTACATCGTCATTGTGAGCACAATGTCATACTAAGACTTGATTATATCAACCGTTTTGTTAATATAACAAATTGGAAATGTGCTTCGTCCTAGTCAATAGATGAGATCTATTCTCCATCTTATTAATGGTGAACTGCTCATTTGAGATGAAGTGCTTCGTGTTGTTTGGTTTAGATACGAGGGACAAAAAAATCATTTCGCAAGATATAATCATTTCTTAGTTACATGATCTCGGCGGAATTAGGACAATTGACATTGATATGGGCTAAATGGATAATTTTGCACTCTTTTTGCTAAGTGCAGAGAATTGAGATTAAACATTTTCCAACTCATTTCTTTTGTTTATGGAGGAAAATTTGAGCTGGATGATGGCGTTGTTTGGGTATGGGCTGCTTGCTGTGTGCTGTGTCTTGGAGTTGCATTTTGTTGGTCGCAGGCTTGTCTACGAATTTTTAAGCTTTTAATGAAACTGGAATTAATGTTACGAAGAATATTTTTTTTGTCAGATGATTTTTTTACGGTTCTTGGGTTGTTGGATGAAGAAGAAAGTGATCATAAGGTGGAAACGGTTGTTGGGGTTGTAGAACTCCTGGCCATTGTGGTAGAAGACTTTAATAGTCAATTACCATGGGATTATCCTCTAGCTACTCTGGATTCATTTGTAGAGATGAGGTCAAATGCCTGTTGAGAGACGGTGACATAACATTTATGAAGATAGGAATGTTGTGGAGTTCGTATGTGTTGAAGTAAAGTCTTCTTTGAGGGCGAGATTTACTCTATATGATGGTAATGTCTTCATTGTTTATGCTTCAGGATTGATTGCATAAAAAGGATTTGGGATGTGTATATGGTAGATGGAATACATGGAGTGGTAGACTCTCGAGCTTTTTGGTTCATTAACAGTAATTAATCCTTACAAGTTACATCAGTGAACTAGTCGAGAACAGTTTTTAAACTAGATAACATTAAAGCGGATGCATGGGCACCATGTCTCAGTTAAAACTTGCTCAGATTGCACTTTAATATGTTCTGGTGTGCATGAGTGTCTGATGGTACAAATGATGATGCCTAAATCATTGGTCTCTCTTTTAGAAAAAATTGTCCCTATAATTCATTAGTTGGAAATAAGCTTCATGCAGTTGTTTGAAATAGATGAGTTTGTGTTTGTGCCAGAAGGAGTTCACGCCAGGTTGTTTGTCTATCTAGGAGAGAAGTTTTTTTTGGGTGTTAGGATGGACGCAAAGAGTGAGGGAATGGAGTAATGCTAGGAAGCACTTTCTGAAATGCAAAACATTAAATGCTTTGCAGCGTATGCCCAGTTTGATTAGTTTTGGTATTTACGATGACAAAACCGTCATCTTTTCTTGCTTAGCCCATCAGAATAGTAATTCATGCCAAAGCAAAGTTTACATTTTTTCCATACCGACATCATGTCCTTCCCATGGTCCATAATTTTTAGACTTATATTTCTTAAAATTTATATTAGTTCTTGGTTCGCAGAATTTGAAAAGTTGTTGAACATTTTCCAATGCATTTTCTTAAAAGCAATTCCAATACATAACAACCAGCTGATTCAAATTAGGTTCCTTGATGAATTAAGGGATCATTTGGACAAACATAAAAAGACAATAAAACTTATATATAGTGTTGAGGATAAAGACTTTCTGTTGGAATTCCCTTTGCTGGGGAATGGAGGGAACATGACACTTCTGATAAAACTGCATGAAGTTCTACTCTCATTTAGGGACAGATCAAGCAGCACCCTTGGGGTGGGGTGTGGGGATTGTTGAATGGGGAAGGGCTTGATGTTGTAGAGTCAATGTTTGGAAGATAGACATGTTGTAGGATTTGTGTGTGTAGAAGTAAAGTCTTACTTGAGGGCTAGATTAATTCTATATGATGGTAATGCCTAAATTGTTGATGCTTCAGAATTGATTGCGTTAAAATTTGGGATGTGTTTATGGTGAAATACACTAATTATTGACTCTTGTGGCGCTCAAGAATGGTTTTTAAACTAGATGACATTAAAATGGATGTGTGGGCAGTATGTCTAAGTTAAGACTTGCTCACGTTGTATTTTAATATGATCTGGTGTGCATGGGTGTCTAATCGTGCAAATGACGAGTGACGAAATCATGATCTCTTTTGGAAAAAGTTTGTCCCTGTGACTCATTAATTGGAAATAGAGTTCATGCAGTTGTTTGAAATAGATGAGTTTGTGTTTGTGCCAGAAAGAATTCACACCAGGTTGTTTGTCTTTGTGAGGGAATGGAATAATAGGAGGAAACACTTTCTGAAATGCAAACTGTGCCTAATTTGATTAGTTCTGGTATTTAGAATGACAAAACCTTCATTGTTTCTTGCTTACTTCTCAGCCCATCAGAGCAGCGATTCATGCCGAACCATAGTTCACATATTTTTTCCTTACCGACACCATGTCCTTCCCAAGGTTCACAGTTTTTAGGCATATATTTCTTATAATTTATAGTTCTTGGCTTGGGCAATTTGAAAAGTTGTTAAACATTTTCCAATACATTTTCTATAAAAAAATCCAATACATAACAGCCAGCCAATTCAAATTGAGTTCCTCGATGAATTAAGAGATCATTTGGACAAACATAAAACAGCAATGTACAACTTATATATATAGTGCAGAGAATAAGGACTTGCAGTTGGAATTCCTTTTGTAGGGAAATGGAGGAAACAAGATACTTCCGATAAAATTACATGAAGTTCTACGTTCATCTAGGGATAGATCAAGTGGGTCTCGAGGAAGTGGGATGGGGCTTGACTCCCCATCTTTTTATAAAACTGTAATTTTTTCTGATATGTTTGCATCTCTCAAAACTTTTTCAAAATTAATATTCCTCACCATGCGACCTTTCCTCACTCTACCCATAAAATATGGTATTTCCTAGATGCATCACTGCTTATGTTGCGTGCATTGGATGTTGACAACTTGTGGACCAAAAAGTGATGTTCAAGCAGAATTGTGGTGGCAGATCTTAGCTAAACTAATCTTTCTGCATCTGAATCATCTGTGTTGTAAAGTTAGAGATGGAGGAGAGAAGAAGAGAAGGAGGGAAGAGAAGAGGAGAAGAAGAGAAAAAAGAGGAAAGAATTGAGTGGTAGATTCCTTGAGTATATGTACAACTCCAGGTTTGTTGTCTTATATATTATTATTGATAGTAATAAAGTCTAAAGGACAAAATACTCACATTAGCACAACCTAATTATTAAAATAACATATCATCTTCTAACACTCCCCCTTAAGTTGGAGGTGTATAAATATCACCTAACCTAGCTTGTAACAAACATCAGACAAGGCAGGCTTAAATAAAAGGCTCCTTTAAACATCACATAACTGATCAAAAGATTTCACAAAGGGAGTCCTCACAACCTTCCTCAACACAACAGCCCTCACAAAATCACAGTCAACTTCTATTTGCTTTGTGCTTTTATGAAATATTGGATTGCTAGCAATATAAATGGCAGGTTGATTATCACAAAACACATCTATTGGCTGTGTTATCAAGAATCCCATCATTGCCATGGAGGGCTTCAGTCACATGAGCTCACTCATAGTATGGGCCATAGCTTGATATTCTGCTTTAGCACTAAATATTGCTACATTAGTTTGTTTCTTGCTAAGCCAAGTAACAAGATTACCTCTGACAAATGTACAATATCTAGTAGTAGACCTTCAATCATCAACAGATCCAGCCCAATTTGCATTAGAGTATCCTATAATCTCACAATACATCAAACTTTTTCCAGAAGAGCCTTTGAGATACCGCAAAATCCTACAAACAACATCCCAGTGTGGTTGTTTGGGATTTTCCATAAACTGACTCACTACCCTCACTACAAAAGATATGTTAGGTCTAGTGATAGTTAAGTAGATCAACTTGCCAACCAACTGCCTATATCGATGTTTGTCTTCAAAGTTCAGTCCAACATCCCTAGATAACTTTACATTAGGATCCATAGGAGTATCAACTGGTTTAACTCCTAACAAAACGGTCATTTACGAAGTCCAATGTATATTTTTTGCTGAAATAGATTCAACCCTTTCCTACACCATACAATCTCAATACCAAGAAAGTAACACAGAATACCCAAGTGCTTGATTTGAAATTTTTCTTGAAGCTATTGCTTAACATTTGCAATACCATTATCGTCACTATTAGTAATGATGATATCATTAACATAAACTACTAGAAGTACCACACTTGTTTCTGCTTTGCAGACAAAAATTGAATGATCATAGTAGCACTAGATAAAGCCAAATGCAGAGACTACAACACTAAATTTGTCAAACAGGGCTCGAGGAGACTTTTAAAGACCATAAATAGTCTTATGCAATGTCTATACTTTACCATCTTCCCTTTAAGCAACACCAGGAGGTTGCTCCATGAGTACCTCCTTATGCAAATAGGAGTGTACAAAATTTACCAAAAAATCGAAATCAACTTGAAACTGAATCGAAATAAACTTTGGTTCAATTTTTCGATTTTAAGTTTCATTTTTGGTTCTTAAAAATAAAATAAAATAAATTGGTTTTTCGTTTTCGGTTTTGAGTTTGAACCCAAAACTGAACTAAAAAGCCAAAAAAACCGAATTATCTAATAAAATAAATGTATAAGTTCTATAATGCAATATTCATGCGGAAGGCAAGCTATATGCTATATTAGTATTTTAGTAATTTTTTTTTTACCTATTATTCTCCTTTTGTACTAATTTTATTCAAATTTAAATTTTCAACTTTAAGTTTAAATTTATATTTAATTCTATTCAAGTGATGATGGAGGAGGGGAATGGTGAGGTTTTATAGAGATGGGGAGGCTCCCTTTTTTAGGAATTTTTGATGTGGGACAACTTGGATCCAGACTCAAGCAAGTGTTATTCATCAGCAAGTGCCCTGCATGATTGCATCCCATTTCATTGTCCCACATTATAAACTCTCCAGAGATTCAACCTCCCTCTCCCCTATAAATAGAGGTTATCCCATCTAGCAACTTCACCTTGTTAGGCTTGCAATCATATATGTGCCCGACCCAAACAATTTACATTCTCCATAATTAAGGGACAATAACTCGCCAATAAATGACATTACATCCTTGGGTTAACCTCCATCACTATAAATAGGGATTTGGAGAATAGGTTAAGGTATCTCATCCTAACATGCTTTACTGTTGCATAAAAACCTCTCAAGTTCATCCCTTACTTAGGCATCAGAGAGGTTCCTCGGAATACACCCCGGGTCCTCCAAGCCACTTTTATTTGTCTCTTTTTAGGTGGTCATGATCAAGGATCGATTCGTGAAGATTGTTCAATTTTTGGTTGCAACAGATATACCCCAAATATATCACCTACTTAGGAGAGACCAAAACGCAGCATTATGAGAGCAGTTACCGCCCAAGTCAGCCGCCCGACCAGAGCAATTGAAGCCCGTCGTATAATGAGCATAGTGATTCACACCAACAAGGTAAGAACCGGAGCGATTCACGCTCGCACCATAACTCGCCAATAAATGACATTACACCCTTAGGTCAACTTCCGTCACTATAAATAGGGTTTTGGAGAAGAGGTTAAGATATCTCATCCTAACATACTTTACTGTTGCATAAAAGCCTCAACATAATATTGAAACAGTTTAATCGATTTAATAACCATCTGACTTGGAGCCTTTTTCCTCTCCATCTCAAACATATCCCAGCTCACTTCCTTAATATAAAAAGGTATCTCCAATCCAATTACATGTTTCTCACCAATAGGACACCAGTTGAAACCCCCTGAAATCAACGTGTGGTATACTGGATCTCCAAAGCCGCCAACGCTGATTTTTCAGATTTCCTGCTCAACGCATCAGCTACCATGTTAGCTTTCCCTAGGTGATAACTGATGGTACAATCAAAATATTTAATTAACTTTAACCACCTTCTCTATCTCATATTCAGTTCCTTTTGAGTGAAGAAACACTTTAAACTCTTGTGATTAAAGAAAATCTCATACTGCTCGCCGTACAAGTAATGCCTCCAAATCTTCAATGCGTGTACCATTGCAGTCAATTCAAGATCATGGGTAGGGTAGTTCTTCTTATATTCTTTCAACTATCTGGACGCATACGTCACCACCCCGTCATGCTGCATCAATGCACAGTCAAGTCCTTTCGAGGACGCATTATTGTAAATAACGTCACCCTCACCCCTTAACGGAATGATCAGTACTAGTGTTGTGACTAGTTTCTGCTTCAATTCCTGAAAACTCTGCTCCCAACTGTCGTCCCATTCAAATCTGGCATTCTTCCCAGTCAGTCATGTCAGAAGCCCTGGTAAAGATGAGAATCGCTCAACAAAACGACGGTAATATCCAACTAACCTTAAAAAACTCCTAATCTCCTAAACGTTCCTTGGTCTACCCCAATTCACTATCGCATCAATCTTACTAGAATCCACAGAAATTCCATCTTCTGAGATAATATGTCCCAAAAACACAATTTTCTTAAGCCAGAAGTCACATTTACTGAACTTGGCGTACAACTTCTTTTCCTTGAGTGTCTGCAAAACCTATCTCAAATGTACCTCATGCTCCTCATAGCTCCTCGAATATACTAGTACATCATCAATAAAAATAATAACAAACTGATCTAAATATGGATGAAAAATTCGATTCATCAAATCCATAAATATCGTAAAATCATTCATCAAACCAAATGACATAACAAGGAACTCATAATGCCCATACCTGGTCCTGAAAGCTGTCTTCGATACATCTTCTGCTCTTACCTTTACTTGATGGTAGCGTGATCTGAGGTCGATCTTAGAATACACTCGTGTATCTTGGAGCTGGTTAAACAAATCATCTATGCGGGGTAGAGGATGCTTATTCTTGATTGTTACTTTATTAATCTCCTTGTAATTTATGCACATCCTTATAGACTCATTTTTTTTCTTCACAAATTACTGGAGCTCCCCACAGAGATACACTAGGTCGTATAAAGTCTTTATCAAGTAAATTCCGCACCTGATCTTTTAGTTCTCCCAACTCTGCTGGCGCCATTTGATACTGTACTTTAGAAATCAGCGTTGTATCTGAAAGTAAATCAATAGGAAAATCTACCTCTCGATTAGGTGGCAGATTTAGTAATTCATCTGAAAACACATCTGTAAATTCTTTTACTACTGGCGTGTTAATAAGCTTTATTTCGTTTTCTGACATTTCTTTCACAAAATCCACGAATCCCTGACAACCACTCAGGAGCAGTCTCCTCGCCTGAACAACTAAGACCATATGAGGTAGAGATTGTACTCGTGACCCTATAAATATGAATTCTGGTTTCCCTTGAGATTTGAATATTACTTCTCTCATACGACAATCTATACTGGCAAAGTTAGCTACTAACCAATCAATGCCGAAAATGATATCAAACTCATGCATATCTAGCACCACTAAATCAGTAAATAAAATTCTTCCCTGAACATCAACCGGACCACGGAGTATCCTACTACACCTCACTGCTGACCTGGTTGGTGTAGCCACTAATAATTCAACATTTAATGTTTGTGTTTCAGCCTCAAATAATTTAACGCATTCCATAGATGTAAACGAGTGCGTGGCCCCTGAGTTAAATAGTGCAATAACTTTAAATGAAAACATATTAACCATACCTATTATCACGTCGCCGGTCGCCTTAGCATCACCTGACGTTAGAGCAAAGACTCTGGCTGAAATCATGTTCCTCTGCTAGCCTCCACGTGACGCTTGATAGCCTCCTCGAGCAGGTCTAGGAGCGGGAGCAACATCAATCTGAGTCTGACAATCTTTCATCATATGCCCTAGCTCCCCACAACGGTAACAAGTACATCGCCCGACACGACACTCCCCCGGGTGTCTCTTCCCACAAGTCAGGCAAGTTGGAAGTGACTGCATACCCTAAAAACCATGAGTCCCTATCTCTTGCCTCCGATCTTTGTAATAACCACCTCTTTTTCATGAACCACGATCAACTCCCTACTGGGAACCAGAAGGTGTGGACCTCTTCTTCTGTCTCTGTTCCTCAGCTTTCATCCGCTCCCCAATCTCTGCTATAGTGACCCTATCAACCACCTCAGCAAAATCCTGTAACTTCAGTATCGACACATGCTTATATATTTCTCTTCTCAGATCTCTTTCGAATTGTTATACCTTTTTTGCCTCATCTGAAATAATGTACGGGGCGAAGTGAGATAGTTCAATGAACCTTGCAGCATATGAACCTCGCAGCATATTGTTGCATCGTTTGTTGTCCCTACTTCAGATTCAGGAACTCCTTAATTTTAGCTTCTCTGGACGAGATTGGAAAATACCTATCGAAGAATATCTCCTTAAATCGCTCCCATGATATCTCCACAGGTACTGTCATCTGCTGCTCTAAGAGTTTCACTGCCGTCCACCATTTCTTTGCCTTTCCAGTCAGTCTATAGGTAGTAAACAACACCCTCTGCTCCTTTGAACACTGCAGCACTGCAAAGACTTTTTTGATCTCTTGCACCCAGTTTTCAGCAATTGCAGGATCAGTTCCTCCTGAGAAAGTCAGAGGATTCATCTTAATGAATTTCTCGATCGAGCTACCGTGGCCTGCCGACGGACCACCTTGTTCCCTCAAGCTCTTGGTAATTTCAGCCATGACTTGCTGTGCCACGTTACGTAAAACTACATCTGAATTACCGCCCGCAGCGCCTGAGGGTCCAGCACCCTCATTTCCACTAGCATGGATACTACTGCCACTAGGGTCCATCCTGAAAAACAAATAACTTAGAACCCTATCACAATAACATTTTGTCAAATTAGTACAATATTTCTTTAATTAATTCATCACTCCCAATATTAATTTAAGGTTCAATCCTGCAATCTAAATACTTAACCCAACGATAGTTTACCATGACTCTCCAAAAATCGTCACCCCAGGAAAATCACACAAACCACCACGGAAGTTTTGTATCTAGACTACAAAATCAGACCTCAAATTCCCTTATCCTATACTCTGGTATTATTACTGTTGCATTCTAAAGTCTACTAGGCTCTAATATCAAACAGTAACGACTTGCTTATCTTATCATTTAATAAAGCATAATAAGTAAAATAGTCAACCCGAACCCGTAGGTAACGAAGACACTTGTCAAACACAGCGGAATCTAAGCAGCAGTAAATGTAAATCACAATCTCATAATCACAAAGTATATAATACAAGAGTCAAATATAATCCAAAACATGGTATTTGTATACAAACTCCCAAAAACAAAAATATCTCTAGGATCTCACATTAAAATCTCCTGATCCTAGTTCAAACTTACCCTCCTAGCGGGGTAGCACAACTAACTCAACAGCGGCCTAGATCCGCCGATCTTTTTGGGTTTCCTGAAAATTATTTAATGTTCGAGGGTGAAACACTTCTCAGTAAGAGAAAATAAATTAAATACAGTTGTGTGGTAACATGAACATTTAATGTTATAATACATATACAGTACATTTCATATTCTAGAAAACATTCATGATAACATATCTGAATAATCATAACTTTCATAAATTCTAATAATTTATACTGATCATGAAATGTCTGATATAACTGATAGTACTGAAATTTACCTAAGATGTATAGTTAGCTGATGTCATGTATTACCCCTCATGACGGGTTGTGCAGCTTGAAGACGGGACTCAACAATGGCTGGCCGACCACTGCCGAGTAAAAAATGTTTGTAGATATGATGGGCCCGCCACACCCTGATCCGGACAGTCAGGTGGACGTCTACAACTTTACACTGAAAGTCACATCGACTATCCATCTCCCACCCCCCTATGGGGCGGTTAACACAAATCTGAACATAGTAATCTGATCTATATAGTTACGATACTGTGCTCTTGTAACTGAACTGAACTGAACTATCATTCGAATTCTGATAACATATAATACATGATAATATATTTGTCTAACATAAATAAATTGATAGCATTTTCTTGAAATAACATACATACATATGACCTTGTGCCAGTTTCTTTCATATTAGCGGCATTGCGCCGAACATTCACAAATACAGCCTTACGCCGAAATCATACATATAACATGGCCTTGCGCTGGCTATCAATCAAGACCTTGAGCTGACTATTTCATACATATCATTTTGGATAAATAATTCATTTATCATGTATTTAGAAACCATAATGTACTGCATTATTTCACAATTTCTGAAAACATACTTTATTCATAAAATTTCCATATCATAATAATTCTCACGTAAAATAATATTCATGCCACACATTACTGTATAAAACCATACATTATATTTTAAAATCATAATTTCTAGCATTTCATACATATATATACATTTCAACAAAATAGCAAGTATTTTCTCAAATATGCATTTATTCTATAATATACTAATATAATACATGCTTTCCTGAAAATTAATTTTATGATAAATAATAATAATTTGCATGAAAAATAATTATTTTAGTTTATTCTCTTACCTGATTTCTAAGAAGAAACCCCCCCCTAAAATACACTTGTCTTGCACCCGCAAGGTTCCCTGTTTAACACCCTGAAAACGATAACTTTCAGAACTAAACTTTAGTATTTTTCCGTGAATAATATTTCTTATAACTATGAGAATACCAAATTTTGCATAAAAAGTCTTACCTTAACCCATGGATGAATTTCAACTCTGCCCCACCAACGATCCGCTTCGGCAGATTTGGAGAGAACTTCTTAGAAGCGTCATGGTGGCCTTAGATCGTGGATCCAACGAATGTTGGAGCCGAAATCAAATAGAGAGGAGAGAGAAACCGTAAAGAGGAGAGTGAGAGGTAATTTTTTCGATTTCTTGCTTAAAATCCGATGTTTTGGCTATTTATACTATGGGCTTCGTTGACGAGCCACGTCACCTCGTCGACGAGGTCAAGAAAGCTACTCGTCGAAGAAATTTAGAGTCACCCAAATAGCCTCTTGGTATCTTTTCGTCGATAAGATGCACCCTCGTCGACGAGCTCAAAGTGTAACGTTGTCGACAAACGTTGCTGCCTTCTTCTATTACTGTTTTCATTTTCTCATTTCTTTATTATTTAAATACCATCATTATTTGGGTCATTACAACACGTGGTCACTAAACCCTACATATAAGAACCCATTTATTTTTTTCTTTTCCATCATTTTTTTTCTCTCTTCTCTTTCTCTTTTCTCCTCAACTCTCTTCTCTCTCCCTTTCTTTCTCTCTTTTTCTCGGGTTCTCAGATCTCTTGCTCAATCCTTCTCTTTCCCTTTTCTCTCCCCTATTATATGTTCTTTATTCAATCTCTTCAATGGTAGTCCTTTCCCTAAGGTTCGTGAGGGATCAGCCCCTCACATTGGTGGTTTTTCGTTTCACGTTTATTCGATTTGCGGTGTTGATACCCCCTCCCCCTTTACTTTTTTGTTTTTGCAGGTGGGTTCTGTTCAGTGTAAAAGGGAGTTCAAGAGATGATCCTTAAAATATAAGTGTATTTTATCGATTTGGGTTAGGGTCTGGGTTCAGATTTGTGACTATGTGTAGAGACTCAAAAAAATTATAATGATTAAATAATAAAGAGGGAGATAAAGGAAATTGTAAAGGGGGTCACAATAGGTTCTTGTCGACAAACGCTTCACATTCGTCGACGAAATGACTTATTGAGATTGTCGACGGGGACACGTTTCTCGTCGACGAGAAGATACCAAAAGACTATCCGTCAGTTCTGAATTTCATCGACGAGGAATAAGCGTTCGTTGATGAACTTCCTTCGTGGCCTCGTCGACAAAGTGACGTGGCTCGTCAACGAGTGCAGGTGCATAAATAGCCTAAACTCGAATTTTTCTCCAGATTTACGCGTAGAAACCCTCCTCTCTCTCTCCCCTGTTCGTCCCTTCCACATTCTCTCTAAGATTTCAGACCGAATTCTTACCAGTTCGACGATCTGAGGCCACCGTGACACTCTTAGGAAAGTTCTTTTCAAGTCTGCTAGAGTAGATCGTTGGTGGGGTGAACTTGGATTTCATCTCAAATTTAAGATAAGACTTTTTAGTCAATATTTGACTTTTCTACTGTTGTAGAAAATGTAGTACTCAAAGAAATACTAAAATTTTTTTTAGGGGGATATTGTTTTCAGGGTGTTGAATGGAAATCCTGCAGGTGTAGGACTAGTGCTTTTAGGGGTTTCTCAGTAGTCAGGTAAAGAAATAAACTAAAGCAATAATTTTTCATAAAAATTATTATTATTTATTAGTAGATTTATGTTTAGAAAGCATGTATTATATATGGGTATTATTGAGAAAATGCATATTTGGGAAAATAGTGTTGTTATACAGTGTTACCCTAACAAGACTTTCACCTCTTGTTTTGATGATAACAAATGAAGAAAATGTTAATGACATTATGTGTTCGAGTAATGATATTTTCAGGAATCAGAAAAAGCCAAACTCAACAAAGCTTCGAAAGATCACTAACAAGCTTAAAGGTGTATGTTGTGTCATGAAGTGATCAAACCGGGAAGCACAAAGACATCTGAAAAAGAAATGAACCTAAAGCTTCATAAGGATCATGAAGTTTCAAAGAACAAGAAATGTTCATATTATTAGGAAATCTTTATGTAAGTACTTCAAAGTTAAAAATGTCATTATGAATGAAATGAAGCTCATTAGGGCATAAAGATGGACTTAGAGACATTATTTTAATACCCCAGAAAATGTTTTTCAAAAGTAAGAAAGCAAAGAAACTAAATATCTTTGAAAAAAAAAAAAAGGAAAGTGTTTTTGTACTGCCTAGGCGACTGAGGTTAAATCCTTAGGCAACCGAAGATTTTTGCTGAAGAAAATCAAAGGCAATGTATCTTCAAGCGCTTGACCCTGTGTCTTCAGGCTCCTGAACGTTCTTGAGGCTACTGAGGTTGCACTTCAGGCAACCGAAGTACGACAACGGGCAGATTTTTCAAACTTCTCTTTTTCAAATCTAATTGACTTGCACCCTAATATTTTTAGAAACTTTGGGGTTACTCCAAGTAAACTTGAATGAAAGTGTTTTTGAAGCCTATATATATATGGTTTATGAGAAACAAATCAACCAAGCATTGAAAATTCCTTCAAAATCTCTTTCACTCAAAGCTTCTTGCTATTTGTTTTAAAGTTCTGAATTGCTGCGAAATTTTTGAGAAATCTCTGAGCTTTTACAACTTCTCTAAAATATTTGATTTAATCTTGATCCTCATCAAAGAGAAGCAAATTGGTGATATTTATATTGATCTTCTTACTTCATTCTTTTGATATTTTGAATTTGAAGTATATTAGTTGTGTTGTAGTTGTTGTACTAACCAGCTCTTTGAGGAGCAAGTTCTTTGTACACATCTATTTGATTTGTATCTTGTAGATTGACGATTCCAAGAGTTGTTTGGATCGTTGGCTAAGCAAAGGGATATTACTTAGAGAGGCGGCCTCTAACCTATTCAAGGAATGACCGAACGAGGGGACATCGTTTAGAGAGGCGGGCTTTAGCCTAGTGAAGGAGTGTTTGAGCGTGAGGTATCGCTTGTAAAGGTTTTGTTCCACCCGTCAACAGAACAGGTTTAGTGAATCCTTTGGTGGTTTGCCAAAGGCGAGGACGTAGGCTGAGTATAAGCCGAACTTTGTAAAAATCTCCATCTTACTCTCTCTTTCTCTATTCTTTATTTTCAGTACATATTTAAATTGTATGGATGGTTTAAATTTAAAATCATATAAACTACGTAAATTTGGAAATCAAGTAAACCTTAAAGTTTGATTTTGATTTGGGTTGCGGAAATCGAAAGGGAGTACGTTGGTTGAACCATTGTTTACGAAAACCATACGGGAGTACGTTACTTGGCTAAACACCCCAAAGATAAATTAACTTAAGAGTTTATTTTAATTCTAAAGTTTGAAAAGAGTAATTGGATTTTATATTGAACATCATATTGAAGAAGAAATTTCATATATATAGGGCTTTGTTCAAAACTCACATTCACCATAGGGCTGAAAACATCAAAATCTAAAAGTTACATATATTATATTGATTGTGATTTGATGGTATAAAGATTTGTTTTATATTCCAAGAGTCTTAAATCTTGAATGATTTCATCAATCTAATAGTGCTGCAGTGAACTTATATTTGGTAAATAAATTGTGGTTGTGTTGGTTTGGAAATTGTGATTAATTGTTTGATTGTTTTTACTTTCAAAGTATGGTTGAAGATTGAATGTTTAATTGTGTTGTTAATTGATTGTTCAAAAGAAATCAAGTTCTTGTTTGATTGACAAAATAAATAAACAAGTCAAAGAATTGGTTAAATCACAATAGAAGTTAAGGAATTTAAAAGAACTAAAGAGAAAGTTTTAAAAAGTCAATTCACCCCCCTCTTGGGAAGTTATTTCTAATTTTATTTGGTACCAGAGAGGGGTTATAACAAATCTTAATTAGTAGCTATAAAAAGATCGTAATGGCTAACTTAGGTGTAGCTCCCTTTGGAGAGGGACAATCTTTAGTTAGGCCTCCTATTTTTTGTGGTTTGAACTACACGTTTTGGAAAAAAAGAATGCAAATCTATCTCCAAATGATGAATTGGAAAGTATGGGAAGTTGTTACAGATGGAAATCAAATTCTCACTAAGATAATAGATGGAAAACAATCCCAAAAGAGAAGAAAGATATAATCGATCAAGATTATAAAATGCTCCAAACAAATTCAAGCGATATGAATGTTTTATATTGTGCCTTGGATGCTAATGAATTTAATAGAGGAATGACCTGCAAATTAGCTAAGGAGATATGTGAAAAGTTAGAAGTAACATATGAAAGGAACAACGGATGTTAGGGATAATAGGGTTGATATGCTTACAAGTGAATATGAAACATTTAGAATGAACCCAGATGAATCCATATCTAGCATGTATACTAGGTTTATCCACATAATCAATTCCCTAAATACCTTAGGAAAAACCTACACTACTCATGAGATGATAAGAAAAATTCTTAGAGGACTACCACTAAAATGGGAACCAAAAGCCACTGCCATAATTGAAGGAAGAAATTTGAAAACCACTTCCTTAGAGGAGCTTATAGGTTCTCTACTTATATATGAAATGACTATGAATGAAAAGAATAGAAAAGCCAAAATCCAAGATTCAATAACCTTCAAAGCCAACTCAAGTACTGAAGAAGAAATGGATGAAGATGAAGTAGTCTTCATATCTAAAAAGTTAGTAAGAATACTAAGAAGAAGAAACAAATTCAATAGAAGAAATCAAAAATCTGAATCAGATGAATCAGATAAAGAAGTTAGCAGGAAATCAAAGAATAAAACTCCTACGTGCTACAATTGTAATAAAGTAGGACATATAAAACCAGAATGTCCACTACTACTAAAGAAAGAGCCTAAGAAGAAAAAGAAAAAGACCATGAAAGCCACTACTTGGGACATGATGAGTACAAGTAGTTCAGAAAATGAATCAAGTTACAAAGAAGTTACTTATACATGCTTTATGGCTTGGGACAATGAGGAAAATTCCTCATCTAAATCTTCAAAAAATTATTGTTGTGATGAATCCGATGATGAGAGCATGCCATCATATGAAGAACTGCAAAATGATTTATTTAAAGTGCATAAGATGTTGATTAAAGTAACTAAATAAAACACTTTATTGAAAAATATGAATGAAGGTATAATGAAAGAGATAGAAATTCTTAAGACTGCAGAAGGAGAAAAGGATTCTTGAATCAAGAAAATAGAAAGTAAGAATGAATCTATGACAAAAGAATTAGAATCCAAAAATCTTGCTGAAAAGGGAAAAGACTTGAAAATCAAAGAATTAGAAAGTAAGAATGAAATAATGATAGAAGATCTTCAATCCTTATCCTTTACGGTATATGAGAAAGATATGTATATTTTGGAATTAGAGGATAGAATCAGATAATTATCTCTAGAATTAGAGAAATCATTAAAGAAGGTTGATAACAAGAAAGACTTAGAGTTAAATGATCTCAAGAATCAAATCAAGGATAAGATAAAATTATTTACAACTTTATAAAAGGAAAGGAAAACCTTGATAAAATGATTTGCTCACAAAGAATGTCATTAAACAAAGAAGGTATTGGGTTCAATGGAGTTGAAAATAAAAGGAAAAAGAATTTGTATATGGGATATTTCTCTAAAGAACCCAAAGACTATGCTACCACATCTAACAAAGCCTACATGAATACAATTTGCTATAAATGTAAGAAAAATGGGCATATCAAGTTTGAATGTCCATTTAAGAGAAAGGGTGTGAAGACTAAACAGGTGTGGAAAATAAAAGAAACTTCCCTTGACAAATCAAAAGGAACCAAGAAGATATGGGTACCAAAAATAAAATAGAGAGTAGAAGGATCCATAAAGGTTGGATGATTAAATGAAACAAAAAGAAAACTCTAAAAGCTTATAACCTAAGTACTGCTAAAAGATAGGAATATATCAATAAAAAGAGAAACTTGAACCATTATACAATAAAGGGGAATAAGTTAGAAAGGTTCAAAACAAAGAAATAAGGAAAATTCAGAAGTTGAAGCACTTCGGTTGACTGAGCAGATAACCTCAAGCTCCTACATATACCTCAGGCGCCTGAGCTCCAGACCTTAGGTGACCGAACAGCTACTGCCTGTTGAATTTTTGCCCAGAAAATTCTTCAGGCGCTTGTACTTCTTCTTCAGGCGCCTGAAGTCGCGGAGTCCTCATATTTTAAATGCGCAAAACCCTATTTCTTCTAAACTTTAGGCTCTTGAACCAAGACCTATCACTCACCCGAAGTTCCAAACACCAAACCCCCTTCAATCTTCGGCGCTAAATCTTTTGATTCCAAGCTTCTAAACTCAATCATACGTGTTCTAGGATTTGAAAGAAGGTATCCGTTGCTCCAATAATACCTCACAATGGCTTGAACTAAGAAAACGGAAAATCGTGGCTTATCTTCTGGAAGAGATGATCCTAATATCGATCAATGGCTGGTATCCTCTCATGCTAAGCATGTTTATCGAAAGCGTCTTCAGTCCATAGATCCTATATTTGGTAAGGTCCTTGATGTTCAATTTTTCAACTTAGAATTTTTGAATATTCTGCCATTGTTTCAAACCATAGGATGGAAGAACTTCATTGTTTATCAAGCTAAAAGACTTTTTCCAAATCTTGTCAAAATATTTTATGCAAATTTAATTCAAGTAGAGAATAGCTTAACAACTGAAGTCAAGGGTAGGAAAATAATTCTCACTCCTCAATCGTTGGCTCCCATTCTTCAAATTACTCCAGGAGAGTTTGAATGTCCTACATTTTCCCAATCTTGGATATTTCAACAAGAGTTTACACTAGAAGAGTTTTTGCCACTAATTATGGAAAATGAACCTATTTACTTTGGACATCCGCCACTCTATAAACAGCTAAATTTGAGAGCCCAAATCCTTCAAAAGATCATCACAAATAACATTTTGCCACAAGCTAGATCATATGATCATCTTTCGTATATCGATTGTTTTGTGTTGTGGTGTCTATTAAAAGGAAAGAAACTCGATTTGGCTAGTCTGATTATGAAATGGATGTGGGCAAAGATGGATGCAAAACGAGTCACTCTTCCATACGGGGGAGCTCTAAATATGATCTTTACAAATTATAATATCTCATCCTCATCAGACTTTTTCATAAAAAAGACCAAATATGAACTTTTTACCTCAACCACTCTCAAACAGATGGAATATGAAAAAGGAAATCAGGAGTGGTTCTTAAAAGGAGGTAGACAACGAAGAGCAGCTGCTGCACCACCCCTTTCACCTTAGGATTAGTCAGAAGGTTCAGCCTCTGAAGCTCCCTCATGGTTCACACCGTTTTACAATGAATTCACATTTTTTAGCTGAGATATGCGCGAGGGTCTTAAAACTCTTTAGGATAACTATTCCTCCTTAGATTAGCGTCTTATGCGCATTGAGATGATTCGGGGTAGTTCCTCACACGGTGATCGTATGGACACTAGCTCCATACCCCATAGTGATGATTCATTAGCTGAAGAAACTGAAGAAGAGGATGTTAAGGAAGAGGAAGATGATGAAGAAGAAGAAGAAGAAGAAGAAGAAGGCTCATAGCAATCCAAAGGAAAAGGAATTGCTGAAGTTAGTGACACTGACTCTGATACATAGACTTTTGATGGTGTTTCATAGTATGCTATACATGCTTAAATTCTGAATGTACTTTGCCTTTTGTGGATGTAAAAAAGGGAAGTATGTGTAAGCAAAGATTATAAGTCTCTATATGTATTTAGCTCTGAAACTCTGAACCTATGAAATGCTTTGTTATAAATTTGATGTCCTATAAGTGCTAGTGTTCATGTTAATTCTGAACTTATGACTTAAAAGAAATGCTTGAGTATGCTAATTGTCAGGGGGAGTGTTGTGATTTATCACTTGGTTTTTTAGATGCATATAGTTCTTTGCTCTTTATGTTAAAATTATGTACCCTTTTTGTATGATGTCAAAGGGGAAGAGATAGTTTAGAGAGAGCAAAAATATTTGAAGCTAAATTGAATATTTGAGCTGAATGAAATATTGAATATGAATTGAATATTTGAGCTGGATATTGAGCTAAATTAAATGGGCACGAAATTGACTATATGTTGAAAACATTATATGTTGACTATATAAAATGTTGAACTGAATACTATGCTGAATGTTGAAAAATGCAATAAATGCAAATATTGGGAAATATTACTTGAATCTATGCTTATTGTAAGGGGGAGCGTTTTACAAGTTTTTATAAATTTTTGCTCCTTATTTGTCATCATCAAAATAGGGGAAATTGTTAGGCTAATAAGGTTTTCACCTCTTGTTTTCATGATAACAAATGAAGAAAAAGTTAATGACATTATGTGTTCGAGTAATGATATTTTCAGGAATCTGAAAAAGCCAAACTCAACAAAATTTCGAAAGATCACCAACAAGCTTAAAGGTGTATGTTGTGTCATGAAGTGATCAAAACGGGAAACACAAAGACATCTAAAGAAGAAATTAACCTAAAGCTTCAAGAGGATCATGAAGTTTCAAAGAACAAGAAATGTTCATATTGTTAGAAAATCTTCATGTAAGTACTTCAAAGTTAAAAATGTCATTGTGAATGAAATGAAACTCATTAGGGCATAAATATTTATTTTAATACCCTAGAAAATATTTTTCAAAAGTAAAAAAGTAAAGAAACTAAATATCTTTGAAAAAGAAAGAAGGAAAGTGTTTTTGTATTGCCCAGGCGATTGAGGTTAAATCCTCAGGCAACCAAAGATTTTTGCTGAAGAAAATCAAACAGGCAGTGTATCTTCAGGCGCCTGACCCTGTGTCTTCAGGCTCCTGAACGTTCTTGAGGCTACTGAGGTTGCACTTCAGGCAACCGAAGTACGACAACGGGCAGATTTTTCAAACTTCTCTTTTACAAATCTAATTGACTTGCACCCTAATATTTTTAGAAACTTTGGGGGTACTCCAAGTAAACTTGGGGAGCATGAATGAAAGTATTTTTGAAGCCTATATATACATGGTTTATGAGAAACAAATCAACCAAGCATTGAAAATTCCTTCAAAATCTCTTTCACTCAAAGCTTCTTGCTATTTGTCTTAAAGTTCTGAATTGTTGCGAAATTTTTGAGAAATCTCTGAGCTTTTACAACTTCTCTAAAATATTTGATTTAATCTTGATCCTCATCAAAGAGAAGCAAATTGGTGATATTTATATTGATCTTCTTACTTCATTCTTTTGATATTTTGAATTTGAAGTATATTAGTTGTGTTGTAGTTGTTGTACTAACCACCTCTTTGAGGAGCAAGTTCTTTGTACACATCTATTTGATCTGTATCTTGTAGATTGACGATTCCAAGAGTTGTTTGGATTGTTGGCTAAGCAAAGGGATATTGCTTAGAGAGGCGGACTCTAACCTATTCAAGGAATGACCGAACGAGAGGACATCGTTTAGAGAGGCGGGCTTTAGCCTAGTGAAGGAGTGTTTGAGCGTGGGGTATCCCTTGTAAAGGTTTTGTTCCACCCTTCAACGGAATAGGTTTAGTGAATCCTTTGGTGGTTTGCCAAAGGTGAGGACGTAGGCTGAGTATAAGCCGAACTTTGTAAAAATCTCCATCTTACTCTCTATTTCCCTATTCTTTATTTTCAGTACATATTTAAATTGCGTGGATGGTTTAAATTTAAAATCATATAAATTACGTAAATTTGGAAATCAAGTAAATCTTAAAGTTTGATGTTGATTTGGATTGCGGAAATCGAAAGGGAGTACGTTGGTTGAACCATTCTTTGCGAAAACCATACGAGAGTACGTTACTTGGCTAAACACCCCAAAGATAAATTAACTTAAGAGTTTATTTGAATTCTGAAGTTTGAAAAGAGTAATTGGATTTTATATTGAACATCATTTTGAAGAAGAAATTTCATATATACAGGGCTTTGTTCAAAACTCACATTCACCACAGGGTTGAAAACATCAAAAGTTGAAAGTTACATATATTATATTAATTGTGATTTGATGGTATAAAGATTTGTTTTATATTCCAAGAGTCTTAAATCTTGAATGATTTCATTAATCTAATAGTGCTGCAGTGAACTTATATTTGGTAAATAAATTGTGGTTGTGTTGATTTGAAAATTGTGATTAATTGTTTGATTGTTTTTACTTTCAAAGTGTGGTTGAAGATTGAATGTTTAATTGTGTTGTTGATTGATTCTTCAAAAGAAATCAAGTTCTTGTTTGATTGACAAAATAAATAAACAAGTCAAAGAATTGGTTAAATCACAATAGAAGTTAAGGAATTTAAAAGAACTAAAGAGAAAGTTTTAAAAAGCCAATTCGACCCCCCCCCTCTTGGGAATTCCTAATTTCATACAGGAATGTATATTTTAATATAAAATGTTAGGAAATATGGTTTCAGAACAGAATGTATGATTTTATTTAGTATTGTGTGACATGAATATTATTTTACCCATATCGTATTATGTTAATTCAATTTTATAGTTAAAACATGTTTTAGTGATTTTCAGAAATAACAAGATAATGCGATACATTACGATTTTCAAGATACATGATAAATAATATATTTACTCATATCAGTATATATGTTATGTTCGATGCAAGGTCGTGATTGATAGTCGGCGTAAGGCCGCAGTTATAAATATATTCGGGCGCAAAACTGTAATTATTTATGTTATTACAGAATTCAGAAATTGCTATCAATATATTTATATTAAAATAATATATTATCATGTATTATATGTTATTAGAACTCGGATGATAGTTCAGATCAATTATCAGGAGCACGGTATCGTAGTTATATAGTTCAATTCAGTTCAGACTTGTGCTAACCGCCCCTACTAGTAGAGGGGTGGGAGATGGATAGTTGATGTAGTTTTCAGTGTAGAGTTGTAGGTGTCCACCTGACAGTCCAGATCAGGGTGTGGCGGACCCATCGTACTTATAGACATTTTTGACTCGGTAATGGTCAGACAGCCATTGTCGGGTCCTGCCTTCGGGCTGCATAACCCGTCATATGGGGTAATACATGACATCAGTTAGTTATTCATCTTGGGTAAATTTCAGAATTACTAGTTATATCAGATAATTTTATGAATAGTTAGATACAGTATGATTTAGTAGATTTATGAAAATAAATGCTTACACAGTTATGATATTATCAGCATTTTCAAGCATGCAATATGTACTGTGTATTTACTATAGCACCTAAATATTCATGTTGTCATACAACTGTATTTAGTTTATTTTCCTTATTGAGAGGTGTCTCGCCCCAACTTAAATCATTTCAAGGAACCCAGAAAGACCCGCGAATCGAGGCCGCCGTTGAGGATATGTTTACCACCTCGCTAGGAGGGTGAGTCTTTTGAACTAGGGTTAGTAGGTTTTTGATTTTAGATCCTAGATATATCGTTTGGTGATTTTAAGGATTGTATATTTAAATAGTATATGGTGGAAAATAGGTAACTCCAGTATATTGTATTCTATGGTTGAGTGTATGAAATTTATACATACTGCTGCTTAGGTTTCCATTGTGCATGATAGGTGTGTCCCCGTGACCTACAGGTTCAGGTTGATTTTGTTATATTTTAAGTTAATGGTAATTAATATGGTTAATTATATGGTAAGTTAAGCAGGTCGTTGCAGTTTGGTATCAGAGTTTAGGATGCTAGGTTCTATAAACTCTAGAATGTAGCAGTAAGAATACCAGAGTATAGGATAAGGGAATTTGATGTTTCCTTTGTAGTTTAGATGCAGGACTTTCGTGATGGTTTGTGTGTCTTTCATAGGGTGACAAATTCAGGATAGTCATAGTAAACTATTGTCGAGTTGGGTATCTAAGTTACATGATTGAACCTTGAAATAAGATCAGGAGTGATGAATTAGTTAAGGATATAATATACTAGTTAGATGATATGTTATGGTGATATGGTCCTAAGTTAAGTTTATTGTATTTTTAAGATGGATCCTAGAGGTAGTAGCGCCCATGCCAGTAGAAATGAGGATGTTGGATCCTCTAGCACTATAGATGGTGATTCAGACGCAGTATTGCACAGCGTGGCATAGCAAGTTATGGCTCAAATTTCTAGGAACTCTGGAGAGCAGGATTGTCCATCTACAGGCCACGACAGCTCGATTGAAAAGTTTATTAAGATGAATCCTCTAGCTTTCTCATGAGAATCTGATCTTGCAGTCGCTGAAAACTGGGTACAGGAGATTGAAATAGTATTTGCAGTACTGCAGTGTACTGAGGAGCAGAGGGTGTTGTTCGCTACGTATAAATTGACTAGAGAGGCTGAACAATGGTGGACGGTAGTGAAACTCCTAGAGTAGTGGAAGACAGTGCCAATAGAGATGACATGAGAGCGATTTAAGGAGATATTTTTCGATAGATATTTTCTAATCTCGTCTAGGAAAGTTAAGATAGAGGAGTTCCTGAACCTGAAACAAGGACAGCAGACAGTGCAGCAGTATGTGGCAGGGTTCATTGAGTTATCTCGCTTCGCCTTATATATTATTCCAGACCAAATGAAAAAGGTACAATAGTTTGAAAAGGTCTGAGGAGAGAATTATATAAGCAAGTGTCAATACTTAAATTGTAAGATTTTGTCGAGCTGGTAGACAGGGCAACTATGGCGGAAGTTGGAGAGTGGTTGGAGGATAAGGAGCAGAGACAGAGAAAGAGATTGGTGTTACTCCCACTCCTAAACCTGTTCGGGGAGGCTATCAGGCGCCACGTGGAGGCTACCAGAGGAATATGACTCCAGCTAGAGTTTTCGCTTTAAAGCTGGGTGATGCTGAGACAATCAGCAACATGGTGATAGGTATGGTTAGCATGCTTTCCTTTAAAGTTATTGTATTATTTGATTCAGGGGCTACACACTTGTTTGTGTCTATGCGATGTATTAAATTGTGTGGGGGTAGAAACACAGCTATTAGACACTGAATTGTTAGTGACTACACCGATCGGGTCAGCAGTAAGATGTAGTAGGGTGCTCCGGGACTGTCCAGTTGATGTTCAGGGGAAATTTTATCTGTTGATTTGATGGTGCTAGACGTGTACGGGTTTGATGTCATATTCAACATGGATTGGTTAGCAACTAACTTTGTCAATATAGATTGTCATTCAAGAGAAGTGATATTCAGACCTCCAGGAAGACAAGAATTCAGGTTTATAGGGTCACGAGCGCAATCCCTACCTCAGTTAGTTTCAGCTATTCAGGCAAGGAGACTGCACTTAAGTGGTTATCAAAGATTCGTGGCCTTTGTAAAGGAAATATCATTGAATGAATTGAAGCTCACCAGTGCGTCAATAGTAAAAGAGTTTACAAATATTTTTTCAGATAAGCTACTAGGCTTGCCACCTGATTGTGAGGTAGATTTTCCTATTGATCTGCTTCCAGGTACAACATCGATCTCTAAAGTACCTTATTGAATGATGCCAGCAGAGTTGACATAATTAAAGAATCAATTATAAGATTTTCTTGATAAGAGTTTTATACGGCTCAGTGTATCTCCGTGGGGAGCTCCAGTGTTATTTGTGAAGAAGAAAGACGTGTTCATGAAGATGTGTATAGACTATAAGAAAATTAATAAGGTGACAATCAAGATTAAGTATCCTCTACCTCGTATAGATGATTTATTTGACCAGCTCTAGGGGTACATGGGTGTATTCTAAGATTGACCTCAAATCAAGTTACCATCAAGTAAAGGTAAGGGCAAAAGATGTATCGAAAATGACTTTTTGGACCAGGTATGGACATTATGAGTTTCTTGTTATGTCTTTTGGTCTGACGAATGCTCTTGCAATATTCATGGACTTGATGAATAGAATCTTCCACCAATATTTAAATCAGTTTGTTGTTATTTTTATTGATGATGTACTGGTCTATTCGAGGAGCTATAAGAATCATGAGACGCATTTGAGGCAAGTTTTACAAATGTTCAGGGAAAAGAAGTTATACACCAAGTTCAGCAAATGTGAATTTTGGCTCGAGAAGGTTGTGTTTTTGGGGCATGTCATCTTAGGGGATCAAATTTATGAGGATCCTAGTAAAGTTGATGCGGTAGTAAATTGGGTTAGACTGAGGAACGTCCAGGAGATCACGAGTTTCTTGGGGCTGACTGGTTATTACCATTGTCTTGTTGAGAGATTCTCAGCGTTATCAGGGCCTCCGACGTGATTGACTAAGAAGAATGTCAGATTTGAATGAGACAACAGTTATGAGCAGAGTTTCTAGGAATTAAAGCAAAGGCTTGTCATGACACCAGTACTGATCATCCTATCAGGAGGTGAGGGATATGTTATCTACAGTGATGCGTCCTTAAAGGGATTTGACTGTGTATTGATGCAGCATGACAGGGTGGTAGTGTATGCTTCCAGATGATTGAAAGAGTATGAAAAGAACTACTCTACCCATGATCTTGAATTGGGTGTCGTAGTACGTGCATTGAAGATTTGGAGGCATTACTTGTATGGCGAGCAATATGAAATCTTCTCCGACCATAAGAGTTTAAAGTACTTTTTCACTCAAAAGGAACTGAACATGAGGAAGAGAAGGTGGTTGGATCTTATTAAAGATTTTGACTGCACTATCAGTTACCACCCAGGGAAAGCAAACATGGTAGCTGATGCGTTGAGCAGGAAGTCTGTGGGACCAGCACTGGTAGCTATGGAGATTCAGTATCCGATCATGATGGATCTGGAGAGACTCAACATAGAATTGGTTGAGAATGATCCTCAGGCATGTATCGCCAGTTTAATGGTGCAGCCTACTCTGCATGAAATGATTAAAGCTGCTTAGAAAGATGATCCAGAATTAGCAGAGATACTGGTCAAAGCACAGAGTGGCTAGGGAGAGGAATTTTGTATTACAAATGACGAACCTTTGCGATTCCGTTCTAAATTAAGTGTTCTTGCTGATGCTAATATCAGAAAGACCATTTTAGAGGAGACCTATAGATCTTTGTACACAATTCATCCCGGCAGTATGAAAATGTATATGGATCTGTGAGAGTCTTATTGGTGGAGTGGTATGAAAAAGGAGATTGCCAAATATATAGCACAGTATTTGACGTGCCAGTAGGTAAAGACTGAACACTAGAGGCCGGAAGATCAGTCATAGCCACTTTTTATCCTATAATGGAAATGAGATCACATATCTATGGATTTTGTTTCCGCACTACCGACAATATTGCATGGTCAAAATGCAATTTGGGTGATTGTAGATCATTTGACTAAGACAGCTCATTTCTCCCTTAACCACCTGGTAGAGATTCATATTCAAGAGATAGTCTGTTCTCACGGAGTGCCAGTGTTTATAGTGTCGGATCGAGACCCGCGTTTCACATCACATTTTTGAAAGAGCTTGCAGGAGGCTATAGGGTCTCAGTTATCTTTCAGCACGACGTTCCATCCTTAGTCAGACGGCCAGACTGAGAGGACGATTCAGATATTAGAAAATATGATTGGAGCATGCGTGCTGGACTTTGGGGTTAGTTGGACACAGTTCATGTCGTTAGTAGAATTTGCGTACAATAACAGTTATCAGGCTAGCATTTGTATGACACCGTTTGAGGCGCTTTACGGTAGGGATGTTGTTCTCCTTTATATTGGGATGAAATAGGTGAGCAGCAAGTTGTGGGACTAGAATTAGTACAGCAAGCGTATGATAAGGTTCGGCTTATCAAAGATAGAATTAGTGCAGTTCAGAGACGACATAAAAGTTACGTCGATAATCGTTGCAGGAAATTGGAATTTGATATCAGTGATCATGTGTTCTTGAAAATAGTTCCGTTAAGGGGGTTATGAGATTTGGAAGGAAAGGAAAACTTAACCCTAGGTTTATTGGCCCGTTTGAGATTCTAGAGAAAGTGAGGCCGATTGCCTACATGTTAGCTTTACCACCTATGTTGTCCAGGATACACAACGTATTTCATGTCTCCATGCTGAGGAAATACGTCCTAGACCCTTCTCATGTAATCAGTTATGGTGAATTAGAGTTTAGTGATTCACTAGTTTATGAGGAGGTGCCAGTACAAATTCTAGACAGGAAAGAGCAGGAATTGCGTAATAAGAAGATTCCTTTAATAAAAGTCTTGTGGAGAAATCATGCAATAGAAGAAACTTCTTGAGAGCTTGAGGAACAAATAAGACTGAAATACCCGCAATTGTTTAGTGGAGTTCAATTATAACCAGGAGAAGTGTAAGTAATTATGTAATGTTTCTTTTGCAGGTTAGTTAATGTATGTAATAGTTTAGTTAGTAAGTAATATCTTAGTTTTCGGAGAATTTTATTTTATATATGTAATCTTCCAGAATTCTGAATGTAATCACGGTATTCCTCTGTCAAAAGTGAGGGTAAGTAATAAAATAAGTAGACTGTTTATTTTTAAGGGATAGTAAATTTCGAGGATGAAATTTTATAAGGAGGGGAGAATGTAAAGACCCGAAGAAATAATAATGATTAAATAATAAATAGGGAGATAAAGAAAATTTTAAAGG
Source organism: Malania oleifera (assembly GCF_029873635.1). Lineage (NCBI taxonomy): Eukaryota > Viridiplantae > Streptophyta > Magnoliopsida > Santalales > Ximeniaceae > Malania > Malania oleifera. The sequence goes on along the minus strand of NC_080418.1, from coordinate 68,775,300 downwards.
GGGTCAAGAAGATATCAAGAGGCTATCTTTCATCTCTAAATTTGGTCGACGAGGAATAAGCGTTTGTCGGCGAACTTCCTTCGTGGCCTCGTCAATGAAGTGACGTGGCTCGTCGATGAGTGCAAGTGTATAAATAGCCTCAACTCAAATTTTTTTACAGATTAACGTGCAGAAACCCTCCTCCTCCTCTCTCTCTTGTTCGTCCCTTCTCTCTTCTCTCTAAGATTTCGTGCCAGATTATTGTCTGTTCGACTATCTGAGGCCACCACGACACTCCTATGAAAGTTCTCTTCAAGTTTGCTAGAATGGATCGCTGGTGGGATTAACTTGGATTTCATCCCAAATTCAAGGTAATACTTTTTATTCAATATTTGGCTTTTCCACAGTTGTAGGAAATGTAGTACTCAAAAAAATATTGAAGTTTTGTTCAGGGGGATATTGTTTTCAGGGTGTTGAACGGGAACCCTGTGGGTATAGGACTAGTGCTTTTAGGGGCTTCTCAATAGTCAGGTAGGATAAACTAAAGCAATAATTTTTCATAAAAATTATTATTATTTATTAGCAGATTTGTGTTAAAAAAACATGTATTATATATGGGTATTATTGAGAAAATGCATATTTGGAAAAATAATGTTGTTATACAAGAATGCATATTTTAATATGAAATGTTAGGAAATATGGTTTCAGAATAGAATGTATGATTTTATTTAGTATTGTGTGGTATGAATATTATTTTATGCATATCGTATTATGTTAAGTCAATTTTACAATTAAAACATGTTTTAGTGATTTTCAGAAATAACAAGATAATGCGATACATTACGATTTTCAAGATGCATGATAAATAATACATTTACTCAGATCAGTATGTATGTTATGTTCGGTTCAAGGCCGTGATTAATATTTGGCGTAAGACAGTGGATTATGCATGTTTTCGGTGCAAGGCTGCAGTTATGAATATATTCGGTGTAAGACCGTAATTATTTATGTTATTACAGAATTCAGAAATTGCTATCAATCTATTTATGTTAAAACAGTATATCATCATGGATTATATGTTATTAGAACTCGGATGATAGTTTAGATCAATTATTAGGAGTACGGTACCGTTGCTATACAGTTCAATTCAGTTCAGACTTGTGCTAACCGCCCATGCTAGTAGAGAGGGTGGAAGATGGATAGTCGATGTGGTTTTCAGTGTAGAGTTGGAGACGTCCACCTGGCAGTCCGGACTAGGGTGTGACGGACTCATCGTACTTACAGACATTTTTTACTCGACAGTGGTCAGCCAGCAATTATTGGGTACTGCCTTCGAGCTGCACAACCCGTCATGGGGGGTAATACATGACATTAGCTAGCAATTCATCCTTGGTAAATTTTAGAATTATTAGTTATATCAGATGATTTTATGAACAGTTAGATACAGTATGATTTAGTAGATTTATGAAAATAAATGCTTACACAGTTATGATATTATCAGCATTTTCAAGCATGCAATATGTACTGTATATTTACTATAGCACCTAAATATTCATATTGTCACACAACTTTATTTAGTTTATTTTCCTTACTGAGAGGTGTCTCACCCCAACTTAAATCATTTCAGGGAACCTAGAAAGACCGGCAGACCGAGGCCGCCATTGAGGTGTTTATCACCCCGCTAGGAGGGTGAGTCTTTTGACTAGGGTCAGTAGGTTTTTGATTTTAGATCCTAGATATATCTTTTGGTGATTTTGAGGATTGTATATTTAAATAGTATATGGTGGAAAATAGGTAACTCTGGTATATTGTATTTTATGGTTGAGTATATAAAATTTATACTTACTGCTGCCTAGGTTTCCGCTATGTATGACAGGTGTGTCCCTGTTACCCATAGGTTCGGGAATATTTTGTTATGTTTTAAGTTAATGGTAATTAATATGGTTAATTATATGGTAAGTTAAGTAGATCGTTACACTATGTGTGGACTTGTGTTCGGGTTTTTTGATTGTGTGCTGATTTGTGTTCGGGTTTGTGATTGTGTGCTGATTTGTGTTCAGATTTGTGGTTTGCATGATAATTTGATTTGGATATATGATTTGTGTGTTGATCTATTTTGGATATGTGATTTGTGTGCTGATTTGGGTTTGGGTTTGATGTTCTGAGCTGAATGGGGTTCAATGCGAGACAACTCGCCCAAAACCCAGTGGGTTGGGTTTGGGTTGACTCGAGTGAGTCAACCTAGTGAGTTGGTTTGATTGAACATTCGAGAAATGGGCTTTGGTTCGTGTTTGGGCTTAGGGATTGGTTTTAGTTTGGGTTACGAGGACGGGCCCTAATGTTTGGGCTTGCATACTTTTGCGATGTTTGAGCTATGGGGCTTTGGTTTGTGTTTGGGCTCAGGGCCTGGTTTCAGTTTGGGTTATGGGGACGGGTCCTTGTGTTTGGGCTTGCAGGCTTTTGTGGTGTCTGGGCTATGGGGCTTTGATTTGTGTTTTCTAGGGGAACGTACATGTATGCATACACAAGGATGGGAAATCCTTTTTCTGACTGAGTACTTATGACATAGGATAGTTTATGGAAGGAATAGCTAATAAATGTATACGTGAGGTCTTCTACTCCTTCGAATCTTCTTTTTCCCTACGTTCTTGTCTGTCTAGGTAGTCTTCTTCGGGTGTCGGGGGGCACTGGTGTGTACCGTCTGAGTAGGGTGAAAACTTCATAATTTTTCTAGGGTTTTTCCCTTTAAACTCTCGTGACCTCACTACATCTCCTTTTTTTTTTCGAAGATCTTTTTTTTTTTTCTCTCAATGTATTTATGTGTGTTCTTCTTTGAATTCCTCCTTCTCTAAACTCTAGCTTGAACCATGCGAGGCCCCTCAATTTATAGGGTTGGGCCTCAGCTAATGTAGGTAGCCTTCAATCCTTCCTTTTCCATTGTTTTTTGTTGACTCTGTGAGTCCAATCCTGTTTTGATAATGACGAATCACTTGGTATTTAACTTGTGCAATTGAGTTTCAGGATCATGATTTAGAATGCACGAATGGTGAACTTGTATGGAAGGCACGAGAAACCTAAAGTACATATCACTTGGCGCAATCCATGGAACTAGAGGGATGAAAGGATAATGAAGCAAACTTCAAGTTCAAGATCTTTAATGGAATGGGTATTTAGAATTGAATGTATTTACATATTTTATATGGTATAACTCGAAACTCAAATATACCTTAGATAGACTTTAGGACTCATGCTTTTCATGAAAAATACATTTACATTAGTTCTAAGTTGAAAGAAATTTTTTTGAGGCAAATTTTAGAGGCCTCATTGATGAACCCAATGGTCTCATCGAGGAACGTATGAAGGCTACTCGGCGATGAACAGTGTTGTCTCATCCACGAAAAAAATACCTAGAGCCCAAAAAGTTCAGACAGTGCTCTCGTCAACGAACTCATGGCCTTGTCGACGAACGAGTGTTATACACTCGTTGACAAACTTACCCATTCGTCGACAAAAATTGGGATGCTGAAACGCGATTTAGCTCGGACACGAACGAAAACCATTATTTCTAATTGATCCAACGACCAGGATTAAATCTAGGGCCAGGAACACTTATAAAATTAACCTAAAAATCCTGCTGCCTCATTTTTTGTATATGATTGGGGAGCCTTGAACATTTTTGGTACATCTCTTGAGAGTTTTGAATACTATTCCTGAGAATTGTTGTCTGCACTCCAAAGAATTCATACTTGTCTAGGCATTCACATCTTCAAGATTCAAGCAAACTTCTGCTAAATCTAGGTTTGATCTTAAGGTTTGAGAAATATTTCATTGAGCTTTAAATTTTTTATTAAACGGTTGTCTTCTCCATTATCCGTTCAAATAAAAATCTTCTTGAGAGTAAGAAACTTATTTTCCCATACTTATTTATTGTGAAAAATATTTTGGGAATAGTATTCTAAAGTTTGAATCCTTGAAATATTCAAAGTCATTTTTTTTATGCAAAGGGATCTACTTTATTGGTGCAAAAAAAAAAAAAAAAAAGGTATTTGAAAAAAAATATTGTTTTAAATCTTTGAAATACTCAAAGTCATATATTTATTCAAAGGTTTGATCTTACGAGTTATTTGATAGTAAAAACTTAGATCTCCATAACATTCAAGACTATTTTTTAAAAAAATATCACATTTGTTGTTCTTGCATCTAGTAAGTTGAAGTCAAACCCTAAGTTCTCCAAAGCATCTACTTATAAAATTATTTTGGGAGATATTGATTAAAGGATAGATTTGTGAAGCTTCTCTTTCTTAATATAAAGATCATATTGGTACATACACATTGAGCTTCAAGCATTTATCATATGATTATGTGTTAGGTTTCTATTGTACTCACTAGTTTTGTGTAGAAGCGTTTTGAGTTATTGCAGAAATTGTAATCTCTATTTTGTATACATGGTTTGGGTTGTGAACCGAGATTGAGGAGAAAGCTACACCTCTTGTAAGCAGCAGGTTGTAAGGGCAGCTCTGTCCCAGTTAAAGGAGCGGATTATTTAGTGTAATCTTTGAGTGGGTCACTCAAGGTGAGGATGTAGGCTGGGGTAAGCCGAACCTCATAAAATCGAGTTTGCATATCTCTTACTCTTATCTCTATTTAATTTATGCGTAATCATATTATGAATGTGTTGAACATTTTGGTGCATGATTGAATAATTAGGTAACATTGTATGCTTGATAAAGACACACATAAAATTACTCATTGGGTTGATTAATTAAATAAATTAATTGGGGTAGTAATTAGTAGCTTGCAAGTTCGTAATTGATTGCTTTCAAAATTAGAACGTAAAGGACCTATTTTTAAAAACCAATTCACCCCCCTCTCTGGATAATACCGTAATTCATATTTGGTATTAGAGTCAGGTTTACATAGACTTAATCGTTATTTTTGTAAAAAGATCACATAACACATACCGGTGTAACCCCATTCGGTGAGGGACATTCGTCCACTAGACCACTAATTTTCTGTAGTGTAAATTACATCTATTGGATATGAAGGATGAGTTTATATCTTTTAAATGTTGATTGGAAAGTGTGGAAAATAGTTTTTAAAGGAAATCATGTGCCTATGAAAGTAGTTGAGAAAGTAAATGTACCTAAAACTGAAGATGAGTATATTGTTGATGATTGAAAATTTGTTCAAATAAAAGCTACTGCTTAAACCTCCTATACTGTGCACTAGACGTTAATGAGTTAAAAGTAGGATAGATATGTGTACGAGTGAATATGAGGCATTTAAAATGACTGCTGATGAGTCTATTCAATCCATGTACACTAGATTCACACACATCACGAATTCATTAAATGCTCTTGATAAATCTTACCCTACTTATGAGTTGATCAGGAAAATCCTTAGGAGACTACCGCCAGTATAGGAAGCTAAAGTTACTGCTATAGCCGAAAGAAGGAATCTGAAAGAGATGTCGGTTGATGAATTGATTGGTTCCTTCATCATGTATGAGCTAGCAATAAACGAGAGGAAAAATGAGTAGAATAAATCAAAGAGGGTTACAGCTCTTAAGGCATCGCCTAGCAGCTCTAGTGAAGGAAGTGACTTAGAATCAGAAGATAACATGACCTTACTAACAAAGAAGTTCGGAAAGTTCCTGAAGAAGAATAAAAGGTTTAAAATAAAATTCTGAAACTCGAAATTAGAAAGAGGAGAGTCTAGTAAGAGGAAATAGAAGGAAGATCCACCAACTTGCTACAATTGTTGAGAGGTTGGACACATCATGCCTGAATGTCCTAAACTAATAAAAGCCTCCAAGAAAAAGAATAAGGTTCTAAAATTCGGTTAGGACATGCACAATACAAGTAGTTCAAACACTGAGTCCAGTGATGATTTGGTAGCCAATCTGTGTCTAATGGCACATGATGATATTGAGGTATGCTTGAGATCATCCTCCTTAAAAGATAGATGGTACATGGACAGTGGATATTCACGTCATATGATTGGGGATAAAGCTAAATTTACATCCATCACACCAAAGGACGGAGGATTTGTCACCTTTGGGGATAATGCAATAGGAAGGATCATAGGTATTGGTAAAGTCGGTAACGATTCATCACTCTTTATAGATGATGTCTTACTAGTTGATGGTTTAAGACATAACTTATTAAGTATAAGTCAACTGTGTGATAAAGGTTATAAAGTATCTTTTGAACATGACAAGTGCATTGTTGGGCATAAAACTGATAACAAAATTCTATTCACTGTTGAGCATCATGAAATGTATATACCACTAGCTTTGATAACTTAACTTCTCAACGTGTGACATGTTTCTCTGTTATGAATGAAATTAGTTAGATTTTTCATATGAGACTAGGACACGCAAACATGGATTTAATAACTAAACTAGTCAAGGGAGACTTAGTTAAAGGACTGCCTAAGATAAAATTCGTGAAAGACAAAATCTGTGATGCATGTCAACTAGGAAAGCAAGCAAGATCTAGTTTTAAGAAGAAGAAAGTAATCTCTACTACTAGGCCACTCCAAATGCTACACTTAGACTTATTTGGTCCAAACTCAATTCAGAGTTTAGGAAGAAAATTATACGCATTTGTTATCGTTGATGATTATTCTAGATTTACATGGGTACTATTTTTAGGTCACAAAGATGAAGCATGTGAACAATTTATTAAACTATGCAAGAAAATTCAAAATGAAAAGGGATATACTATAACTAAAATCCAAAGTGATAGGGGTAGAGAATTTAAAAATCAAGGTATAGAAGAATACTATAATTCATTAGGAATATCTCATAATATTTCAACTCCTAGAATACCACAACAGAATGATATTGTTGAAAGAAAGAACAGGTCTATACAAGAAATGGCCAGAACTATGCTTAACGAACATAAACTACCTAAGTACTTCTAGGTTAAGACAGTAAATTCCATCTGTTATGTTCTAAATAGTGTTCTGATTGGACCATCTCTAAATAAGACTTCATATGAATTATGGAATAGTCATAGACCAAACATCTCATATTTTCATGTCTTTGGTTGCAAATGCTTTGTACTTAGAGACAATGAACATTTAGGAAAGTTTGATGCGAAATCTAATAAAGGTATCTTTCTAGGATATGCCTTAGATAGTAAAGTCTACGGGGTATATAATGAACGAACATTAACTATTGTAGAATCCATTCACGTTGCATTCGATGAATCGAATCCATTTGCCCAAAAGACCGATGAGGATGAACTTGAGATTAATAAGGAATTTGGAAAATTATCTATTGAAGATGATTCTGATAAGAACACTGAAGTTAAGGAAACATCTACTGAAGATATTCAAGTAGAAAAAGAGATTAATGAACTACCTAGAGAATAGAAGTACATAATGAATCATCCTATAAATCAAATTATAGGAGAACCATCTCGTGGAGTAACTACACAATCCTCAATTAGAAATATGATTAGTCATTTTGCCTTCTTATCATAAGAAGAACCTAAAAATGTGAGTGAAGCAATTGACGATGAATCATGGGAAATATCTATGCAAGAAGAATTAAATTAGTTTGAGAGAAATACAGTTTGAACGTTAGTTCCTAGACCTGAGGATAAGAAAGTTATTGGAACAAAATGGATATTTAAGAACAAGAAAGATGAACATGGAATAGTTGTTAGAAATAAGGCAAGACTAGTAACTCAGGGATGCAGCCAAGAAGAAGGAACATATTTTGAGGAAACCTTCACACCTGTAGTTAGAATGGAAGCCATTCAAATGCTGTTAGCTTATGTAGTTTTTAAGGATTTCAAGTTGTATCAAATGGATGTGAAAAGTGCATTTTTAAATGGTTACATAAGTGAAGAAGTATATGTAGAACACCCCAAGCTTTGAAAACCATAAGCATCCAAATCATGTTTATAGATTAACTAACGCCTTGTATGGTCTAAAGCAAGCTCCTAGAGCTTGGTATGAAAGGCTAAACAGTTTTCTACTGGAAAATGTATTTACTAGAGGAAAGATTGATACAACACTCTTCATAAAAGCTAAAAATGAAAATTTGCTCCTAATACAAGTATACGTAGATGATATCATATTTGGAGCAACAAATGAAGAGTTGTGCAATGAGTTTGCAAAGTGTATGCAAAACGAATTTGAGGTGAGCATGATGGGAGAACTTAACTACTTCTTTTGACTTCATATCAAATAAGAAAAACAGGAATCTTTATAAATCAATCGAAATATATTAGAGATTTGCTCAAAAGGTTTAATATGGAAGATGGTCAAATTCTAGGAACACCTATGAGCTCTTCTTTAAAATTAGACAAAGATGAACAAGGTATACCAATAGACGTTAAGCTCTATCGAGGGATGATTGGCAACTTGCTATATTTGACTGCCAGCAGGCCTAACATAATGTTTAGCTTATGTTTATGTGCAAGATTTCAGGCTGCACCTAAAGAGTCTCATCTATTAGTTGTTAAAAGAATATTTAGATACCTGATTGGAACCATTAAACTTGGATTATGGTATCTTAAGTATACCTCCTTTGAGATTATTAGCTATTCAGTTGCTGATTTTGCCGGTAGTAAAGTGGATAGAAAAAGTACGAGTAGAACATATCATTTCTTAGGACATTTGTTAGTATCTTGGTTTTCAAAAAAACAAAATTCAGTTGCTCTTTCAACGGTCGAGGTGGAATATATAGCAGCAGGAAGTTGTTGTGCTCAAACGCTGTACATGAAACAACAACTTATGAATTTTGGATTACACTATGACATAGTTCCTATCAGATGTGACAATACTAGTGCAATAAACATCTCAAAGAATCTTATATTGCATTCACAAACTAAACACAAAATTAGACATCATTTTCTTCAAGATCATGTGCAAAAAAGGAGATGTGACACTTGAATTTGTATGCACAGATGAACAATGTGCAGACTTATTCACGAAACCACTTACGGAGGATATGTTTATCCAAATTAGACGTGAACTAGGTCTAATGCATAGTCTAGAAGTTTCTTAGAATTACATTAGACTATATAATTAAGGGAGAGCAACTTACATTAACATTAATATTTGGTTAAATATTTCACATTTGGAAAAATTGTTTTTACATTTGGCATTGAATTTAAAGCAAGGTTACTGCATGTAAAATTTTTTATTGATACATGAAAAATTTTGATGCAAAGTTATACATTAGAAAAGTGGGAGAAGTAAATTACGTAACACGGGAAAATATATTTTTGATTGTAAAGATGAGATATATTTATGTCAGAACATTTTTTATATACTTTTTTGTTGATGCCAAAAGAGGGGAGAAATTAGTAAGCAAAAATGATAAAATGGTTTTTGGGAAAGGTTAGTGATTTTGTGGGAGTACAGTATAGACATTTATACTAGCAAAAATATAGCCTATTTTATATTATATATGATCTTTATTGTGTGTATTTCATATTGCTGAATTCTAAGTTGTGTATTATTTGAGGAGGAGCCTTGTTAGGCGTAACCCATTCCTCATTTTTGCTTGTGTATTTGTCATCATAAAAAAAAAAGGAGATTGTTGACTCTATGAGTCAAATCCTATTTTGATAATGATAAATCACTTGGTATTTGACCTGTGCAATTGAGTTTCAGGATCATGATTTAGAATGCTCGAATGGTGAACTTGTATGGAAGCCACGAGGAATCTAAAGTACATATCACTTGGTGCAATCCATGGAACTAGAGGGATGAAAGGATGATGAAGCAAGCTTCAAGTTCAAGATCTTCAATGGAATGAGTATTTAGAATTGAATGTATTTACATATTTCATATGATATAACTCGAAGCTCAAATATACCTTAGACGAACTTTAGGACTCATGTATTTCATGAAAAATACATTTACATTAGTTCTAAATTGAAAGAAATTTTTTGAGGCAAATTTTAGAGGCCTTGTCGACGAACCCAATGGTCTCGTCGACGAACGTATAAAGGCTACTCGGCGATGAACGGTGTTGTCTCGTCAACGAACAAATACCGAGAGCCCAAAAAGTTCAGACAGTGCTATTGTCAACGAACTCATGGCCCCGTCGATGACAAGTGTTATACATTCATCGACGAACTTACCCATTTGTCGACGAAAATCAGGACGCTAAAATGCGATTCAGCACGGACATGGACGAAAACCATTATTTCTAATTGATCCAACAGCTAGGATTAAATTTAGGGCCGAGAACACTTACAAAATTAACCTAAAAAACCTAGTGCCTTATTTTTTGTATATGATTGGGGAGCCTTGAACATTTTTGGTACATCTCTTGAGAGCTTTGAATACAATTGCTGAGAATCGTTGCCTGCACTTTAAAGAATTCATATTTGTTTGGGCATTCGCATCTTCAAAATGCAAGCAAACTTATGCTAAATCTAGGTTTGATCTTGAGGTTTGAGAAATATTTCATTGAGTTTTAAAATTTTTATTAAAAGGCTGTCTTCTCCATTATCCGTTCATATATAAATCTTCTTGAGAGTAAGAAACTTATTTTCTCATACTTATTTATTGTGAAAAATATTTTGGGAATAGTATTCTAAAGTTTGAATCCTTGAAATATTCAAAGTCATTTTTTTTATACAAAAGGATCTACTTTATTAGTGCAAAAAAAAAAAAAAAAAGGTATTTGAAAAAATATTGTTTTTAAATCTTTGAAATACTCAAAGTCATAAATTTATTCAAAGGTTTGATCTTACGAGTTATTTGATAGCAAGAACTTAGATTTTCATAACATTCAAGACTATTTTTTTTAAAAAAAATATCACATTTGGTATTCTTGCATCTAGTAAGTTGAACTCAAACCCTAAGTTCTGCAAAGCATCTACTTATAAAATTATTTTGGGAGATATTGATCAAAGGGTAGATTTGTGAAGCATCTCTTTCTTAATATAAAGATCATATTTGTACATACACATTGAACTTTAAGCATTTATCATATGATTATGTGTTAGGTTTCTATTGTACTCACTAGCTTTTTGTAGAAGCATTTTGAGTTATTGCAGAAATTGTAATCTCTATTTTGTATACATGGTTCGGGTTGTAAACCTGGATTGAGGAGGAAGTTACGCCTCTTGTAAGCAGTAGGTTGTAAGGGAAGTTCCGTCCCATTTAAAGGAGTGGATTATTTAATGGAATCCTTGAGTGGGTTACTTAAGGCGAGGATGTAGGCTGAGGTAGGCCAAACCTCATAAAATCTAGTTTGCATCTCTTTTACCCTTATCTCTATTTAATTTCCGCATAATCATTTGTGAATGTGTTGAACATTTTGGTGTATGATTGAATAATTGGGTAACATTGTATGCTTGATAAAGACACACATAAAATTACTCATTGGGTTGATTAATTAAATAAATTGATCGAGGTAGTAATTAGTAGCTTGCAAGTTCATAATTGATTGCTTTCAAAATTAGAACGTAAAGGACCTATTTTTAAAAGTACCAGATTCACCCCCCTCTTGGGATAACACTGTAATTCACATTTCCTTTTAAGCAAAACCCTAACTGCGCTTTCCTTCCTACAACAACCAATCCCCCTATTCATGTGATTTGGGCTGATTCTCCTTTTGATGAGGTGTATGACCAAATATATGGGGGGATACATCCCAATCTTCGAAATCTTTCCCATTAATCGCATGATTGCTTTAAATTTGATTTGCCTTTATATGGTTGATCTACCTTCCATCTTTAGGTGCAGGTATCCATGGAGATGCTGTAGGATATTCCTACGTGCAGGGGTGTTGCTCAGCTTCTCCAAATTTTAAATTAGGGTTTTTTCAGAGTGCAACTCTATGTATTTGGATTTCCTTGTATATTGTATTTGTATTCACTTGTATGGTGTATTCCCTGTGTTTGTATCCCCTGTATATGTACTCTAGTATGCTGATGTAGTAAACACGAGAAATTTGATTCTTTTCATCAATTGCCTCGTGGGACGTAGGTGCAAAAATGGGATGATCTTAATTCTAGGAAACAAAAGGGACTCAATTTTGAAACAAAAAAGTATCCAATTAATTTTAACACAAAAAGGACTCAATTTTAAAAAGGACCTAATTTTAAAACAAAAAGGACTTGATTTTAAAATAACGGGGGCTCAATTTTGAAATAATGGGGACTTAAAGGACTCAGTAACAAAATGACTCAATTTTAACTCACAAGGACTCAATAAAGAGGACCTAGCGTTAACATAAAAGGATTCAATAAAAGAAGGCCTTTATTTTAAAATTAAAGGTGTTAATTTCAAAATGGCAAGGATTCAATGTTAAAACAACAAGGACTTAATTTCAACACAAGGACTCAATAATAAAAGGACTCAAAACGATTTTTTTAAAAAAAGACTTTCAAATTTTCGAAATATAAAATTTACCCCTCTTTATGTAAATTATCACGTTGTTACGAAGGGTCCCTCACATTGAGAGGAAAAGAGGGATTTGGTTAAAATTGGGGTGTCTACAACCCTATTTTGACAGTTGTCCCATACTCAACAAATTATGATGAAGTCTAGGGATATAAAATACATCTGAGATAAATTTCTAGGATCCATCCTTTTGGCTTATGGATATTCTTCCCTTATCTAAAACTTGTATTATTGCATTATTCGAATTTTACTTCTAATCTAAATGCCTTATCTAACTCAAAAAACATATCTTTCTTATCACATATGTGGTTATTGTAACTCGTGTCAAGAATCCACTAGTCCTAATGCTCTTCCTCTACTCCGTAGAACGTTAATAATAAAGTTTTCAAATTTTTTTTGTTATTTTCTACAACCTTCGAATGATATTTCCCACAATTATTGTCATTGTACCAACACTCTAATTTGTAATGACCATTAAACTTGAGATTTATTTCGCCTTTGTGAAGTTTTACTATCGTGCTCTCTTTTGAAACCTGATTTTGTAATTTTTTTTTCCTCCTTTCACTCTTGAATAGTTGATTTCTTTGAATGATTTTGGTTGCTCTTGAGCTCACCTTTTACATTTAATTGAGATCACCTTTGAGTTTTTTTTTTTTTTTCTTTTCATGTGCAGAAACCCCAAGGCTAGAAGTGGAAGGATTAATTCTCATAACAATAATAAAATGAAGAAAATTATGTCGAATTTTTTTTTTTTTTGCAAAAATTATTAAATAAAAAATGAATGTTAGATAAGCAAGTTGATTGGCTAATTCAATAAGAAATGGGAGTTAGAACTTGATCACTCTACAAGGATTCGTTTACTTGAACTTGTAATTTTTCATTTAATTGCTATTCATGGGCCTATAATGATGCCAATAATTCTTCCAATCTCATTGATACCAAATTTTTAGATTCCTCAATTGCAACCACAAGATAGTTATATTAGATTATAAGAGTCTAAAGAATTTTCTCCATAATTTAAACATCCTTTACCTCCTCTCCATTAGCTCGAATCTAATTGATAATAGCAAATATTTGTCAAAAATAATTAGAAATTGATTCTGACTTCTCCATCTATAAAAGCTTGTACTATCATTGTAGAATCTGCAATTACACTTTTTTAGTTCTTTAAATACCTAGATATAACTTTAATAATGCTTCTCATTACTCCTTTATATTTTTCTGTCTAACCGCAATCGACGCCATGTTCTATTCCAGTGTTTGATTTGCTTCATCTTGCAACTCTCTATAACCTTGATCTACAACATCTTATATATCCTGGTACTCTAAGAATACTTGCATTTGAATCCTCTGAAGCTTAAAATTTGTTTTTCCATCAGCTCTCAAAACTATAGACTAAATGAATACCATCTTGATTAACAAGCTCTAATACCAAATGTGAGATTCACAAAATTAATTCATATAAATGAATATTTGATTAGAATAGTTAGAAGAAATCCTTCACAACAGTCGTCAAGTAGTGTATAACATATACATGAGATTCCTTAAATACTTATAGTTTCCTACACATACTAGACTAAATATTGAAACCCGTATAACAAATAGAAAGACTCCTAGGATTTTCTACACACAAGTCTAAATATGAAAATCCATGTAATAAATAAATAAATAATAAGAAACTTGGTTTATTTTCCTACACACATGAAGAAGTTGCATCATGGATGAGCCATTGCTTATTGTCCACAAGGTGGTAGAATCCCAAGGCTATGTAAATCACCTTCACCCTAATTTGCCTAACAAATGATGGAGTCGCACCTATGCGATAGCAAGACTACTGCAAGTCACATCTAGTCATACTCATCCAAATATGTGTTTGATGAACAAGTCTAATGAAATGATAACCCTAGCCCCAACTGAAACTATCACTGAGGAAACATGACTCGTATTATAAGGGCGTTAAACTCATGTTCCACAAGCAATGAGGATTGTTGTCATTCCCATATTATGATTCTCATGCAAATGAAATGAACCTACCACTAAATAGCAACTCTAAGGAAAGTGATACAATACACTACTCAAGACAAACATAAACAAGATCAACATCCCTTAATAGTCTAGTAGTGTTCTACATCGGTGCATATCTTAACTGTTGGGTCAAGAGTTGCGCACGACCTCATTCTCTAGTCGTCTTCCATAAGGCTTCCAATCACACATGAAAGCCAACACACTGATTGGGAGAATGTCAAAGAGCCCACCACCAAGTGCTCCTTTTATTTTTTTAAAGAAGGGTGGCACCTCCATTTATTTATTGATAAACCTTCACTTTTTGCGAATGAATACCGTGGTTACAAGATAATCAAAGGGAGAAACAAAAGATAAAATTTTAAAGGCCTCCCAAATAACAACACCAAAAGCCATCCAAAACAGAATTACAAGTCCAATCAAAACAAAACAAAACAAAAACCTACAAAACAAATATCTCGCAACGAAACAAACAAGAGATAAACAACATAAAGCATAGACCAAAACCAACAAGAAATCAGCTAAACATACCTCATATAAGTCGTACCCATCTTCTCCAATTTATACTACCCATTGATAATTCTGGGGAGTTGACTACTATTTGTAAGCAAACTATTCCTCCCCCTAGGACCTTGACGAGCCAAGGCATCTGCCACTTTATTTCCTTTTCTATACTAATGCTTTATCGAAAAGTCTACTCCCTCCAATAAACCAATTAGCTGCTCCCAAAAATCGCATAAATACCACAAGGAGCACCTACTTGATCTTATCCAATTTACAATAATATTCGAATCACATTCAATATCAATACTAGTATGACCCAAATGTTTGCAAATCTTTATTCCCTCCAACATAGCTCTCAATTCAGCTTCATTATTTGAACAAGAACCAAAATATTTTGAAAAACCAAACACAAAAGAACCTGTATGGTCTCTAAGGATGCCACCACCACCTGCCGGCCACCCGCCGGCCTTGGGTTCCCCAAACTGCTCCCTTCCAAATTTAGTTTCAACCTCCCTTTCCCCGGTTTTAGCCATCTCACACATTACATATTTTATTTCTTTTATTCACAATTTGCACTTCCAGATTCTGCAATATCTGAAAATCAGCATCCTTTAACTGAATTATTCCTATCATGTTCCTACTCAAAACCCTCACCCAATACTTAATGGATAGCCACACATCTATACTATTCTCCAATTTTTCCTCCATTCTAGCCACACATCTCGTTCTTCACAGCCTCCAAACTACTAAACAAGGAATCAAACCCATCAATGATCCCAATTGAGATAATATGGAAGCCCTATTAAACCACATTTGGACTCATTCTTTTCAACTTTGTTATCTAAGGAAAGGAACACTAACCTCCACCGAAACCTTCCTCCAAACCTCAATAGCAAGGTCTCCTTTATTTATCACATGCTCCATATCTTCTGGCTGCCTCATCTCATAACAATTACACGCTGAAGCAAACGAAACCCCCACCCTTCTCACCTTTTCATCAACACTTAAGCACTCAAAAGCGGCCTTCCACATGCAGATAGCAATTTTCTTCGGTAACCATTTATTCCAAACCCACTTTACCCACTCAAACTTTGGAGCTCTAACTCTGATAACATCTCATGCGGACTTTGTATTAAAGCAACCATACTTTTTCGGGAGCCATAGCAGTATGTCCGAAGAGTTTTTAAGATTTTCCACTTTTTCCATAACTTCTTCCTCTTTATTATACCTCAGAATCTTCTGCAAATTTTTCACATCCCGCGCATTATTGATAACCAAATCTTTTAATCTGATATGTGAATATGCACCATCTGGACACTCTGCAAACAAAGGTCCCGAATCTAGAAACTTATCATGCCACAAATTTACATCTCCTTCTCTAACCTTCCACTTAGATTTACTTAACAATTCAGTCATATCCTGCAGAACTTTCCTCCAAAAGGAAGAATCTAATCCATGAAGTCTGCAAAGAGCAATATGTCATCCTTTAACATATTTAGCACTAAAAAATCTAGCCCATAAAGAATTTTGAGTTAATAAATGCTAACCAAGTGTTCCTCGGGATGCTTAGTGCCAAAATAAAAAGGGGGGGGGGGGGAGGTATGATGCTTAACTGGTATTCTCTCGAAATTCATAATATTTTCATCACATTTTTCTTTTTTGGCACGAGTAACCACTAAGATTTGAAGAATCATACAACCTACCTCAACAATGCCACAATGACAACTAGCTAAACCCACTATAACATCATAGTTTAGGATAGAGACTTTAACCAAATGTTATTGAAAATCGTATTAAATTTTGTCCAAATTCACACAAGTACAATTTCACCACATGAAATTCATGCTCCCAAACTCATTCGACACAATCACCATTTCTTTCCAAGGCTGTCGAACTGACCGTCTTGCATGTGTTATTGATACAAGAATCGATAGGACTATGATATTTACCTCCTCTCAATTACACTCTCACATAATATATAGTATGAATATCCGTACCTTACCTAGCTAGGAAGAGAGGAAAGAAATACAAATTTGTTGAGAAATTTTATTTTGAAATAAAAAAATAAAACAAAATTACACTTTTACAAAACTTTAAAATTTAAAATATTTTTGAGAACTTCACTTAAAAATTTGAAAGCCATAATAAATGAATGTTTTTTTAAGGAAATTTAAATTTTGATACATACATGTATATATATATATATATATATATAGAGAGAGAGAGAGAGAGAGAGAGAGAGAGAGAGAGAGAGAGAGAGAGAGAGAGAGAGAGAGAGAGAGAGAGAGAGAGAGAGAATTTTAAAATTCTAAATACGTGGTTGAAAATATGAAATAGGATTTAAGGCAAAAGACACTAATTTCTCTAAAGGTTTGACAAAAAGATAAAGACCTTCCCTATGATTTCAAAAATATCAAATCTTCTGAGATTTTAAAAATGTCACAGACCTCCCCTAAGGTTTGTCAAAAGGACATAAACCTCTCCTCAAAGAAGAGGTTTGAAGGAAAAGTTTGTGCCTTTTTGATAAACCTCATGAGAGGATCTTAAAAATTTTAAAACTTCAGAAGAGATCTTTGAAAATTTTAAATTATCAGGAAAAGTTATAATTTTTTTGTTATGTCAAATTTTAAGGAAAGTGAGTATCTTTTTTCGAGGATGTATGACTCAAAAGGAAACTAGAAAAAGTATAATACCCCGTAAAAAATGGGGTCCATCCAAGCCTTAATCGAGATAAAATTCCATGAGAAAATATCTAAAATGAAACCTACATAAGATTAAGTATTTCATAGCTACAACAGGTGGACAAATTTCTTTGGATCAAATAGTGGGTCCCATTCGAAATGGATAAGCTCCTATACATGTTGATAAGTCCACGTGCCATAGTCGTGCCTACCAAGCACCGGTCCAAAATATTTAGGATAAGCTTGATGGCTACTTAATTGTAATTTGGCATGTTAATTAATAACAACGTGCAACATTAGAAATTTTAAAAATTAAAAAGCACAAGTTGAATTTTAAAATATTTCATAACTCTAGAAGGAAGGTGCAATGGATGTGAGATGATTGCATATCCACAGCTCAATTAACTAATAAAAAGGTGTTTGGCGTGGTAATAGTTTTATATTTAAATTTAATGAATGCGACAAAGTCACCAAATTTGGTCGCATTACTAGAACTCATTTAATTATAGAGAAATAATTTTTTTACTTCAACTTTTTAAAAAATTACCAAAAAAGTTAGGTATTTTTTTTTATTTTTATATTATTTGTATGAAACAAATGAAAAAAATAAACAGATTTAACACAATCTGGGAAAAAAATTGTTTTCTATTTTGAATTTTTTAAATAATTACTAAAATGATACTTTATTTTCTATTTTTTTCAAATTTTTAGAGAAGAATTATAAAATAGTAATAATTATTTTTTACATTTCTAATTTTTATTTTGTATATGAGAGGATAAAATTTAGATTTTGGACTCTAATTTGGACATATTATTTATAAAAGTTCTTTTAACTCTACACAAATTTAAATTTAAATCCTGAAATTTATGGTCCCAAATATTACCTTATTTACTTTTTGAAAAATTTAAAAACAAGTTATATATATATTTTAATTATTTTGAAATCTAAAAATAAAAAATAAAAAATTATTTTGCTCATTCATATAAACTCATTATCTTCTATCTCTTTACCATATCTCTTGAAAAATCAAAAAATAAACTAAAATTTTTAAAATTATTTGAAAATGTTAAAAAAATACAAAAAGAAAATTGTTTTCAAACCACCTCTAGTAATTTTGAATGATGACAATCTTAAATCACAATAATAATATAACTAATGTTCAGTTCATTTATATAATCTTTTTAATATAAGAATGCCAATTTAAAATGAGAAAAATAAAATTATTTTCTCTTCTCTAAATTTTTAGTTCTTTTAAGTCTGTAGGGTCTTAGCTCTTTCTAATTATTACAGCCATAAGTGAATGTTTCATTATAAATACATAAAAATAAATATCATGTTATCAATAGTTTTTATCAATGTGTTTTATGCTTGGTAATAATATCAAATTCGTTTAGGTGCAATTTGAATCAAAGATTTTGTTTGATAAAAGAAAAATAAAAGAAAAGAATAATAATAATAATAATAATAATAATAATAATAATAATAATAATAATAATAATCTATTTTTCATTATATTAAATCAAATTTAAATGATGTGTAAAATTAAAATTTTGTTCATTGATGTACTCTTTTGTTTCTAACTAAGAATATTTGTGTATATCACATAGATTAAATTGAAAAAACACATTATGGACACTTCAAAACAAATTACTAAGACTTTATTTTTATTTTGTAACATATAATGCTTACATTTGGTTCACGAAATATATATATTTTGAAATAAATTAATTATAATAGGTTAACTATAGTTAGTAATATAAAATTATGTTGTTGGCATAAAATAGTTATAATTAGTTATATAAAAAAATTATGTTGTTCTCATAAAATAAATAAGAACGTGAAATTTTTTATTAATCCATGAGTAAGGATAAATAAGGAATAATCAACTAATATCTATTACCTGTATTATATCGTATTACATTAATGTTATTTTAAGAAAGAATTATTTGGAGAATCAAACGTAAGCTAATTAAATAGGAATTTTATTCTTTTTACTCTGAAAAACAAAAAAAAAAAAATTAACATAGGAAAAAAAATGAATAATTGGAATCAATTTCATCTTTCATGTGCATTCGATTATTCCAAGGCATATGTTGCCCTATCCGTGGACAGAATATATATGCATGTAGCAAAAGGGTTAAACAACTTCACTCAATTGTTCTTTTCTTCATCTCGTTCCAGCTAAAATAATGAGGCGTCATTGTCTGCCATGTGGACGACAGGTGGACCGATGCGTGGCGGCCCGTTCTCTCTCCTAGGAGGCTAGGCCTCCTTCTGGCTTATAAAGCTTCTCCCGAGTTGCACTCGGATTGGGCACGTGAGTTCGACACTCAATACAACAGTTTACTAGAGTCCATGGCAGGGGCTAGAGCACCGGTGAGATTGCCGGTGGCTTGCCGGAATTTCGATGAGGTTGTCAAATGTTCCGATGAGCCACTTACAAATGAGGAGGGAATGGTTTTCGGGTTTTTCGGGGAGGACGAAGAGCCGTCGGGAAGTTCATGCAGTTCTGGTGATCGCTTCGACCCCGGCAACTCCCGTGAGGAGGGAGATTCTGATCAGAACCCTTGTAAGGAAAATAAGGCTTTCTGGGAAGCACAAGGGGAGCTTCTGCAGGTAGGTTGCAATAGCATTTAATATTACTAATTAATTATATATATATAATGTGAGGTATGCGACTTTGGTATGCAGGGTGTTTATCCTACGTATATTAATTGGGATGACCGAAAGTTGTATGGTAAGTGTTTACGATTAAATTAGTCGCTTTTTTTTTTTTTTCTGCAGGCAACCTTATCGCGGGCAAGTTCTTTTGAGTCGAGAGTTAGACATGCCACAAAAGAGGCTTTGAGGGAATCGGAGCTGGTGGGCAGACGTTGTGTGTGTCGGCGGTCGGTGGCCGGTGGCTGCCGGAATTGCTTGCAAGAAGAAATTGCCGATCGCCTCAGCCGTGCCGGTTTCAACTGCACCATTTGCAAGTCCAAATGGAAGAGCTCACCACATATTCCTTCAGGTGCACATTAATGGGCAGTTTTACTTAAATTAACAACCCATCATGCAGGATTTAAAATAGTAAAATACATAAATCCTGTTTTGAAGTCTATTTATTATAGAGTACTGTGAGTCCCATCAATTACACAAAACTAGAATGCAGGTTGGTGGGTCTCACTTGTTATAAAATGCAAAGGCAGCTGGATAAGAAGTGTGTATATGTCCCCTAGATAGCTAGAGAATTTATTGATTATTAGATTTTAAAATTTTCCTATAGAAAATTTGAGGTTGGAACTTAAAAAGGATAGAAGAAAGAAATATGAGACGGTTGAGATATAGGAAGCTGGTTGTTCTGCGTAGAGCTTAATTTTCATGTTAAGATTTTAGCACTTAACATACAAAAAGATTAATTTGACAAAAGTGGTCTCACAAATATAATATGCCCCAATTTCCTGTAATTATGTGGTAAATATTGAATTAATTATGCAAAATGCTAATTTTATGAGAAGATTATAATTAATTTAGACCTTCTAACCTCACATGTTACATTTTAGTGAATATTATATCCTTAAATTTTGAGTGATTTGAAAAAATGCATGTTTGAGTTAGACTAATATATTAATTAAAAATCACTCAAAATTCAATAAATATAAACTTTAGACATTTGATAAATTATTAACTTACATGAACTAACCATGTTATGTTTTTGGCAATCAATGATTGAAAATTTTAAATTTTGAACGTTTAAAATTAGAAGTGATTAAATTGTCTTAACTGAGAAATTGTTAGGTATTTCGATTGAATGCGGTGTATACACCCTATCGACCTAATAATTTCTAATCATAACTTAATATAAGCCGAAAAAAATTTTCTCACACCACCCAATGTGCAGCAGAGTTGGAACCTCAGGCCCACATGGTTTGTAAAATATTACGCTTAACCGATGTCTCCTGTTCTCTACAGGGGAGCACACTTTTATGGAAGTGATGGGAGCTAATTCAAGCTTGAAAAGGGGGGAGGTGAGAGTGGTCATAGAACTGAATTTTCGAGCTGAGTTTGAGATGGCGAGAGCTAGCGAAGGTTACAACCGACTAATCAGTCGGCTACCAAAGGTGTTCGTCGGAAAAGCAGAGAGGCTACGAGCTCTGATCAAGATTCTGTGCTCGGCAGCGAAGAGGTGCATGAAGGAGAAGAAGATGCACATGGGTCCTTGGAGAAAGCACAAGTACATGCAAGCCAAGTGGCTTGGCACGTCTGAGCAAGCAACAGCGACACCGCCGCCGCTGGCGGCCGGAGCTTCTGACCGGCCGAGAAAGCCCAAAGCCTCCGTGCTAACTTTTGATTTGAGGGAGAACTTGGCCGCCGGCGTCCACTGTACCCCGGTTGAAGTCGTGTGATGAAGAAGCGATTAGTACTCTACTTTTTGCAAGTCTAGTAAATTTACTTAAGTTATTTTATCATCGGAACAAGGAAAATGTTTTTTGTCTGATCGTAGCAGCTCTCGATGGTGATGAAATCGATCTTTTGATAGCATGCAAGCTTTCTTGATGATTGAAAAAAGGAACTCACAATTACTGGTGTAGGAGACTGCGCTCCCGCTTAATGTGCTGTCAATCAGCAGTATGATTTGTACAATGTTTTGCAAAAGTATATAATTGAAAAATAAAAGAACATTTTGGAGGTTTTCAGTAATTTTATTTTATGGGAGAAGGATTAGGTGGAATCCAAAAGATAATTAATAGTCTTTCCAGAATGTGTATTTGAATTTACAAAGTTTGTATTTAATTTTAAGAAAGTGAAGTTGAAAATGCATCAAATAGACTGTGCATTTCAAAGTTGTAAATATGCAAAATTATCTCTTTATCCTAAATTACACAAAATATCAATGCCAAACATGTGTGCATATATTATTTAAATTAAGTATTAATTGTATCATATGTGCATTTTTGCAGGGGATCAATATTGACAATGTGTGCTGGGATTGGCCGTAAAGATACGTGGTGGGGTCTTTACTAATCTCGATCTTGGGATAGTTTTGGCTTGGTAGGCTCGAGTTAGGGTTTGCTAAGTGGGTTCTTATCCCTCAACCTTTTCTTAAGTTGTTTAAGCATCTTCATATTAATAGTGGCATGTGTTTTCCTTTCTTTCTTCTTATTCGAACCATCTTTCTTTTTATTAATTGATATGCGACGTGTCAATCTATTATTGGAAGATGACACCTAACAGTATTTTGTCTCCCCTCTATAAATACCCCCTGATTACTCTTCACGAGGGGACCTTTTTTTGGACTTTAGAGATTGGTTCCAAGTCTCTCTCTCTCTCTCTCTCTCTCTCTCTTTGGATTCCCACTAGTTCAAGGAATCCTACATTCATGAGAATATCTTCACTCACCACAATTTGCAGTTAAAATTCTTGAGATAATAGCCTAGCTCTCCTCTTTGAGCCCTTTCCAAAACATTTATTACTTGTGTGCAACAAAACTCTCTTTTATGCTCAAGAACCACCTCCACATTTTGAGGAATCCACTAGGAAGAGTTTAATTGTGCAAAAATATGGCTAAGAGAAGGGTAGGCACGTAACTAGAGGCTTCTAATACCCAACTCACTTACGATACTAAGAATGGGGAGATTCTGGTGATTATCTTGTTGAGCGAGATGAATTCTCGTACTTTGGCTCCCTAGAAAAGTGTCGGTGTTCTTCAAGAGAATAGTAGAAAGCTTAATCAAGCAGTTGCCACTATCAACCAAATGATTCCTGCACCCACTTTGGGATCACAACCCCAAGAGATTGCCTTGAACCTTGATACTAACTCATTTCCAAGTGGGAACAATAACTCTACTAACCTTCCTAGTTCTGTGGGACATGATAAAGGCACATCATCAATTAAAAAAAGATCCGTATACGTCACCCTATAGTGGTTTCTTAGGAACCACCTCTTAATTAGGGGAACAATCTCGATTATACCTCCTACAACTACTACACCCTTTTCCATAAGTTTAGCACGGAGGATCCACTTCAAATGTCACCCCAAACCTCACTCCTTCTCCTCCAACACCTATTTTGTCCAATTCTATCCCCTACATCACTAAGGAGTTGGACAAGATTTTCGATAAAAATCAGGAGGTCTCTTGTCACAGGAACGAAATTTAGTCTCCTTTATACGTATCAAATTATCTCAAAGCCCTATCCTAAGGACTACACTAGTCCTAAATTCAAACACTTCAAAGGCAAGTTTGGTAACACTAAGGAGCATCTAATGAATTTTTTTGAGACATGTATCATCTATAGGTTGGATAATAACCTTAAGTTAAAGGTGTTGGCCCTAGAGTCAAGACTAGAGGGGGGGATAGGGGTTGAATAGGCTTTTTGCGTATTTTCACTTTTCTTTACAAAATAATAAATCTTGACAAGATGCAAGCAATTATATCACAATATATAGAATGTAAATAATGCACAAGATATAAATGAAAGAGAATAGGGAAAAGAAACTTGAAAAATGATATAAATGTGGTTCAGTGGCCTCTTGCCTACGTCCACGCCTTGAGACACACTCAAGGATTCTCAATCCACTATCAACTTCCTTTACAGGCGGAGAAGCCTTTGTGCATGGGAACAAATCCCTTTAGTTCACCTAGAGCCTTTTAGTAAGGTTCACCAATGACCCTTGCAATCCAGTTTACAAAGAACCTTTATACGGGAACCAATCCCAATTTCTCACAAAGAGCCCCAACAAGGGAACCGATCCTTATTTGTAACAATCCAAAAATTTTATCTATTATTATTATTATTATTATTATTATTACACATATAACTGTTCTGATGCCCCCTGTATAAAACTCAGGTCTCAGAAGGCAACAGGGTAATCCTGTATACAATAAACATACCTACACAATAGAAACACAATCATACAGCTTCATATATATACAATGCCATAAATTAGTATTTTTAAACCACAACTACATAGTACATCTTTCTCTCCATCATCAACTACCCAAAAAATACAAAATTCTACACATGACTTACCCTACTAATAGGACAATCAAGAAAATTCTCTATCTACGAGCCTAATCCGCTCGCCAAGCTGGCTCACCTGAAAAATGTTAAGTAATGGGGTGAGACGACGCTCAGTAAGTGGAAATATGTTATTACTAGTGTGTGGTGACCGAGTCGTATAACTATAATAAATATACTTAAACTGTATGATCTGGAAAATCAGTAAAACACATATGTCACATGTATAGTAATTTAAAATATTTGTATCATCTGAACTTTCTATCATTCATACTGCTATTATCATACTATATACAACAAATGCTGTAAAACTGTATACATAAACATATACATAACTATGCTCTTTCCCTGGGATTCTGTATGTCATGATTTGACCCCTTAAGATAGGGTTGTGTGGCCCGTAGGCGGGACTTAACTCTGGTCAGCCCTCTAGGTAAGTCACTATACTCTACACGACCTCAGTCAAACCAAACTACATCCACTCCTAGGCACGGGACTATCTGCTACCTCGTCAAACTAGCCCCCTCAACCCAGTGAACTGGGGAGCTGCATCCTCTTCGAGTACAGTTTGACGGTATCCACACACTATCTGAGATATGTGGTTGCACTCTATTCTGTATTTAGCAACGATACCGTGCCCTGTAACTGTATCTCTTTGTAATCTTTCCATAGGGATCAGATACTATATATATATATATATATATATATATATATATATATATATATATATATATATATATATATATATATATATACTATATTCTTTTACTGTTTTCATCATGTTTCCAAAATAACCATAACACTATAACTCTGTACTGTAAATACTGTAGTATCTGAATAACTGTAGCATGTTGATGCTGTACTATATAATCTGTCTATATAATCTGCTTGTATCATGTGTTTGTATAATCTATCTGTATACTTTGAGTGTTATGGTATTTAGGAAAAACATGGCATTTTGTAAATAATATACATACTGATCTGAATAAACATCTCTATACAGTTATACATATATCTGTCTGTGTAATTATCTGAATAAAACTATATATATAAGCATATATTTGTCTATATAATTATCTATGAATAAAATTGTATATGTAAACATATATCTGACTGTGTAATATCTGTGAATATTTGACTATATCTGTATATACTGTATAACTTGAGATACTGGAAATCTGCATAAAATTCTATATCAAGTAATATCTACTCAGACCACACATACTTAAGAAACTCATATTCTGTAAATACTACATAATAACTGGTATACGTGCAAATACGTAAAATCTCTGTTAACATAATTAAAC
Organism: Malania oleifera; assembly: GCF_029873635.1. Classification (NCBI taxonomy): domain Eukaryota; kingdom Viridiplantae; phylum Streptophyta; class Magnoliopsida; order Santalales; family Ximeniaceae; genus Malania; species Malania oleifera. The sequence continues at coordinate 68,749,423 of NC_080418.1, read as the reverse complement.
TTCCTAGCATAGCATATTCCCCTTACTTAGTTTCTAAGAAGCCTTTACTGTACACTAGCCCTACACCCGCAGGGTTTTGCACTCAACACCCTGAAAACGACATTCCCCAAAACAAAACATCAGTATTTTTATGCATATAACATTTCTTATAATTGTAGGGAAAGCAAAAAGTGAGTAAAATTCCTTACCCTAAGATTGGGATGAATTTCAAACCAATTTCACCAACGATCAGCTCCAGCAAACTTGTAAAGAACTTTACCAGGAGTGTCGTGGTGGCTTCGGATCTTCAATTCGACGAGAAACAGAGCAAGGATCGAAGATAGAAGGAGAGGGGTGCGTTTTAGAGAGAGAGAGAGAGAGAGGGGGGTAATTTGCACTGAAAATCTGTCAAAAATCTGAGTTTTCACTATTTATAGAGCTGGCTTCGTCGACGAGACACGTCACCTCGTCGACAAGTCCTGAAGAAAGTTCGTTGACGAACCTTCTCTCCTCATTGACGTATTTCAGACATCCAAAACCCCCACTCGGTATCTTCTCATCGACGAGACACTCAAGAACCCTTGTCGACGAAACCTTGGTGTTCGTCGATGAGATGCTGAAAAATTCCTCGGGTTATTATATTATTGCTCACAAAGAGGCTACCAATCCTCACTATGAGAAATAGGTTATTAGTGGAAGTTTTAAAATGTGACTAATAATCAAGAAATCGGGTCATAAATTTGTCACTATATCTGCGGCCACTAATAATTATTAGTGACAAACAATTCAAACCGTCACTAATATCGTAAGACCGTCACTATAAATCATAAATATTCTCTGCTCAAATTCGTCACTAAAATCAAAGTATTAGTGACCGTTTTAATAACTGTCACGAATATGATACTGTTAGTGACAGTCAATAAACCGTCACTAATGTTACGCTTTTAGTGACAGTTACTAAAACTATCACTAATAATATACTATTGGTAATGATTTTATAACCGTTACTAATATTGTGCCTTTAGTGACAAATTTTAACCCAAAAAATGTTGACTCTATAGTGACAGTTTTAGACATTTATTGATGGTTTATAAACCATCGCTAAAAGTTCATCCTGCTATTATTAGTAACGATTTTGCAAACCGTCTCTAATACTTTGAAATAAATAATTTTTTTTTTGAAAATTCCTATAAAACCTTGTAATTACATTTTGGCATACATAAAATTAAACCAGAATTACTAAAACATTCATAAATTATTCAAAATTGAAATACAAATAATTCAGAATTCAAATACATATTATTCAAAATTCAAATACATATATGCAAATACAAATTGAAATTACAAAATAAAACATAGCTGTGTTCAGATAACAAAGAATACAGGAAAGGCAAAATTAAAGTTGCATGCATCTGACCTAATTGTAGTGCTAGTCATCGTCATAGTGGTGTGACAGCCGCTGTTGGAATTGGTGTATTCCCAAGAGAGGGGGTGACTTGGAAATTTAAAATATTTCTTCTTATGTTCAACTAATCCAACAACAGTATTTCACAACCTAAGGTCCATCTCAGCAAATACCAATCTCCCAATAATAAATTAACTGAGCTAATAATTAAAGCAAATATAGCAAGCTCAATTTATCCGAATCATTTACAATATTTAAATCATACACAAATTCATAATTAATTAAATATAAGCATACATGTGCAGGAATTTAAGAGGAGACAAAAGATATGTTATCGTGGTTCGGTCAATCCTGCCTATGTCCCTGCCTCTAGCTCGCAAGCTTGAGGATTCCACTAAGGCTCACTTCATGGGTGGAGTGACACCGAATACAACACCAAGTCAAATTTAGGGCTAACCTCAACCTTTACAACCGATTCTTAAGGACTAGATCAACACCCCCTCATGCCACGTCTGGAATACAACAGATAATCAAATATAAATTTTCATGTACAATATATGTGCTTCCCCAATAAGCAGATATATACCAATAGGCACAATGCAATTAATTGCACTTCAGTATGATGGGATTTATAAGCTTAATAAAGTTTATATGACTACTCTCAAGATAATGCAAGTATAGCAATTAATATGTGAGAGTGTATGTGTAGGGATCTTTGAATCAAGATAACTATATCAATCACAAGGAGCAATATCAAAGATCTGAAACACACTAGAAAATATCTCAAAAACGTTTTTTTCTCAAAAAATCAACCACAAGAGATATTTGGTTTAAGTTTATCAAAAATATTTTTCACAAACAAACACAATACAAGCTCTTGAGTTTTGCAACAATAATGCAAGACTAACAAGCACTAGAGAGTTTTCCCAAAGAATATTTATGAATGAAATCACAAGGGAAAACTCAAGCTTACTTTCAATAAAAAATCAATATCAATAAGAGAATATGAGAATGTAAGCTTATATGGATAAATTCAAGAAACTCTCACAAAGGATATCTTGCAATAGGAATAGGTAAGAGTAGGATTTTTAAGGTTGTATGAGGGAAATGGGTATTTGAAATTTCAGAAAATATTTTGCTAATGATGTTTGCTAATCAGTTACTAATTAAACCAAATGAGGGAGTATACATAAAGACTCCAAAAAATATAATCGTTCGGGACTCATTGGATATTTTTGAAAAGTTTAAGTATGGTTAATAAAAAATAAACCCTATTTTACCTTGGTAAAAATTGGGCAACTTGAGAGTTTTGGCCAACCTTACTGAGGGTTCGGTCGACGACTTTGGGAGCTTTGGTCGACCATGGTATTTTTCAACTAGGAATATGATTGACCGTATTCGGGTGATTTTGAATCGTTTGAGGTTCGGTTGACCAACAAAGAGTTCGGTCAGCTATTCATACAATTTGGTCGACTGTGGCCAAATAGAACTATAAATTTGGTCAACCGAATAGTTGGGGTGTTAGACACATGGTAGTTTGGTTGATCGAGGACACTGTGTTGAAACCTAGATGGTTGACCGTATGAAGTCCAAATGTTGACTTCCGTATGGTTGGGTCGACCGTACCATTTATACTACACAAGTTTGGTTGACCGAGGCTTAATCTCTTCAATCAAGAGTGGTTCGATCAACCCAGTATAGTATAACTAGACTGGTTCGGTCGACTAAGTCCCTTTCAATGGTAATTTTAGGTCCTGATTATTTAAAGTCATCCCTACTCACATAAGTATAACTTCTAAGGTATAAGGGAAGTTTAGGGACCTAAAGTCAATCTATGGTTTAGGCTTTTAAATTAAGGCCAAAAGTCCGGTGTCGGTCGACCTTTATTAAATTCATTTTGCCCCTTGAACTTTTTCAATCTTGTGTGAGTAAGCAGTGACATTTTATCTTAAGGGTATTGGTTCCTATGAGTCAATCTATGGTACATTGAGCATTCATCCCTATCATGCATGAGATGCAATTATTTCATACCAAAATATAAAACCAAAATGCAATATAATGAAACACAACATGTCTTCTTCTTTTGCTCTTCATTTTCCCATGAAATATGCCAGGAGTATGTGCTCTTTAAGGTCTTTCTAGCTTCCACTTCACTTTTATGTGTGCGATCTGAATGATTGACCTATTCAAGTACTTACGCACACACATTAATAACTTGTGGTTTGTCACTATCAAAACCAAGATCAGACTCAAAAAGTCAACAACTGCAAACCCTACAAAATAATAATTATACAAGAAATTAGTATACAATGTTATAGTACATATGTATATACTATAATTAAATATGATTTGATAGAAACATGATCGGACATTCGAACATAGTGTAAAAAAATGATATAGTTGTAAATAACTAAATTTTATGAGTTGAAAGTCAACCCACTCAGCTCGGACCACATATGATTGAATTGTAAGCTAAGTTTACTAATTAGTTTGTTTATATTCTAACTTTGCTTCTAAATGAGGAAAAAGCTCTTGGAGAGGAGGTTTTGGGCACCATTAGATCCAGCACGTCTAATTCGATGTGACAGACATATTGGGACTGACTGAACTCAGTTTGGACCTCGTATGCCTGAATTGGACACATGGGTGGTTAAATTAAAATAAGTGTACTAAGTTCGCCTCTAAGCGTATAATTTTAAATTGGGGAGGATTTTTTGGGCACCATAAGATATGACACGTCCAAGTCAATGTCATGAACATGTTAGGGCTGACCACGCTCGGTTTGGACCTTGTATCCCCGATTTGGACACCTGAAGTTTGTTTCTATTTTAACTTTGCTTCTAAGTGAAAAAAAAAAAAAAAAAAAGCTCTCGGGGAGGATTTTTTGAGGACCGTCAGATCCGAGACGTCCAGTTCGATGTGATGGACATTTTGGGACTGATTGAGCTCAGTTTGGACCTCGTATGCTCAAACTGGACACTTGGGTAGCTAAATTCAACTAAGGGTACTAAATTCATCTCTAACTCTAAGCATATAATTTTCAATTGGGGTGGAGTTTTTGGGCACCATCAGATCCGACATATCCTAGTTAATGTCATGGATGTGTCAAGACTGACCACGCTTGGTTTGAACCTTGTATCCCCGATTTGGACACCTCAGTGCTTAAAATGAACTAAGTTTACTAAGTTTGTTTCTATTTTAACTTTGCTTCTAAGTGTGGTAAAAGCTCTCGAGGAGCATTTTTTGGGGGCCGTTAGTTCCATCATGTCAAGTTCGATGTGATGGATGTATCAGAACTGATCGAACTCAATTTGGACCTCGTATGCCTGAATTGAACACTTGAGTAGTTAAATTTAACTAAGTTAACTAAGTTCGCCTCTAAGTGTATAAATTTCTATTGGGTAGGAGTTTTTGGGAATCGTTATATCTGGCACGTCCAAGTCAATGTCACAAACGTGTCGAAACTGATCAACCACACTTGGTTTGGATCTCGTATTCCTGATTTGGACACCTCAGTGCTTAAAATGAACTAAGTTTACTAATTTTATTTCTATTTTAACTTTACTTCTATTTGGGAAAAATGCTCTCGGGGAGGAGCTTTTGGGGACCGTTAGATCCCACATGTCTAGTTTGATGTGATGAACGTGTCGGGATAGACCGAACTCAATTTGGACCTCGTATGCCCTAATTGGACACTTGGGTGGTTAAATTCAACTAAGTGTGCTAAGTTCACCTCTAAGCATATAATCTCAATTGGGGAGGAGTTTTGGGCACCATTAGATCCGGTACGTCCAGTTCGATGTGATAAACGTGTTGGGACTAACCGAACTTAGTTTGGACCTTATATGCCCGAATTGGACACTTGGGTGGTTAAATTAAAATAAATGTACTAAGTTTGCCTCTAAACATATAATTTTCAATTAGGGAGGATTTTTTGGGTACCGTCAAATCCGACACGTCCAGGTCAATGTCATGAATGTGTCGGGATTGACCACACTCGGTTTGGACCTCATATCCCCAATTTGGACACTTGAGTGCTTAAAATGAACTAATTTTACTAAGTTTATTTCTATTTTAACTTTGCTTCTAAGTGGGAAAAAAGCTCTCAGGGATGAGTTTTATGGCACCGTCAGATCCGGCATGTCAAGATCGATTTGATGGACGTGTCGGGACTGACCAAACTTAGTTTGAACTTTGTATGGTCAATTGGACACTTGGGTGGTTAAATTCAACCAAGTGTACCAAGTTCGCCTTTGAGCGTATAATTTTCAAATGGGGAGAAGTTTTTGGGCATTGTCAAATCCGGCATGTCTAGGTCAATGTCATAGATGTGTTGGGATTGACCACACTCGATTTGGATCTTGTATGCTTGATTTGCACACATAAGGGCTTAAAATGATCTAATTTTACTAAGTTTGTTTCTATTTTAGCTTTGCTTCTAAGTGGGGAAAAAGCTCTCGATGAGGAGTTTTATGGCACCATCAGATTCGGCACGTCCAAGTCCATGTGTCAGATGTGTCAGGACTGACCAAACTCAGTTTGGACCTCATATACTCGAATTAGACACTTGAGTTTTTAAATTCCAATAAGTGTTGTTGGCCTTACAAGGCTTAATATCCTATTTTGATGCTAACAAACAAGTAGAACATAACATGTTTTGTTTAAGAGATATATTTTCAGGACTCAAGGATAGAGCGTTGAAGAATTCATGAAAGCTTATATTTCAAAGAAGGATGATTTATATCAAGTTTGAAGCATGGATTCAAAATGGATTTAAAGATAAAGCTTGAAGATCATAAGAGCATGAGGATTAAAGAGAACTTGATGAAAGTTCAAAGAAATATGAAGCAAGCATAAAGACCTCAAGGAATTCAAGAATTGGAAATTTGAAGGAGTTTATAGGAAATTTCATGTAAGTACTTCAAATAATTTCAATATGGATACCTGAAACTCTTAGGTTAATTTATTGGACCTAAATACCTTTTAACATACTTGGAAAATATTTGTATAAGGTCAAAAAATGTTTCAAAAAGGTTAAAATCATTTTTGGAATGAAAAGCAGCAAAAAGAGGATTTTCAAAATGCTGTTAATTTTTCCACATTTGCATTGAGGTGTATTTTTCTCTAGTAAAATCTCTTTATTTTAAAATGTGTTCAACATGAAAGTTGTAGGATTTTCTCTTAGATTTCATTTGACACCAATATCATCAAATTCGGAGTTATACAGAAAATGTTATTACCAAAAAACAGAAGGGTGCTTGAAGCTGACAGTAGCACGTGTGCATGCTAGGCGACTGCCTGAACATGCCAGGCGCCTGGGTGGCTATGCCAGGCGATTGACTTATTTTGGCAGGCGACTACCAAGCTACTGCCCCTACTATTCCTTTAAAAATAACATGGCAGGTGACTGGTGGTTTGGGGCAAGTGACTGCCACGCAGCTGTTTTGATTTTTCTTATAACGGTCAAATTTTTAAATGGAGTTGTTTGTGGCTCAAAACTTATGGAAACTTGGGGGATATTTTAACACACTTGGGAACCAAGTTACTTACCTTTTAAAGTCTATAAATAAGTCTCAAATATTATTGAATCATACAACCAAGAATTAAAATTCAGCATCTCTCTCAAATTGCTCTCAAACTCTCAAGACTCTCTCTTGCTCTCAAGCTCACATATTGTGCACGAATTCAACTGAGTTTTTGTTGATCTTCTTCCACCAATCTTGTACTACAAATTCTCAATCTTTCAATCATTGAAAGAATTAATCGGTGATTTACTTCATTGAGCTTCAAGTTAAATTCCTTATTGTTATTTACTTTGAAGTATATTAGTTTCTAAACTATTGTACTAATTAGCTCTTTGTGTGAGCAAGCTCTTGTACACAAATATTTGATTTGTATCTTGTAGATTGACGATTCCAATGGTCACCTGGATCGTTGTCTAAGTAAGGGGATATTGCTTAGAGAGGCGGGCTCTAGCCTATGTAAGGAGTGACCGAATGAGGGGATATCAATTGGAGAAGGCGGGCTCTAGCCTTAACCAAGGAGTGTTGTAATCGGTATTGTTCCACCCATCAACGGAACTGAACTAGCGAATCCTTTGGTGGTTTGCTAAGGGCAAAGACGCAGGCTAGGTATAAGCCGAACCTCGTAAAAATCTCTATCTCACTCTCTCTTTCCCTTTTTATTTTCAGCATATTTAAATTGCGTGGATGGTTTATTTGATAATCATATATACTACGTAATATAGAAATCAAGTAAAATTAAAGTTTAATTTTGATTTGGGTTGCGGAAACCGAAAGGGAGTACGTTGGTTATACCATATCTTGCGGAAACCATACGGGAGTACGTTACTTGGTTAACAGCCCAAGGATAAATTAACTGAGAGTTTAGTTGAGTTCTAAATATTGAGAAGAGTGTGAATGTGTTGTTGAAAAACATATTGAAGAAGCAAATCTATATCAGCAAAGTATAAATTATAATTCAACTACAGGGCTTACAATTTCATATCCAGGGCTGACAACAAAAGATATATTGTGATTGAATGGTATAAAGTTTGGGATTGATTGGATAGTGTTTGTATTCCAAAAGTGCTAAATCTTGAATTTTACATCAATCTTATTGTGCTGAAGTGAATTTATATTTGGTAATCAAATTGGGTGTATTGGTTTGAAAATTGTGATTAATTATTTGATTGTTTCTACTTTCAAAGTGTGGTTGAAGATTGAATGTTTGATTGTGTTTAATTGATTGGTTGTTTAATTGTGTTATTGATTGGATAAAAGAACTAAGTTCTTGATTGATTAAAGAATTAAATAAACAAGTCAATAATTGGTTAAAAGAAATAGAAGAAGTTATGGTAACTTAAAAGGAATTAAAAGAAATTTTTAAAATCCAATTTACCGTCCCTCTTGGGAAGTTATTCCTAATTTTAGTTAGTATCAGAGCGGGGTTATAGCAACTCTTAACTAGAAGCTATAAAAAGATCTAAATGACTCACTTCGGTGTAGCTCCCTTTGGAGAGGGACAATTTTCAACCTGGCCTCCTATCTTTTGTGGTTTGAACTACACGTTTTGGAAAAAGAGAATGCAAATCTATCTCCAAAGGATGAATTGGAAAGTATGGGAAGTTGTTATAGATGGAGATCAAATTCCCACTGAAATAGTAGTTGGAAAACAAATCCCAAAAGAGAAAAAAGATATGACCGATCAAGATTATAAAATTCTCCAAACAAATTCAAGTGCTATAAATGCTTTATATTGTACCTTGGATGCTAATGAATTTAATCGAATAATAGCCTGCAAATCTGCTAAGGAAATATGTGATAAGCTAGAAGTTACTTATGAAGGAACAACGGATGTTAGGGATAATAGGGTTGATATGCTCACAAGCGAGTATGAAGCCTTTAAGATGAATCCGGATGAATCGATTACAAATATGTTTACTAGGTTCACTGACATAATCATTTCCCCAAATGCACTAGGAAAAACCTACACTACAGATGAGATGACAAGGAAAATTCTTAGAGGGTTGCCACCTAAATGGGAACCAAAAGCCACTGTTATAACGGAAGGAAGAAATCTAAAAACCACTTCCTTAGATGAGCTTGTAGGTTCTCTTCTCACATATGAAATGACAATAAATGAAAAGAGTGGGAAAACCAAAGCCCAAGAGAAAATAGCTTTTAAAGCCTTAGAAGAAAACTCAAGTAGTGAATGGATGAAGATGAAGAAGCCTTTATATCTAAAAAACTAGCAAGGATACTAAGAAGGAGAAACAAATTCAAAAGAAAAAATCAAGACTCCAAATCAGAAGAAAAAGATATCACCAAAAAGAAATCAAAGAATAAAACTCCTAAATGCTACAATTGCAATAAAGCTGGACATTTAAAACTAGAATGTCCACTATTAAAAAAGGAGTCTAAAAAGAAAAACAAGAAAGCCATGAAAGCCACTACTTGGGATAGTTCAAGTAGTTTGGAGAATGAAATAAGTGACCAAGAGGTTGCCTACACGTGTTTTATGGCATGGGATAATGAAGAAAGCTCTTCAACTAAATCTTCAAATAATTCTTGTAGTGATGGGTCAAGTGATAAGGGTATGCCATCTTATGATGAACTTCAAAATGATCTATTCAAAGTACATAAGATGTTGATCAAAACAAATAAATAAAACACCTCATTGAAGAATAAGAATGAAAGTTTAATGAAAGAGTTAAAATCCCTAAAGAATGTCGAAAGAGATAAAGACTCAAAACTCAAGCAAGTAGAACATAATTATGAATCAGCAATGAAAGAAATAGAATCCAAAAATCTTACTGAGAAAGAAAACAACTTAAAAATCAAGAAACTAGAAAGCAAGAATGAACAAATGATAGAAGACCTTCGATTCCTATCATCTTCCGTATATGAGAAAGATATGTATATTTCTGAATTAGAGGATAGAATCAGAAAATTATCTCTAAAGTTAGAGAAATCATTAAAGAAGGTTGATAACAAGAAAGAGATAGTGCTAAATAATCTCAAGAGTCAAATCCAAGATAAAGATAAGATCATTTATAACTTCACTAAAGGAAAAGAAAATCTTGATAAAATGATAGGCTCACAAAGAATGTCTCTAAACAAAGAAGGCATTGGTTTTAATGGAATTGAAAATAAAAAGAAAAGGAATCTTTACATGGGTTATTTCTCAAAAGCCTCCAAAGATAATGCAAGCACATCTTCTAATGCCTACACAAAAACCATATGCTATCAATGTAAGAAAAAGGGACATATAAAGTTTGAATGTCCATTTTAGAGAAAGGGTGTAAAAATTAAACAAATATGGAGAATTAAGGAATCATCTCTTGTTAAACCAACCGGACCTAGGAAAGTATGGGTACCAAGATGAAAGACTAGTTCATAAGTGAAAAACTCCATGGATTAAGTCATTTCCTTTAAAAATTGAGAAAGTAACATAATTCATGATCAACAAACAAACTAGTTAAAATAGAAAAACTTACATGTGAGTTTAAGATAAGTTTGAGAATGAATGACTATATGAGATGCTATATGCTTACATGCCTATATGATATGCTACATGATATGCTTGACTTATATTGAAAATTTATGGCTCATTATGTTGAAAATTTGAGCATGAGATTATTGAGTATAAGCATGAATTTTGACATGAGATTAATTCTTGATCATGCATGTTATTGATGAATTACATGGATAGACTTACTATTTTTTATTGGTATCCATGAACCGTGTATAATGTGATAATGACTTTGGTATTTATAAAGTCATTGGTATGCATGAATATTTTTGGTATCACATTTTAAAAATTTTAATTGGTATCACAATTTTAAAAAGCTTACTTGGTATCACAATCTAAAAGTTAAATTTGCTTTTGAGCATGACAAGTATAATTGTGAGCATGGTATGACATTAATGATATTGACATGATATTGATATTTGATACATGATGTGGATCAATGTTTTGAAACATGGGACGATGAAAGAAAAATTGACAACAAAACTGAATGTGTTAAATTCAGGGAAAGTGTTATGTCATGTTGCTTATATTATGATTGTTTCCCTATTAATCAATTAAAAGAATTTTCAATTGGTTTCATGAATTAAATTTTCAATTGGTATCATGAATTTTAAATAGATATCATGAATTCAATTTTAAATCGGTATCATAAAATTAGCAATTGAAATCTTGAATATTGTCTAAAGGAAAAAGTTGTTAGTAATGAAGTTACAACTCATATACTTGAATGTTATAACACACTACACATGCTATATTGAAAAATAATAAAGTGAGTGTGTTCATATGTTTGATATGCATGTTTGATGATATGCTTAACATGTGATTTTACTTGAACTTAATTATTTTTTTTTTCTTTTTGATGGATGTCAAAAGGGGAAGAAGTTTTAAAGTAAAAATTGAGCATAGTATTGCAAATTGCAAAAACTGAGCATGAAAATAATATATATCAAAAGGAGAAGTATTTGATAGTAATGAGCATGATTATAAAAGAGTTTTTAAAATTGATATTGATCTTACAAATATTGTTAAGATGATGCGTATTGAAAGGGGGAGTCTTCTTAAGACTCACTCCAATTTTTACTTTTTGTTTGTCATCATCACAAAGGGGGAGATTGTTGGCCTTAAAAGACTTAATATCCTCTTTTGATGCTAACAAACAAGTAGAACTTAACATGCTTTGTTTAAGTGATATATTTTTAGAACTCAAGAATAGAGCGTTGAAGAATTCATGAAAGCTTATATTTCAAAGAGGGATTATTTATATCAAGTTTGAAGCATGGATTCAAAATGGATTTAAAGATAAAGCTTGAAGATCATGAGAGCATGAGGATTAAAGAGAACTTAATGAAAGCTCAAAGAAAGATGAAGCAAGCATAAAGACCTCAAGGAATTCAAGAATTGGAAATTTGAAGGAGTTTATAGGAAATTTCATGTAAGTATTTCAAATAATTTCAATATGGATACATGAAACTCTTAGGTTAATTTATTGGACCTAAATACCTTTTAACATAATTGGAAAATATTTTTATAAGGTCAAAAACTGTTTCAAAAAGGTTATAATCATTTATGGAACGAAAAGTACCAAAAAGAGGATTTTCAAAATGCTGTTAATTTTTCTATATTTGCATTGATGTATATTTTTATCTATTAAAAACTATTTATTTTAAAAAGTATTTAACATGAATGTTGCAGTATTTTCTCTTAGCTTTCATTTGACACCAAGATCATCAAATTCAGAGTTATACAGAAAAAGTTATTACCGAAACATAGAAAGGTGCTCGAAGTTGACAGCAACAGGTGTGCATGCCAGGCGACTGCCTGAACATGCTAGGCGCCTAGGTGGTTATGCCAGGCAACTGACTAAGTTCTGGTAGGCGACTGCCAAGCTACTGCCCCTGCTGTTCTTTTAAAAATAACATGGCAGGCGACTAGTGGTTTGGGGCAGGCGACTGCCACGCGGCTGTTTTGATTTTTGTCATAACGGTCAAATTTTTAAATGGGGTTGTTTGTGACTCAAAATTTACGAAAACTTGGGGGATATTTCAACACACTTGGGGACCAAGTTACTTACCTTTTAAAGTCTATAAATAAGCCTCAAAGATTATTGAATCATACAACCAAGAATTAAAATTCAGCATCTCTCTCAAATTGCTCTCAAACTCTCAAGGCTCTCTCTTGCTCTCAAGCTCACATATTGTGCCCGAATTCAACTAAGTTTTGTTGATCTTCTTCCACCAATCTTGTGCTACAAATTCTCATTCTTTCAATCATTGAAAGAATTAATCGGTGATATACTTCATTGAGCTTCAAGTTAAATTCCTTATTATTATTTACTTTGAAGTATATTAGTTTCTAAATTGTTGTACTAATCAGCTCTTTGTGTAAGCAAGTTCTTGTATACAAATATTTGATTTGTATCTTGTAGATTGACGATTCCAAGGGTTGTTTGGATCGTTGGCTAAGTAAGGGGATATTACTTAGAGAGATGGGTTCTAGCTTATGTAAGGAGTGACCGAACAAGGGGATATCGTTTGGAGAAGGCAGACTCTAGCCTTAACCAAGGAGTGTTGTAATCGGTATTGTTTCACCCGTCAACGGAGCTGAACTAGTGAATCCTTTGGTGGTTTTGCCAAAGGCGAGGACATAGGCTAGGTATAAGCCGAACCTCGTAAAAATCTCCATCTCACTCTCTCTTTCCCTTACTTTTTATTTTCAACATATTTAAATTGCGTGAATGGTTTATTTGATAATCATATATACTACGTAATATAGAAATCAAGTAAACTTAAAGTTTAATTTTGATTTGGGTTGCGAAAACTGAAAGGGAATACGTTGGTTATACCATATCTTGCGGAAACCATACGGGAGTACGTTACTTGGTTAACAGCCCAAGAATAAATTAACTGAGAGTTTAGTTGAGTTCTGAATATTGAGAAGAGTGTGAACGTATTGTTGAAAAACATATTGAAGAAGCAAATCTATATCAGCAAAGTATAAATTATAATTCAACTACAGAGCTTACAATTTCATATCCAGGGCTGACAACAAAAGATATATTATGATTGAATGGTGTAAAGCATGAGATTGATTCGAATTGGGTGTGTTGGTTTGGAAATTGTGATTAATTGTTTGATTGTTTCTACTTTCAAAGTGTGGTTGAAGATTGAATGTTTGATTGTGTTTAATTGATTGGTTGTTTAATTGTGTTATTGATTGGATAAAAGAGTTAAGTTCTTGATTGATTAAAGAATTAAACAAACAAGTCAAGAATTGGTTAAAAGAAATAAAAGAAGTTTACGGTAACTTAAAAGGAATTAAAAGAAATTTTTAGAATCCAATTCACCCCCCTCTTGGGAAGCTTTTCCTAATTTCAAGTGTACTAAGTTCGCCTCTAAGCATATAATTTTCAATTGGGGACATATTTTGAAAGTTAATGTGTAGTCCCAAGAGGGGGCGGGTGAATTGAGTTATTAAAATTTTCTTTTAACTTTAATTACAAATTTGCAACCTTTTGTTAATTTAGTGAACACATAAGTTTGTTTTAACTTCTAATGCTTAGTTAAATTAACCACAACCTAAATATAAAAAAAACCCCAATAATTCTAAAAAATATCAATTAAACAAACATTAAACCATTCGACCACAATATCTCAATCAAGATATTATATGTAGTACTTTTGCAATTTTCAGCTTTTACAAGATCTCAAAGTAGAATTTGTTTGTCACCCTGTATATATGAATTTGATTCAAGCCCTGTATGAATGGATTGTGTTTCCTCAATACAAACCACAACTCACACTTCCAACAACTCAAACTTTAAATAAACTTTTAGTTAATTTGTCTTGGGTATTAGCCAATTAACGTACTCCCTTTGAGGTTTCTACAATTTATATTGATCAACCAACGTACTCCCTTATGGTTTCCGCAATCCCAAAAACAAATTAAAACGTGGTTTATTTGGTTTTCAATCCACGTAGTATATACGATCAAGAATTAAAATCCAAACACACAGTTAATATAAACGAGAAATTAAATGAGAGTAGGGAAGAGAGTGTGACTGAAATTTTTTATGAGGTTTGGCTTATACCCAGCCTACGTCCTCGCCTTAGGCTAATACCACCTGAGGTTTCCACTATAACACTCCTTTCTGGGTAGAGCAAACCATTACAATCCCTCCTTCAGGGTGAAACCACCTCTCTAAGCGATACCCCACACTTGATCACTCCTTTAACAGGCTAGAGCAACGCCTTTCCAAGCGATATCCCACGTTCGGTCTTACAATGATTCAAGAACCTGAACTATCTACAAAATAAGAAACAAATATTGTTGTACAAAGACACTTTCCAAAAGAGTATATAATATCAAATGAAATCTATATACTTCAAAAGAAAAAAAAATTACAATATGGAAAGATGAAGCTCTCACTAAGATATTATCGGGGTTCTTTCTTGGTTGCAAAACTCAGTTAAGAACACAAGAATCATGGCCGTTAAATCAACAAAATCTCAGTAGTAAAATTTAGAAATTGATTGCACAAGAGAGCTTTGAGAGAATTGGGAGATTTGAGAGCAAGAAAGCTTGATTGCCGTATTTTCTTTGTGTTTAATCCTTATCCAAGGGGGGTTGTTTATAGATGAGAAATCAAGTCTATTTCGTGTTCCCCAATTAGCTTGGAGTGTTTCCCAAGTTTATAGAAATTTGGGACACAAGAAACGTAAGTTTGAATTATAAAACATTTAAAAATTATAATCGTTAATAGTGTTCAGCAGACTGAAGTATCGAATTCAGTCTTCTAAAGTTCTGAAAAACTAACTAGAAACAAGGTCAGTCAACTAGGCTGACATGGTTCAGTCTTCTTATGCTATATTGCCTCTTCAGGATTTCAACAGGAAATTCTTCAGTAGACTGAACTTAATCTTCAATCATCTGAGGAAATTCTTCAGTAGAATAAACCTAATATTCAGTCGTTTGAGGAAATTCTTCAGTCTTCTGAAATTACACTTCAGTCGTCTGTGCAATTTAACAAACAGGTTTTTTAAGTTGGTTTTCAAAAAACTCTTTACTTTCTTGCTTTGATTTCTTATAAAAACTTTTTCCGAGGCTTTTAAAATAAAGTCTCTAAGTCACAATAAACCCTAAAAGCTTTATGTATCCATATTGAAATTGTTTGAAGTACTTACATAAAGACTTCTTAAGACTTTGACATTCTATGCATTTAAGTCTTCATGCTTATCTTTCTTTGACCCCATCTTCTCTTCAAGCTTCAATATACTTTAAGTTATTAGCAAGTTCTATTTAATATTCATGTTCTCATGATCTTCAAGTTTTATTAGATCATCTTTGAATCCATGCCTTAATATTCTTTAAGCCTCATTTGATCATCTTTCTTTGGAGTATAAGCTTTCAATGATCCTAGTGAGCCCTTGACCTTGTATTCACATACTTAAGTCCTGAAATATTATCACTTAACCAAATATGTTAAGTTCCTCTAATTTGTTATCATCAAAACAAGATTTTAAGCCTTGTAAGGCCAACAATTTCCCCTTTTTTGATGATGACAAATAAGAAGCAAAAAATTGAGTTAGCCTTAAAAAGACTCCCCCTAATAATAAGCATCAACTTAACAATATTTGCAATATCAAGATCAATTTCAATATTAATTTCAATGTCCTGATTATATATAAAAATCACATCATTCAAGATCAAGATCACATCATTCAAGATCAAATACTTTGATAGTTAAGCCAATATACATGCTTAGGTATGCAGTATCATGCTCAATTTTTGCCCAAAACTTCTTTTCCTTCTTACATCAATCAAAAAGAGTAAAATATCAAGAAAAACGTATAAATACTAAGGCAATGAGCAACCATAAGCAAAAGTATAGATCTAGTGAAAGCTCAAAATAGAAACTTTGCATTCAACATGCATAAAAAGATAGACAATAAGTTACCAAAGTAGTATGAGAAAATAGAAAAGATTGTGTTGACTCTACAAGTCCAATCCTGTTTTGAATATGACAAATCACTTGGTATTTGATCTGTGCATTGAGTTTGTGAACAGGAACTATATTAAGCATGTACGGAAGGATAACGAGTCATAGAAGTCACAAAGTAAAATTAACATATCTTGGCAAGATCCATGGAACTCAAAGAGTACAAGAATCAAAATGCAAGCGACAAAGTTCAAGAACATCTTAGGAATGGGTATTTAGAACTCATGTACTTACATTTTCATATGATTTAATTTGAGGCTGAACATAATTTAGAATGTCTTTAGGATTGATGCATTACATGTACATCATTATGATATTTTCATGGACTTAAAAATACTTTTAAAATCGTGGAAAGTATATTTTATAAAAGACCCAAGAAAAAGAGCAAAGCATATTTTAAATTAGAAAAAGAAAATTGAGAAAAAGAGGATTTCAGTAGCCTGAACTCACCCTTAGTATTCCCTGAAGAAATTCTTCAAGAGTATATATATATATATATATATATATATATATATATATATATATATATATATATATGTATGTATTGTATTCATAGAGCATATTATTGAAAAATCTATTTTTGATTAAGTATTAAAAGGTTGATCTTGAAATTGCATATACATATACATAGTTATTTTGAACAAGATCATTATTTGATTAAGGTTGCGTTGTTGATCGAATGATTTGATTCAAGTGTGTGTTAAGTTAAAGATTCATATCTTAGATATATTAAAACACTTGAATATATATATTCGGGGAGTTCTTGTAAAGGATATTTTCTGAAATAAATCCTATTGTTTTTTTTTTTATCTTTGGAATCCATATCAATATATATTTGCAGATTGCAAAGGTTGTGTTGTGATTGAATATTTTGAAAGAAAACTTTGTATTTTTTATTGATTTAATATTCAAGACAAAGTTATTTATTAATAAGTTCACATAAAATATATTTGTGCATCTTTACAAAGTGAACTAGAACCCTAATATACTCCAAAGCATTTCAAAATATTTCTTTACTTGGGAGTTTTTGATAAAAAGGTTTTGTGTGTTGAAGCATATTATACATAAAACGATTGTATCGCTTTTCATACATTCTGAGCTTCAAGTTATATCATATGTTAATGTATTAGGAATTTGAATTGTACTTACAAGCTTTTTGTTGGTAGCAATTTTGAGTGTTTCAGATTTCATTGTATTCACGGTTCGGTTAGTGAACCGAGGTTTGAGGAGAGAGTTATATCTCTTGTAAGCAGCGGGTGAGGATAAAGTTGTACTTCTTGTAAGCAGTGGATTATAAGGGAAACTCCGTCCCAATTTAAGGAGTAGGGATTCAGTGAAATCCTTCAGTAGTTGCTCAAGGCGGGGACGTAGGCCAAGTCAGCTGAACCTCGTAAAACTGCGTTTGTCTTCTCTCTTCCCTTTACTCTTTACTTTTAGCACTTCATATAAATTGTTTATATTGCACGTATAGGTTGGATAGCATTGCACATTAGCAATTGAGTAACAAGAATTCATTGGTAAATATATAAGAAGTGTTTAAGTGGTAAATAAGTGACAAAGAATTTTTTAAATACCCAATTCACTCTCCCCCCCCCCCCCTTGGGATTACACTTGACTCAACATTTGGTATCAGAGCGGGTTTACATAGATTTGATAGTTAATTTGTAAAAAGATCACATGACACACATTGGTGTAACTCCATTCGGTAAGAGATACTCATCCACTAGACCATCCATTTTATGTGGTGTGAATTACACCTATTGGAAACGTAGGATGAACATATATATATTGAACGTAGATTGGAAGGTTTGGAAAATAGTGACTAAAGGAAATCACATTCCCATGAAAGTAATTGATAAGATTAATGTACCTAAAATTGAAGATGAAAATACTGAAGAGAAATGGAAGTCAGTACAAATCAATGCCACTACCATGAACTTACTTTTCTGTGCATATATGTCAATGAATTTAATAGGATAATGGTATGTAACTCAGCTAAAAAAATTTGGAAAAGATTAGAAGTTACATATGAAGGCATTAAGGAAGTCAAGGATAGTAGGATAGACATGTTCACTAGTGAATATGAAACATTTAAAATGACGATTGATGAATCCACACAATCCATGTACACTAAATTCACACACATCATTAACTCTTTAAATGCTCTTGGAAAAACTTACCCTACTTATGAGTTGATCAGGAAAATACTTAGGGGATTACCTTCAGTGTGGGAAGCAAAAGCTACGGCAATAGCAGAAAGGGAGAAATCTCAAGGAAATGTCGGTGGACGAACTTATTGGATCGCTCCTCTCCTATGAGCTGGCAATCAATAAGAGGAAAAATGAGCAAAACAAAGCAAAGAAGGTCATTACACTTAAGGCATCATCAAGCTATTCAAGTGAAGGAAGTGACTTCGAAACGGATGATGACATGGCCTTGCTAACAAAGAAGTTCGGGAAGTTTTTGAAGAAGAACAAGAAGTTCAACAAAAAATTTCAGAACTCCAAATCGGAAAGAGGAGAGCAAAGCATGAAGAAAAAGAAGGAGGATCTACCAACATGCTACAACTGCCGAGAAGTTGGACACATCAAGCCTAAGTGTCCCAAGCTCGTGAGAGCCTCAAAGATAAAGAAGAAGGCAGTGAAAGTCGACTGGGATACACACAGCACTAGCGATTCAAAATCTGAATCCAGTGACGACAAGGTTGCCAATTTGTGTCTAATGGCACATGATGACCTTGAGGTACAATCATCATTTTCCTCATCTTCGTATTATTCTAGTGATTTTGAAAATGAAAATGATATGATATCATACGATGAACTAAAACAAGAATATATATATATATATATACACACTATTAAAATGCTTGAAAAGAAAACAAAGAAAATTTTTTAGTTGAGAAACAAAGTCAAAGAACTTTCAAATCTAGTTGAATGCAAAATTGAATCCCATGCATCTTTCATAAAAGATAAAGATTTGAAAATTGAGGAGTTAGAAAAGGATTTGAAAGATAAATTTGAAATTATTTGTAAATTTACTGAAGGACGAAATAATTTTAAAAGCTCCTAGGATCTCAAAGAAATTCCCTAGAAAAGGAAGGACTTGGTTTTAATGGAAAGGAGAATCTAAAGAATAGACATCTTTATATAGGTTATTTTACAAAAGAGTCAAAGTCATATGCTCCAACTAAGAATTACTATAGAAATACTATTTGCTTTAAATGTAGAAGGTTGGGTCACATACAATTCGACTGTCCTTTCAAAAATAAAGATATAGAAATAAAGAAAGTATGGAAGGTCAAAGGTCAGTCTAGGACTAACCCCCCTGGACCCAAGAAAGGTTTGTTACTTTTGGAGATTATGCTAAGGGAAGGATCACAGGTGTAGGTATAGTCGGTAATGATTCCTCACTCATTATAGATGATGTTTTATTAGTTGAAGGTTTAAAGCATAATTTTCTAAGTATAAGCCAACTATGTGATAAATGCTACAAAGTATCATTTGAACATGATAGGTGCATAGTTGAACACAAAACTAATAATAAGATATTGTTCATTGTTAAGCGTCATGAAAACGTATATACCATAAGCTTTGATAACTTAACTTCACAGAGTGTGACATGCTTATCTACTATGAATGAAATAAGCTGAATTTGACATAGGAGACTAGGACACACAAACATGGATTTAATTTCTAAACTTGTTAAGAAAGAATTAGTTAAGGGACTACCTAAGACTAAATTTGTGAAAGATAAAATATGTGATGCATGTCAACTAGGAAAACAAGCAAGAACAAGCTTTAAGAAGAAGAAAGAGATCTCCACTACTAGGCTACTTCAAATGCTACACTTAGACTTATTTAGACCAAACCCAATTCAGAGTTTAGGAGGAAAATTATACGCCTTTGTCATAGTTGATGATTTTTCAAGATACGTATGGATACTATTCTTAGGTCACAAAGATGAAGCATGTGAACAATTTATAAACTTGTGTAAGAAAGTCCAAAATGAAAAGGGTTATACAATTACTAAAATTCGAAGTGATAGGGGCAGAGAATTTAAAAATCAAGGCATGGAAGATTATTGTAATTCATTAGGAATTGCCCATAATTTTTCAGCTCCTAGAACACCGCAACAGAATGGTGTAGTTGAAAGGAAGAATAAGTCTATACAAGAAATGGCTAGAACCATGCTTAACGAACATAAATTACCTAAGTACTTTGGGGCCGAGGCAATGAATACTGCCTACTATGTTCTAAACAGAGTATTAATCAGACCATCACTTAATAAGACTCCTTACAAATTATGGAATGGTCATAGACTAAACATATCATATTTTCATGTCTTTGGCTGTAAGTGTTTTGTGCTTTAGAGATAATGAACATTTAGGAAAATTCAATGTGAAATTAGATGAAGGTATCTTCCTAGGGTATGCCTTAAATAGTAAAGCCTATAGAGTATATAATAAATGAACATTGACGGTCATAGAATCTATTCATGTAGTGTTCGATGAGTCAAATCCCTTCTCCAAAAGAACTGATGAAGATGAAATTGAATTAAACAAGGAATTTGAAGAACTATCAATTGAGAATGATTCAGAAAATAAAAAATGAACTTAAGGAACCATCCATTGAAATTGATCAAATTGAAAATGAGCTTAAGGAACCACCTAGAGAATGGAAATACATAAAGAATCATTCCATAGATCAAATAATAGGTGAACCATTACGTGGAGTAGCCACTCACTCTTCTCTTAGGAACATGGTTAGTCATTTTGCATTTCTATCTCAAAAAGAACCTAAGAATGTGAGTGAAGCTATAGAGGGTGAATCTTGGGTGCTGTCCATGCAAGAAAAATTAAATCAATTTGAGAGAAACAAAGTATGGACATTAGTTCCCAAACCTGAGGATAAGTCAATCATAGGGACCAAATGGATATATAAGAATAAGAAAGATGAACGTGGAGTAGTTGTGAGAAATAAGGCTAGATTAGTAGCTCAGGGATATAATCAAGAAGAAGGTATAGATTTTGAAGAAACATTTGCCCCTGTAGCTAGGATGGAAGCCATAAGAATGCTTTTAGCATGTGGAGCTTTTAAGATTTCAAGTTATATCAAATGGACGTTAAAATAGCATTTTTAAATGGCTACATAAATGAAGAAGTGTATGTAGAACAACCCCCAGGCTTTGAAAACCATAAGAATCTAGATCACATGTATAGACTAACAAAAGTCTTGTATGGTTTAAAGCAAGCTCCTAGAGCTTAGTATGAAAGGTTAAGCGGTTTTCTATTAGAAAATTGATTTATAAGAGGAAAAATAGATACAACCCTGTTCATAAAGTCTAAGAAAGATGATATTCTTCTAGTGCAAGTATATGTAGATGACATAATATTTGGTGCTACAAATAAAGACTTGTATAATGAATTTGCCAATACCATGCAAAATGAATTTGAGATGAGCATGATGGGTGAACTAAATTTCTTCCTAAGACTTCAGATCAAACAAGAAAATCATGGAATATTCATAAATCAATCAAAGTATATTAGAGACTTACTCAAAAAGTTCAGTATGGAAGATGGAAAAATACTAGGTACACCTATGAGCACTTCATTGAAATTAGACAAAGATGAACAAGGTATGCTAGTAGATGTCAAGTTATATTGTGGAATGATAGGTAGCTTGTTATACTTGACTGCCAGTAGACCTGGTATAATGTTTAGCGTATGTTTGTGCACAAGATTTCAGTTTGCACCAAAAGTGTCTCATTTGCTAGCTGTTAAATAGATACTTAGATATTTGATAGGACCCGTGGACATTGGGTTATGGTATCCTAAGTACACATCCTTTAAGATTATTAGTTATTCAGATGCAGATTTTGCGGGTAGCAAAGTGGATAGGAAGAGCACTAGTGGTACTTGTCATTTCTTAGGACATTCATTGTTCTCTTGGTTTTCCAAGAAACAAAATTCATGTGCTTTTTCCACAGCTGAGGCTGAATACATAGCGGCAGGTAGTTGTTGTACTCAAACGCTTTACATGAAGCAACAATTGAAGGATTTTGGATTAAGTTATGAAACAATCCCTATTAGATGCAATAATACGAGTGCGACAAATATTTCAAAGAATCTCATATTACATTTACGAACTAAGCACATAGAAATACGACATCACTTTCTTCATGACCATGTGCAAAAAGGGGATGTAACACTGGAGTTTGTATGCACAAATGAACAATGGGCAAATATATTCACAAAACCACTTGCGGATGATAGGTTTATCCAAATTAGGAGTAAATCAGGTCTCATGCATAGTTGAGAGGTTGCTTAGAATTATGTTAGATGATATAATTCAGGGGTTGCAACGTCACTTACGATATAATCACTTGGTATTGCATTAATCAACAATTGGACACGTTTAAAACATTAAGATTTCAAAGGGAAAAAGAACATAAAGGTACGTCTACTTGTGTTTTATTAGTTTACACCTTTTTGTTGATGTCAAATGGGGGAGAAAATCGAGAGCAAAAATAATAAAATCAAATCAGACGCAAGGAAGAATGAGTAAAAACTGTTATTGATGTTATGCAAAGGGTGAGATATAGAAAGGGGGAGAAATTGTTGTTAATGTTTAATGTCATAGTTGAAACATCATGAGCATATTCATTTTGAGCATATTTCATATTTCATTCGGATTCAGGCTAAACACTTTGTGTATGAACATAAGCATATTGTCATTCATTGAATATTTGATGCATTAATTGAGGGGAAGCCTTATTAGGCATAATCCATTTTATATTTTTTGCTCGTGTATTTGTCATCATCAAAAAAAGGGAAGATTGTTGATTTTACGAGTCCAATCCTATTTTGATAATGACAAATCACTTGGTATTTGATCTATGCATTGAGTTTATGAATAGGAACTGTATTAAGCATGCACGGAAGGATAACGAGTCATGGAAGTCACAAAGTAAAGCTAACATATCTTGACAAGATCCATGGAACTCAAAGAGTACAAGATTCAAGATACAAGTGGCAAAGTTCAAGAACATCTTGGGAATGAGTATTTAGAACTCATGTACTTACATATTCATATGATTTAACTCGAGGCTCAACATAACTTGGAATTTCTTTAGGATTCATGCATTAGATGTACATCACTAGGGTACTTTCATGGACTTAGAAATACTCTTAAAATCATGGAAAATACGTTTTATAAAAGACCCAAGAAAAAGAACAAAGCATATTTTTAAATTAGAAAAAGAAAATTGAGAAAAAAGGGACTTCAGTAGCTTCAACTCACCCTCAGTAACCTGAAAAATTTCTTCAGAAGCTTGAAGATTAAGTTTGATAGCTTGAAGAATTAATGGGCAAACACAGCAAATTGGCCGAGGCACCTCGGTCGCCTGACCTTGGAACCTCAGGCGTCTGAACCACTTCAGGAGCTTGAACTTCCCTCTTTAGGCGCTTGACCCTGCATTCCAAGCTAATTTTTTCAAAGGGTTAAGGACTTCGGTCGCCTAGGCTTCACCCCTCAAGTGCTTGAACCTGTGAGAAACTTAAAAACTTGATTTTTATTAAATGAACTTGCGAGCTATTTCTTTAATCCAACGGTTAAGATCAATCCTAAGGGTAAGACACTATATATACTGAATATCTAAACCCTAAAATGAGCTAAGACACACAAGGAAGAAAAGAACATATCTTGTTGAAAAAACATTGAAAACTTACTCCTATAAATATACGATTGCCTACACTTCAATCTCTAACCATCAAGCTTGGGCAAATCAACTCCGAATCTCAAAGGGAACTTGTTTACTCATCTAAATTCTCATTATTGTATTGAAGTTTGATCATTCAAGTTATTATTTTTCAAGATTTTCATCTCATTACTTGTTTTTTATTATCATTAGAAAAGTTTGATCTTGAGTGTGCACATACATATAAAAATTGTTTTTGAAAAATCAATACTTGAGAAAGTTTTTTTGCTTTTGGTTGATTGGTTTTTGATTCACGAGTATATATATATATTGTGTTCATAGAGCATATTATTGAAAAATCTATTTTTGATTAAGTATTAAAAGGTTGATCTTGAAATTGCATATACATATACATAATTATTTTGAACAAGATAATTACTTAATTAACGTTGTGTTGTTGATCGAATGATTTGATTCAAGTGTGTTAAGTTAAAAGATTCATATCTTAGATATATTAAAACACTTGAATATATATATCTGTGGTGTTCTTAAATAAATATATTTGTGAAGGATATTTTATGAAATAAATCACATTGTTTTTTTTTTTTTTTTTTATCTTTGGAATCCATATCAATATATATTTGCAGATTGCAAAGGTTGTGTTGTGATTGAATATTTGAAAGAAAACTTTGTATTTTTTATTGATTTAATATTCAAGACAAAGTTATTTATTAATAAGTTCACATCAAATATATTTGTGCATCTTTATAAAGTGAACTAGTACCCTAATATACTCTAAAGCATTTCAAAATATTTCTTTACTTGAGAGTTTTTGATAAAAAAGGGTTTTGTGTGTTCACCCCCCTCTTAGGATTACACCTGATTCAACAAATTGTATATCATAATTTTCAATGATTTTCATTAATGAACATAAATCATGATATCATTATTTATCAAGTGTAACTCCCCCAGAATGAAATGTATTTCATACTCAATAGGTTTATAATTTCATTCTTAAAGTATAAACTATGTATTTATGAAGGTGTTAAGATTACCAAATCATGCTTTTAAATTTATCATGTCATGCTCAAATATCAATTAATTTCATGTAAGTGCTCATGGATACCAATATCAAGAATAATACCAATATCATATCAATATCATCAATATCATAACATGCTCATGTTTAGTTTGTTCACATTCAAATTTTACTAAAATTTCTCCCTCTTTTTATATTAACAAAACAATTAAACTGAAAGAAATCTTATGTTAAGGTACTAAGGACCAAAAAATTTCACATTTATATTGCAATAACATGGTCCATAAGTCAGCATTTATCATAACATGTTTATCCATTAGTCAATCATGCAATTGATATATAATGTGATCCATCATTAACATGCAAACTTGATCCTCATTTTTCCTCTTAAGATCACTGATTCTTGAGTCTAGAGTATTTTTACCCTTTTCTTGCAGTTTTTCTTGGTTTTGAGACATCTTGGTAATTTTATTTTCTAATTCAGAAATATATAAGTCTTTTCCATTATCCATAGAAGTTTTGGACTTTAGATCTTCTAGTTCTTTTATCACCTTCTCATTCTTACTTTCTAGTCTATTGATTTTTAAATCTTTTTCTCTTTCAGCAAGTTTTAGAGATTTCAACTTTTTCAATACACCTTCATTCTTAATTTTCAATAATGTATATCTTTTAGTCATACTAACTAGAATCTTATGCACCTTGAATAGTTCATTTTGAAGTTCTTCATAAGAAGACATACTTTCATCATTGGATTCATTTGCTAAGTCATCACAAGAATTATTAAAAGATTTGGATGAGGAACTTTGTTCATCATTATCCCATGCCATAAAACAATCAACCTCTTGGTCACTTGATTCATTATCTGAACTACTTGTACTCATATTATCCCAAGTAGTTGCTTTCGTTGCCTTTTTCCTTTTCTTTTTGGAATCTTTCTTAAGTTGTGGATAATCTGATTTTATATGTCCAACTTTCTTACAATTATAGCATGTTGGAGGTTCAGCCTTTGTTTTCTTTTTACTCATTTCCTTCTTTTCTTCTTCATCTGATTTTGAGTTTTGGATTTTTCTTGTAAATTTATTCTTCCTTTCAAGAATTTTTGCAAGTTTTATGGATATGAAGGCTATTTCATTTTCATTCATCTCTTCTTCATCTTCATCACTAGAGTTTTTTTTTTTTTATTCTTTAAAAGCAATGGATTCTTGAGCTTTAGATTTTCCACTTCTTTCATTCATAACCATCTCATACGTGAGAAGGGATCTAATGAGTTCATCTAGTGAGGTAGTCTTAAGGTTTATACCTTCCGTTATGGTTGTAGCTTTTTGTTCCTATACGGGTGGAATTCCTCTAAGGATTTTACGTATCATCTCATAGGTAGAATATGTTTTCCCCAAAGCGTTTAATGAGTTAATGATATGTGTAAACGTAGTGTACATGTTTGTAATTGATTTGTCAGGATTCATCCTAAAAGCTTCGTATTCACTAGTCAACATATCAATTCTATTGTTTCTAACATCTACGGTACCTTCATAGGTTACCTCAAGTTTTTCCCAAATTTCCTTTTCCTTTTTACAAGTCATGATTCTATTGAATTCATTAATGTCAAGTGCACAATACAAGGCGTTTATAACACTAGAGTTGACCTGCAGCATTTTATGATTGATTTCAATCATATTTTTTTTCTTCCCTTGGAACCTCTTTTCCATCTACTAGTTTGGTAGGAATTAAGTCACCATTTGTGACAACCTTCCAAGCTTTACAATCCATGGTTTGAAGATAAATCCTCATTTGTTGATTCCAAAAAGTATAATTAAGTCCATAAAAAATAGGTGGTCTAGTTGAGGATTGACCCTCTCCAGAGGGAGCTACTCTTATATGTGCCATGTAGATCTTCATATATCTAGTTTTTAAGATTTGTTATATCACAGCTCTGATACCAATTGAAAGTTAAGGTGTAATCCTAAGAGGGGGCGGGTGAATTGGGTTATTATAACTCTTATTACAAATTTGCACCTTTTGTTACTTTAGTGAACACACAAGTTTGTTTTAACGTTTAATCCTTATTTAGATTAACCACAACTTAAATATCAACACAACCCAATAATTCTCAACAATATCAATTAAACAAACATTAAACCATTCAACCACAATATCTCAATCAAGATATGATATGTAGTACTTTTGCAATTTTCAGCTTTTGCAAGATCTCAAAGTATAATTTGTTTTTCACCCTGTATATATGAATTTGATTCAAGCCTTGTATGAATGGATCGTGTTTCCTTAATACAAACCACAACTCAAACTTCCAACAACTCAAACTTTAAATAAACTTTTAGTTAATTTATCTTGGGTGTTAACCAATCAACGTACTCCCTTTGAGGTTTCCACAATTTATATTGATCAACCAATATACTCCCTTTCGGTTTCAGCAATCCTAAAAACAAATTAAGCATTGGTTTATTTAATTTTCAATCCACGTAGTATATATGATTAATAATTAAAAACCAAACACGTAGTTAATATAAACAAGAAATTAAATTAGAGTAGGGAAGAGAGTGAGAACGAGATTTTTTACGAGGTTTGACTTATACCTAGCCTACGTCCTCGCCTTAAGCCAATACCACCTAAGGTTTCCACTATACCACTCCTTTCCGAGCAGAGCAAACCATTACAATCCCTCCTTTAGGGTGGAGCCCCCTCTCCAAGAGATACCCCATGCTCAGTCACTCCTTCAAAAGGTTAGAGCAACGCCTCTCCAAGCAATACCCCACGCTCGGTCAATCCTTCCATAGGCTAGAGCAATGCCTCTCCAAGCAATACACCATGCTCGGTCTAACAATGATTCAAGAACCTGAACCATCTACAAAATAAGAAACAAATATTAGTGTACAAAGACACTCTCCAAAAGAGTGGATTAGTACAAATGAAATCTATATACTCCAAACAAAATCACAATATGGAAAGATGAAGTTCAAGAAGATATTATTGGGGTTCTTTCTTAGTTGCAAAACTCAGTTAAGAACACAAGAACCATGACCTTTAAATCAGCAAAATCTCAGTAGTAAAATTTAGAAATTGATTGCACAAGAGAGCTTTGAGAGAATTGGGAGATTTGAGAGCAAGAAAGCTTGATTGCCGTATTTTCTTTGTGTTTAATCCTTAGCCTTGGGTTGTTATTTATAGATGAAAAATCAAGTCTATTTCGTGCTCCCCAAGTGACTTGGAGTGTTTCCCAAGTTTATAGAAATTTGGGACATAAGAAACGTAAGTTTGAATTTTAAAACATTTAAAAATTATAGCCGTTAACAGTGTTCAGTAGACTGAAGTATCGGATTCAGTCTTCTAAAGTTCTGAAAAACTAACTGGAAACAAGGTCAGTTAACTAGGCTGACATGGTTCAGTCTTCTTATGCTATACTGCCTCTTCAGGATTTCAACAGGAAATTCTTCAGTAGACTGAACTTAATCTTCAATCATCTGAGGAAATTCTTTAGTAGACTGAACCTAATCTTCAGTCGTCTGAGGAAATTCTTCAACCTTTTGAAATTACACTTCAGTTGTCCAGGTAGTTAAAAAAAAACTAGTTTTTCAGTTTGGTTTTCAAAAATTCTTTGCTCTCTTGCTTTGATTTCTTATAAGAACTTTTTTTCCAAAGTTTTTAAAATAACGTATCTAAGTCATAATAACCCCTAAAGAGCTTCATGTATCCATATTGAAATTTTTTGAAGTACTTACATAAAGACTTCTTAAGACTTTGACATTCTAAACACTTAAGTCTTCATGTTTGTCTTTCTTTGACTCCATCTTCTCTTCAAGCTTCAATATACTTTAAGTTGTTAGCAAGTTCTCTTTAATATTCATGCTCTGATGATCTTCAAGCTTTATTAGATCATCTTTGAATCCATGCCTTAATATTCTTTAAGCCTCATTAGATCATCTTTCTTTGGAGTATAAGCTTTCAATGATCCTTGTGAGCACATGACCTTGTATTCACATACTTAAGTCCTGAAATATCATCAATTAACCAAATATGTTAAGTTCCTCTAATTTGTTATCATCAAAATAAGATTTTAAGCCTTGTAAGGCCAACATGTTTTTTGGCACCGTTAGATCCAGAACGTTCAAGTCAATGTCATGGATGTGTCGAGATTGACCACGCTCGGTTTGGACCTTGTACCCTCGATTTGGACACCTGAGTGTTTAAAATGAACTAAGTTTACTAAATTTATTTATATTTTAACTTTGCTTCTAAGTGTAGGAAAAGCTCTCGGGAGCAATTTTTGCGAACCGTCAGTTCTGTCATGTCAAGTTCAATGTGATGGATATTCCGAGACTGACCAAACTCAATTTGGACCTCGTATGCTTGAATTGGACACTTGAGTAGTTAAATTCAACTATGTGTACTAAGTTCATCTCTAAGCATATAATTTTCAATTCGGGATGAGTTTTTGGGCACCGTTAGGTTCGACAAGTCCACGTCAATGTCATGGATGTGTTGGGACTAACCACGCTCGGTTTGGACCTCATATCCTCGATTTGGACACCTGGGTGCATAAAATGAAGTAATTTTACTAAGTTTGTTTCTATTTTAACTTTGATTCTAAGTGGGAAAAAAGCTCTCGGGGAAGAGGTTTTGGGGACGTGGGATCTGGCATGTCCATATCGATGTGACGTACGTTTTTGGACTGATCAAACTTAGTTTGGACTTCGTATGCACAAACTAGACACTTGGGTGGTTAAATTCAACTAAGTGTATTAAGTTGGTATCTAAGTGTATAACTTTGAATTGGGGAAGATTTTTTGGGCACCGTAAGATCCGGCATGTGATGGACGTGCCGAGATTGACCAAACTCAATTTGGACCTCATATGCCCGAATTGGACACTTGAGTGGTTAAATTCAAATAAGATTACTAGGTTCATCTCTAAGGGTATAATTTTCAATTGGGGAGGACTTTCTGGGCACCATCACATCCGGCACATGTCCATGTCAATGTCACGGATGTGACGGGACTAACCACATTCGATTTGGACCTCGTATCCCCGATTTGAACACGTCGGTGCTTAAAATGAACTAAGTTTACTAAGTTTGTTTCTATTTTAACTTTGTTTCTATGTGGGGAAAAAACTCTCGGGGAGGATTTTATGGGAACCGTCAGATCCGACACGTCTAGTTTGATGTGACGGACATATCGAAACTGACCGAACTCAGTTTGGATCTCGTATGCCTGAATTTGGACACTTGGGTGGTTACTACGTTTGCCTCTAAGCGTATAATTTTAAATTATGGGGCATTTTTCGACACTTCCAGATTCTGCACGTCCAGTTCGATGTAATAAACATGTTGGAATTGACCAAACTCAGTTTGGACCTCATATCCCCGAATAGGACACTTGGGTGGTTAAATTAAATTAAGTGTACTAGGTTGCCTTTTAGTGTATAATTTTCAATTAGGGAGGAGTTTTTGGGTATTGTTAGATTCAGCACGTCCAAGTCAATATCACAAATAGGTCAGGACTAACCACGCTTGATTTGGATTTCGTATTCCCGATTTGGACACCTAAGTGCTTAAAATGAACTAAGTTTACTATTATTTTTTTTTTTCCTATTTTAACTTTGCTTCTAAGTGGAGAAAAAGCTCTCAAGGGGGAGTTTTTTTAGCACCATCAGATTCAGCACATCCTGTTTAATGTGACAACATGCTTGGACTGACCAAACTCAGTTTGGACCTCGTATGCCCGAATTGGACACTTGGGTGTTTAAATTCAAATAAGTGTTCTAAGTTCACCTCTAAGCATATAATTTTCAATTGAGGAGGACTTTTTTTGGCACTATTAGATCAGGCACATCCAGGTCAATGTCACGGATGTGTTGAGACTTACCATACTCGGTTTGGACCTCGTATCTCCAATTTGGACAATTGAGTGCTTAAAATGAACTAAATTTACTAAGTTTTGTTTCTATTTTAATTTTTCTTCGAAGTGGGGAAAAAACTCTCAGGGAATACTTTTAGGAGACCGTTAGATTCGTCATGTCCACTTGGATGTGACAGATGTGTCGGGACTGACCAAACTTAGTTGCTAAATTCAACTAAGTGTACTAAGTTCGCTTGTAACACCCCAAACCCGAAACTAGGGTTCAGAGTGTTATTTAAAATATATCTCTGATACCACTTTGTGATGCCCCAAACCCGCCAAGTGGGGTCCGGGTGTCCTATGTTTCATTCACCTCTATCTAATATCATAATCTCAATTACGTAGTGGATATAATCACAACTCCTCAATAATATACCTGAATTTCTACATATCTATAATCTTAAAAGTTATCCTCCAAACAACCAGTATTCACAAACATATATACATTTTAGAAAACTTAAATATAATACAACCCCAAAAATATTATACATCCAAAAGTCTATACCCCCTCGCTCTAAAAAATACTACGCCAAGCCCTGAGCTCACTGAGCTCGATCACGTGAAGGTCTTGAAAAAGATAAAATTCCATATCGGGTGAGACACATCTCAGTAAGTCAGAATAAATTAATACCAGTGTGTGGCTAACATAAGGTTTGTGTACAAATATATAATCATCATTTACAAAAGTATCACAATTATGAAATCATTCTCTGTCCCTACTCACACACATGCAGAATATTTTACCAATGAGAGTTCCCAAGGATTAGGATGATTACCCGCCCATACAAGTAGCACCGCTCTGCTTTGATATCTTATGCAACCTATAGCTACAACTAAAGCATATCAAGGCACTTACCTTACTCCGTAAGCCCTCAAGTGATTCGTTTATCTCGTACACACATACATTCACACAAATGTTTACTGGCAGAAGTTTCTGAGAATAGGGAAGATTACCCACCCATACAAGTAGCTTCCCTCTGCTTTAATACGTTATGCAATTCAGTTTGGCTACATCAGATACTAATCAGGGTACTCGTCTTTCTCAGCAAGCTCTCGGGTAGAGTGTATATTTCGCCCCAAATAAATATAATACTACAATATATAATACATATTTACTTTATTCTGTTTTTGTTATCTTTGTACTTCTCATCTTTTCATGTTCCTAGTATTTCACATTACATAATTCACTTTCACATTTCACATTACATGAATCTCACTTCCACATTTCACATCATCCACATTTCACATTCAAATTTCACATCACTCTGATTTCATGCTACTCTGTATTCACATCTGCATTCACATACTATGTTCTCAAATTATTCACTAGTTAAATTAAACAATTATGCATTTAGAACTCACTACCAGATGGATAACACACTGCCATGCTTCCTCCTATGATGGGTTGTGCGGCCTGAAGGCTGGACTTAACCCTGGTCGGCCCACCAGAGTTAAATCAGAAAGCAACCTCTTCAGTCTGTAAGTCAGATTGACTTTTCCACACTGGTCTAGACTCCAGAGGGAATCTCTACCCTACACAACTCAATTGACCATCATGTCTCCACGCTCTCTCTAAGACGTGTGGGTGCACTAATCTCTACCAAAATCATACACAGCAATACTGTGCCTCACTATGGTCCACCAGAGTTCTCAAATCATACATTGCAATTTAACATTCATATCCCACTCTGATTAAACAATATACATGTAGTATATATTCTCATCACATTTCAGTATTTCCAACATGTCATAAATATATCATAATTCACAACTCAACTCAATATTTTCATTTTACTCATGCCACACATTCCAAATAATATGCATAATTATGTCTCGTTAAAATAGTAAGTTAACCCATATTCATCATCCGCTTACTAAAAATACATATCAAATTATATTCACAATTTCCAGAAAACACATTACTTTAATCATTCCATTTTCACAAATAATAACTATAGCCCTAGGCTTAAAAAAACCACAGTTCAAACGGTTAGATTTTCTTTTAAAACTCACATGATAATCGTATATATTTATATACACATATAATTTCCATTTAAACTAGAAAATTCCTAAAAAACTACTACTTAATCTATTCCCCTTACTTGGTTTCCAGAAACTACGCTAGTACGGACCCCAAAACAATGCCTACGGCACTCACTCGTACCCTGATTCAATAACCCTAGTTCAATCAAATCAATCCTAAATAAAATAATATTTTAACATTTCCTAGGCTTATAAATTCCAAATAAACAATTAAACTCTCAAAAATAATCAATTTTCTTAATTCCTTAAATCTCACCCTTGCTTTGGAGTGGTACCCAGGACCCCCAAATTGAAAATTTGCTCCGGCCAAAATGACGACGATCAAGACTAGGACCCCGTGGTTGTGCATGATCATCGATTTACCTAAAGATTTAAGGAGAAATTAAGGAAAGAGAGGGAGTATACCTTACCCTGGGAGTGGTATCTATGTCGCTCCTACGACAAATCCACTCCGGTAGGAATGTCGATGGCAGAGATAGGAACCCAAAAGGTATCTTCCGTTTTCTGATCGACACAATATTTGTTGAAAAAATGAGGAGTGAGAAGAGGAGGATGGAGGAGAGAGAGTGACGGAGGGACGCTGAAAGAGAGAGAGACGCAGAAGCTCTCTGCAGTTTTTTTTTCTTCAATCCTATATAAGCTTACATGTTAAGCTTCTTTATACATATACATACACATATATATAATATTATAATAATATATTATTATATTATGTTATATTATATTATATTATATTATATTATTTATTTATATTAAATTTTAATTTTAATTTTTATTTACTTTGATTTATTTTTATTTATTTATTTAATTTAATTTAATTTTTTTAGGATCACTACATTCTCCCCTCCTAAATAAAAATTTCGTCCTCGAAATTCGCTACCCGATCATTTTTTGCATTTCTAAAATTTATTAACTCACTATATCTCATACATTTCAATATATATCACCATCTAAATTTCTATTTGAACTACAATTAAATAAAACTTTCGTTATCTTAAACATAAACTCATACCTACCCCCTTGGCAATATCTACTTCGGTCGAGATCATCATGTACACACATGCTGGTCCACCTCCACCTCGAGGTACTCATTGGTTTCCCCGGATCTGATTAGGTACAGGTGCATTAGGCAGCTACACATGACAGTTCCTCGCAATATGCCCCGGCTTACCGCACCTATAGCAGTTAGGACCCCCAGCTCGGCATTCACCCCTATGTCTCTTGTTACATCTATGACATTCTAGGTAAGATGATTCACTCTGATAACTAGAATAACCCCGATCCCTCGTCTCCTGCCTTGGACCCACCATGTCCCTTTCTCTCTTCCACAATCCCTAACTAGCCTTAGCTTGAAAACTAGAAGGTGCATGCCTCTTTCTCTGCTCTGACGGCTCTGTACCATCCTGTAAACTCTTCTCCAATACCGAAGCCTTATCTACCAAGTCCGAGAAATTCTAGTCCTGGAACCCCACCACAAGCTCAAAGATCTTTTGTCACAGACCTTTTTCGAACATTCTGGCCTATCTTGCCTCATTCGGAATCATAAAGGGTGCGAAGGGAGATAGCTCCACAAATTTCACCGCATACCCCCCAATAGTCATATTTCCCTAGGTCGGGTTGGTAAACTCTTCAAATTTATTTTCTCTAGTGGACAAGGAAAAATACCTATCAAAGAATAGTTCCTTAAATCGTTCCCAGGTCAATGCCACTTTCACTACCCTCTGTCCCTCTAGTAGCTTCGCAGAAAGTCACCAATGTTTCGCATCTCCTGTCATCTTAAACGCGACATAACGGACCTTCTGCTCATCAATGCAGTTGAGTACTTCCATTATCTCCTCAATTTCCTAAACCTAGTTCTCTGCAATCACTGGATCAGGTCCTCCCTCAAAATTCATAGGATTCAACCTCATGAACTCCTTGATGCTACTGACTTTATCTGCAGTGGGGCGGTTTTGCTCTCTAGGTTCCTTTCTCATTTCTTTTTGACCTAATGGGCTATACCCTTCAGCATCATGGAGGTATCAAAGTTCTCCTCACTAGAAGTCTCCGAGTCATCTCTTCCTTCAACCTCTACATCCTCACCCCTATGATCCATCCTGAAAATAGGATAGAAAATAGTTAAAAATTCCATTATCATAACCTACTCAACACATTCATTAAACTAAAATCCAATATACACCCAAATCTCTAAGTTAAGGACCAGTCCCACATCTCAGAAACAGAATCATCTAAGGTTTGTCGTGGTTTGTTTGAAACTGTTGACTGCTTCAGAAAAAACACAAAAAGTCATTGACGTACTTCCGTCTCCAGGCTACAAGACAAAATCCTACAACTCTCAACACCTAACCTACTCATTTCCTATCCTCATTGTCATCTATTCCTATACTCTTGTATCAATCATCCTTAAGTATGCTAAACCCAAAACCTAAAACTCTGATACCAAATTGTAACGCCCGAAACCCGAAACTAGGGTCTGGAGTGTTATTTAAAATATATCTCTGATACCCCCTTGTGACACCCCAAACTAGCCAAGTGGGGCCCAAGTGCCCCATGTTTCATTCACCTGTATCTGATATCATAATCTCAATTACGCATTGAATATAATAACAACTCCTTAATAATATACCAAAGTTTCTAGATATCTATAATCTCAAAAGGTATCCTCCAAACAACTAGTATTCATAAACATATATACATATCAGAAAACTTAAATATAATACAACCTCAAAATATTATACATCCAAAAGTCTATACCCTCTCGCTCTAAAAAATGCTACGCCAAGCTCTGAGCTCACTGAGCTCGATCACATAAAGGTCCTGAAAAAGATAAAATTCCATACTGGGTAAGACACATCTCAGTAAGTCGGAATAGATTAACACCAATGTGTGGCTAACATAAGGTTTGTGTACAAATATATAATCATCATTTATAAAAGTATCACAGTTGTGAAACCATTCTCTGTCCCTACTCACACACATGCAGAATATTTTACTAACGAGAGTTCCCAAGGATTGGGGTGATTACCCACCCATACAAGTAGCACCCCTCTGCTCTGATACCTTATGCAACCAATAGGTACAACTGAAGCATATTAGGGCACTTACCTTACTCAGTAAACCCTCAGGTACTTCGTTTATCTTGTACACACACACATTCACACAAATATTTACTGCTAGGTTGTGACGCCCCGATAATTCATACCAATTTTTTTTATTTAAATTTCACATATAATTATATATTGGCCACGTTAGCCTCTGATACCATAATACATAACCCGAACCGAATAGGGTACTAGGCACACAGTCCTCATCATATTCACGACCTAATAGAGAAAGTCATTTATATATATATATATACACACACCACAACAAATATACATACCAGAGCACTAACCATCCATATATACATAACTAACACATTCCCAAAATAAACACAAAATACTCTAAGGGAATCCTCCATCCCTAACTCAAAATACTCACCCTGTCTACTTAGGGTGTCAGCTACCCTCTATCTCGGAGCCCTATCACCAGGTCTATCTTAGTTTCCTAAAATATTTAAATTATTGGGTGAGACATATCTTAATAAGACAGAATAAATTATCTATCCAACAGCTATAGGACATGATAACAAACACAATTTTGGCATAGTATGACAGTTCCTCTCAAAGTTCCCTTATGTATTCAAAGCTTTACACAAAGTGCATAACAATTTTTCCGATCTTTACATGGCAGCATATTTCATTGGTACACAGACTTAGAGTCTGAATCTATTGACAGTTGGGACTAGCTTAGAAAATTATTTTTAAACTGTTTTTACAACACACGTTGCAACGTTAGCTTGATGGATCTAGCAAAAACTAAACAATGGAAAGATGGAGCCATCATGAACTACATCAACAAATGGTGCACCCTAAGTCTTGATTGTAAATAGTATATTCCAAAATTTTGTACCATAGAAATATACGTCCAAGGCATAAAGGGATTGCTATATATTCTCAAGGGAATTAAACTGGCCACGTTTGAAGAATTAGCTACATGTACACATGACATGGAGATAAGTATCTCTAGCCATGGTAACCAAAATCCTCTTGTGGTTGTAAACACTACTTCTATTAAGATTGTCACAGCATCCCAGAGAAGAGTCAGGAATGGCGAGGGATAATAGATATCGAAATTTGAATGGAGTCGCCACTAACCTATTATTTACCTTGGTGCAGTTAGAACGCCTATTTACTACTTATTTATTGGTCTCTAGACTATTCCTAGGCCAAGGAACTATTAGTCTTAGACTACTTTACCATAATTGGGATCGGGAGTTTAGTTATGCGAGGGGAAGGTATCAGCACCCCCTATACATTCGTTCTATGAACAGTACCTAATTAGTTATGAATTATCCCTAAAGTGAATTTTGATGGTCTTTAATTAACATCTTAAAAGTAAACAAATAAATAAATAAACAAAATAAATAAATAAAAGTAAACAAATAAATAACTAAATAAATTTAAAAGGAAAATGAAAAATCACAGTGCAATTAGGAATGTCTAATAAGACCTTCAAACGAGGGGATCTTATTGGTTAAACCCCCCCCCCCCCCTCAGAGCTAATACAAGTGATGTGTAAAATACATCTTTACCCTTTTGGAAATCATATGGATGCACCCACAAAAAAAAATCAAGTAAAATCATAAAATTTTGAGCAAAAATTATTTTTAAAAAAACATTACCCAAATTTTTGTAGAAATTTTCTAAAAATTTCCCGCATTTTCATACAATTCTATGGGATTTTTATAAGATTTTTCTTCATTTTTTTGGTATTTTATTTTCCATTTTTTTAAAAAATTTCAAGTCAAAATAACTCAAAAAAATTTATTTTTCCTAACTTAAAAAATATATTTTTAAAATTTTTCCTAATTCTTTTCCTTTTTTATAATTTTTTATTTTTTTCTCCAATTTAAAAAAAATAAAAAATTAAATAAAGAAAATAAATAAATAATATTTAAAAAAAGAAGACAGTTTAGGAAAATAGATCGGTTCAACCGGTCTGAACTAGGACTATTGTCCCTATAGATCATTCCTAGTTTTGATAATGACAAATACTCCTGGTATTTAATGTTTTCCAAGTTTGTGTGCAGGTTCATATTGGCAAAATCAGTTGATGGCACATGATGACTTGAAGAAAACAATGACCCTGAAGTTTTCTCATTATTGTACTTTATATTATTGCCTTATTCGGGTCTGTAATAGTAACATAGGGAAAATGTTTGTAATAATTTGCATTGCATGCATGTAAATACTCATTAGCTCAAGACCTTAGGGAGACCTTAGGGAAAGGTCAACCAACGCTAGATTTTTCCGGTAGGATAGAAAGACCTTAGGTCCCTAAACAAATGCACAAACAGTCCCCAATATCACTTATAATATCAAGGAAATTAATTGAAGCAAATATTGGACTTAATTGAAAATCTTGAGAGAGGTCGGGCGACTAAACCTGTGGCATTCAAAATGCCTCAAGCACCCGAACAGTGGACAAGTCAACATGTTGACTTGGATTCGGGCGGCTGAACATATTTGACCGCATCATCCACAGGTGACCGAATCCCTGACCTGACACCTTTTCACCAAGCCGGGCGCTCGAACATTATGTTCAAATATGCCTCGAGCAATCGAATTGGCAAGTTCGGGCTACCGATCTTAGCTTCGGGCACCCGAACCGCGGACAGAAACATTATATCTTTTGTTCAGCCAACCGATCCCAGACTTGGGCACCCAAACTTTGAAAAAGCACCCTTCTGGTTGAATCTGCTCGGGCGACCGAACCTTGGGTCAGTCACCCGAATCTCTCGAGTTAAATTAATTTTTACCGGGGTTAAAATGAAGTAAACAGGGTTAATTTTCTTAATGATTTTTAGAACGAATTTAATAATACCCTTGGTGTCCCCAACGATCATAATTTTGCCTTTGCCTATATATATATATATCTTTTCATTTGCAAAATTAAAGGCAAGATTAGTAAATATGATTAAGCCAAAATTCTCTGAAAACTTCCAAATCCTATTTTCTCCTACTAAGTCCATAACACTCAAATACCTTCATTCTTTTGAGAAATCTTACCTTGTGAGTGTTTATTGCTTGTTATATTATGTTAGAAACCTTCACTTGTATATTACACATTTGATTTTCATATTAAGGTTGAGCTAGATTTTTCCCCCAATTTCATTTGATACATCTTTGGTTGGGAAAAATCATATAGCTAAGTGAGTTTGCATTATCATTGCACTACTCATTTGGGCTTATTCTTTTGTGTGTAAAAATATTTTACAAAGTTAGATTTCAAACAACTCTTGTGCTAGATACATTTGAGAAAATATTTTTGAGGTTGTTTGAATACTCTAATTGGCATCTTTGAAACCCTAAGCTTGCATTGAGATAGTTTATATTGTGTTTCAAAGAAAACCTTGTTTATACACTCTTGTGCAAATTTGAGATTATCCATAATATTGAGTGTTGACTGCACATGTAGAGCACCGAGCTTATAGTTCATACATCATTGAGGTACATTGATTATATTGTGCGTAGTGGTACATATTAGCTTATGTAAGAAACGTTTGTTTGTACGTAAAATTTTAAGTCTGTTGTATTCCAAACACAGGCCTGAAGAGGGAGACTAAAATTGTTGAATAGTTCCAAACTGGCTTAAACTCGGTTAGGGAAGCTAGGTGCGCCATCCTGGTAAGGCGTGTTGGTTAAGGTCAACCCCGTGAATTGACCTAGTTGTAATCGGTGTCGCTCCACCGGTTAAGTGAGCTTTAGTGGAAACCTTGGGCTTGCGAGCTAGAGGCGGGGACGTAGGCACAATTGGTTGAACCCTGATAACATATCTGATGTTGATTTTATTTTTTGAAATTTACTTTATGCACCTGTATGTTTATGTTTATCGTTTAAATATTTGATTGGGACTGTGAATACATAGAAAGACCCTAGGTTTGTGAAATGTTGCTTGTTAGATTAGTTGAACCTTGGGAATTAATTTTTAAATACCCAATTTATCCCCTCCCCCCCTCTTGGGAATACACCAAGGCTAACAAGGACAACCAGTTCAGTTTAGTGGGCTTTGAGACCCATTAAATATTTTTTATATTTTGCTTCAAGCCTAGAAACCAAATGGGCCAGGACCAGGTAAGGGCCCAAATTTCGTTTCAATATAAAAAGTCAAGCTCAAATTCATTTCAATAAGTCAGACCCAAATCCCTTTAACCCATTAATTAGTCTGAGCCCAAACATTCAGACCACTAACTCAAATTTACTAACTTAGCCACTGTGCCCAAACTAAACCCAATTTAACTTAACTTATGTTAGGTAAACCTGTTTGGACGATAAGAAAATGCAAGAAAATCTCATCAAATACAATAGGGAAAAAAATAAAAATAAAAATAGCGTACTTATCAGTTGGGTTTTCTTCAAGTTGACCATAAAAATGTACGCTTCTTTGTAGATTCTAATACTTGAAGTTGCTGCTGTAATCAGGCTATAAAAATTTCAACTCAATCAGATAAGAAATCACCATCCGATTGTGTAGATCAAGTTGGCTGCATAGGCACCTCGAATCTTGAAGCTATTGCTGCAATAAGGCTATTGTCCAAGCCACAAAACCAAAGTTGCAAAGCTCCAAATGACAATCCAACCATCCAAAATGATGAAGGATGATCATGAACAACCTGTAAAAATTTTAGCTCAATTGGACGAGAAATCACTATCCGATCTTCTAAATCAAGCTGACCGTGCAGACACCTCCAATCCTAAATTTTTAGCAAACAATTTTCTTTCCTCCCTCACTCTTTCTTAGTTGTCCTAAGGATGCATAAAGCTCTCCTTTTTTTTTTCTCCTCCTCTCTTCTTGTGTTGTTTCTTTCTTCTCTGAATATTTCTCTTTTTATGTGCCTCTAAAAAATAATTCAATTAAATTTTGATTGATTTATTTAACTTTGATTGCTTAATTCCCTTAACAATTGATCAATCTTTCAATCAAAAATTTAAATTATTCACATTTAGCACATGCATGTTGGAAAATGATTTGCAAATTGAAGTCTACTTGGCCCACTTCTATTCATTTTCTTGTTTTTTCTTTTTTATTTTTTTTAAAAAATTCCAATGTAAACTGAACTGGTTGTCCTTGTTAGCCTTGGGGTATCTAGAGTTGCCCCTCTTTATAGGTTTTCTGAAGATGACAAAAGACATGTCTCTTGTCGTCCTATAGTAATAAATCTATAAAGACAAAAGACACAAGTTTTGGCCTGGGTCTTATATAATAAAAAACCCTCCAAAAGAAAATGTATGGATTTGCAAAGATATATGGATTCCAAGGCCAACTCACAGACTTACAAAGTAAGGTGTAAAATGTCTTAGTTGATGGAAGAGATTGCTACCATGGGTTTGGAAAACCATGCCATGCACCTCGTGAGTAGCTCTCAATTGAAAATGACAGCTCAAATTTAAGGAACTAATGCCATATGCCTCTAAAACAGTCAAAACAACTAGGATGAGACCTCTTAGATTCATGAACTATAAACACCAAAACCCTCTAAGATGGTCAAAATAAATTGAATGAGTTAGTGGTTAGTACAACTTGAAGATGACTACTCAGATTTGGAAACTCTAACCGCGACAAACCTCTGAGATAGCCAGAGCATTTTGAAGTGTTAGTGGTTAATACAACTTGAAAATATCTGCTCAGATTTGGGAACTCTAATCACTACAAATCTTTGAAATAGCCAGAGTATTTTGAATGGTTAATGGTCAATACAACTTAAAATGACTACTCAGATTAATGAGATGGCTAGACCATTTTGAATGGGACCATTCAGACTTTGGGAACTATAACCACTGCAAACATTTGAAATGGTCAAAATAACTTAAATATGACTACTCATTTTAACGAGATAGCCTGAGCATTTTGAATGAGACCATTGAAACTTTGGGAACTGTAATTGCCACAAACATCTTATATTTTCAAAACAACTTGGAGATGACTTCTTGAACTAATGAGATAGCCAAAGAATTTTGAATGGGACCATTTAGACTTTGGGAATTGTAATCGCTGCAAATATTTGAAAGGGTCAAAATAACTTGAAGACGACTACTCTGATTAAAGATAGCCTGAGCATTTTCAATGGGACTATTCAGACTTCGGGAATTGTAATCACCGCAAACATTTTAGATGGTCAAAAAAACTTGAAGATGACTACTCGGATTAACGAGATAGCCTGAGCATTTTGAATGGGACCATTCAGACTTTGGGAACTATAATCACCACAAACATCTGAAATGGTCAAAACAACTTGAAGATGATAACTCAGATTAATGAAGTAGCTAGAGCATTTTGAATGGGACCATTTAGACTTTGGGAACTGTAATCACTGCAAACATCTGAAATGGCCAAAATAACTTGAAGATGATTACTTAGATTAACGAGATAGCCATAGCATTTTGAATGGGACCATTCATACTTTGGGAACTATAATCGTCGCAAACATCTAAAATGGTCAAAATAACTTGAAGACGACTATTCAAATTAATGAGATAGCCTGAGCATTTTGAATGGGACCATTTAGACTTTGGGAACTGTAATTGCCACAAACATTTGAAATGATAAAAAAAAACTTGAAGATGACTACTCGGATTAATGAGGTGACCAGATCATTTGAATATGACTACTCGAATTAATTAGACAGCCAAAGCAACTTGAAAATGACTACTCAAATTACCGAGATAGTCAAAACAACATTTGGCTACTTAGATCAACGAGATAGTCAAAATAACTTGGATGTGACCACTTGAATAAATGAGATAGTCAAGACAACTTGGATGCAATCACTCGAATGAACGAGATAGTTAAGATAACTTGGATGAGACCTCTTGAATGAATGAAATATTCAAGATAATTTGGAAGAGACCTCTCGAATGAATGAGTTAGTCAGGACAATTTGGAAGTGATTATTTGAATTTTGGAGGCGTAATGCCTCACTATTTGAAAAACATTCTTTTGTAAAAACCACACAGATTAGAGGATTGATGCCCCAGTATTTGAAAAATATTTTTTACAAGAACTACTTGGATTTGAGGACCCATGCCTTAATACTCAAAAAAAAAAATTTTGCAATAACAACTTGGATTTGAGGACCAATGCCCAATGTCCTTGGTAGCATGCAAATCATTCCAATTCACGAAAGACAAATAAATTGGATAGGTGAGAATTGCATTTAAAAAAGTTAACACACGAAAATTTATATAA
Organism: Malania oleifera; assembly: GCF_029873635.1. Classification (NCBI taxonomy): domain Eukaryota; kingdom Viridiplantae; phylum Streptophyta; class Magnoliopsida; order Santalales; family Ximeniaceae; genus Malania; species Malania oleifera. Next base: position 68,706,035 of record NC_080418.1, on the reverse strand, counting down.
TATGAACATGATGATGCATAATATGAGGACATCTTCTAACTCTACTCATGCCATGATTTTTTTTTACAAAATTTCGATGAATGACTTCCTATCACATTTGATGCAATGCATGAAATGCATGAAGATGCATGAACCTTCCTCCTCCAGTATGTTTGTGATTATTTAATCAATAAACTAAGGTTTGCAACCAATCTTTGCCAGATTTTCAAATTCCAATCTAAAGTGAGTGCCCCTGTATTTTGTTCCCCTGACACTCAACATGGCATTTGCCCTAGTTTACTTTTGATTGATGCTGTTCATCTTAAGATTTTAAAATGTTTCACTAAATTTTCTCAACAAGGATTTTCTTAGGATTGTATTCTTAATGTTTTAAATTCAATTTGAAATTTAAATTAATAAATGTGCATTCAAATAAATCAATCTCATTAAGGATATGAATGGAATGTTCAAACTTATCTACTTTTACTTGATTTCTATGCTTGTTTAACAAGAATCAACTTTACCAATACTTTGATGCAAGTCTCACTTTGTTGCTAACTTCAGAGAATTATATCAATGGGAAAACACCTCCTTATTTTTTTTTTTTAACTAACTTCATATGGCAACAAGCATTGACTCATCCACTACACCCTCTTATATATTTTTGCTATAAATCTAATTCCAGCCTCCAACAACACCTTCTTGATTTATATTCCATGACTTATTTTGGGCTTTCTATCTTGAATCGTTGTTAGTGTCTCATTAGGTATTCTGATCAACATTCCAATCTCGGGGTGGACTTTAAGACACGGGACGAAATGTAGGCTAAGGATTTTTAGGCTTCAACAAGAATAGGGAAACTAAGGCTAAAAAATTCTTTCCCAATAATAACATTCATGCCCCAATTATGACAAAGGTTAACCGAACTTGCTCATTGAACAAGCTGCATACGTACCGTTTTAGAATCATGTCATAATGTTGTTCAAACTCTAACGAGTTTGAAAATTCATTTTAGGTAACGGTATATACCAATCAAGTTAGGACTTTCATTTTCGACCGTAATGTAGGCTAAAGGTGTTGGTTAAAGAAGAAAAGGATTTAAAAAGACTCTATGTCATAAGTTTTATTAGGGTAATCATTAGTCAAGGATCTCCTATGAAGCATTGCCCTTAGTTTTTTCCTTCATTTTTCTTTCCATGTCGTTTGCTTTTCCTTTTATAAAGGAATCTTAACTTCCCTTTTTATTTGGAATCCATTTGGGATTAATCTTTTTGAAATTGCCCCAGTGTGGGGGATGATCCTTTAACAGGTTATGCAAGAAATATATATATATATATATATATATATATATATATATATATATAAATTATCTCAAAAGGACTAGCAAGAGATTTCTTCTTTCATTTTCCTTTAGGTAGTAAAAAGATAACCTGCCATATTTTTGGTAGTGACCATTGCAATGAATTGCCAAACATTAAGAAACTTAAACCTAGGCTTTTTGGTAAATTGATTTTAAGAAAAAATTAGTTTAAATCCAGGCTCAAATGGGTTAACAAATGGTAAATCAGTGCATCATTTAGTTCTTTTGGGAATACTGATCAACCAAAAAAGGCCACCAATAATTTGATCAAAATATCATCATTATACCCTTAAGACACAAACCATAATCTAGATAAAGAATTAAGAAATTTTGTTCATTAATTTCACCATGGAACATGGGCAAGTATGATATAGTTTGATCGGTCGTCTCCATCTACTTCTCCTAATACAAATCCTCATAATTTGAAATCCATTCTCATAAGGCTCCTTATAGATTGACAACATCTTCCTCTAAACAAGTTCATCTTCTACCAAGGACACATTTTTGAAGTGGGGCCCTTACTAAGCATCAGTCTTAAGTTTTTTTTTTTTTTTTTTTTTTTTTCCAGCTTTGCTCTAGGTCCTTTGTATTGGAAAAAATCATTCCATATGTCACTGCACGAACCATAAGCAAAAGTAGACAAAAATTTGGCATACATGTGACCATCAAAGGATGTGTTGATTTTGGTGTATTCCCAAGAGGGGGGGGGGGTGAATTGGGTATTTAAAAATTCTTCCTAGGTTCAACTAATATGACAACAGTAATACTCAACTTAGGGTCTGTCTATATACACATAAACCCAAATGCGCAGATAAATGTAAGATGTGGAAATTAAATCATGTGCAACATTCACAATATAACATACACGTGCAGTAAATAAATTACAGAAATGTAAAGTGCACACATGATATGTTATCGAGGTTCGGCCAACTGTGCCTACGTCCTTGCCTTTGGCTTGCAAGCCCAAGGATGCCACTAATGTTCACTTAACGGGTGGAGCGGCACCGTTTACAATTAGGTCAATTAATTGGGCTAACCTCAACCTACAACCACACCATACCAGGATGGTGCACCTAACTTTTCTAACCCGGTCTAAGCCAATCCGAAACTATTCAACAAGGCTAGTCTCCCTCTTCAGGCCCACGCCTGGAATACAAAATATATGAAAATTTAAGTACACAAAAATGCGCTTCACAACAAGCAGGTATGTACTACAGTACAGTATAGTATAATCAAAGCACACCAATAATGTAAGAACTATGGTGTATATGTGCAATCAATACTCAAAGTAATGATTATCTCAAATTTAAGCACAAGAGTGTTTCTACAAGATGATCTTTAAAACAATAAACCAAAGTATATCTCAATCATAAATTAGGGTTTCAAAGATTTCCAACAATAGTAATCAAAATATCTCTAAAATTATTTTCTCAAGATTCTAGCACAAAGAGATATCTGAAATATAAGCTTGTCAAAAATAATTTTATTACAATCAAAATACAAGCCTTGGAGTCTTGCAATGCAAATGCCAAGATTTACAAGCTTCAAAGTTTTCCCCACACAATGAAGTTATTAAATAAACCGGGAGGAAAAGCTATAAGCTAAAACTCTCAATAAAAATCAATCATGTAATAAATCAAAGAGAGTTTTTAGCAAGTAGGAATATTGTAGAATCACTCAAGAATGCTCTCACACAATAAAATTTTTCAAATGAATGAGCAAAGGATGAGTATTTGGCTTAGAATGGGAAGATAGAGCTCTCAAAATTTTAGAGGAAATTTCCCTAATCAAAATCCCTAATCCTCCGCTAATTTTTGCAAATGATCACATATATATAGTCTTACTAAAAAATATAACCGTTAGGGACCTATTTGTCATTTTTACAAAAGTTTAAATGAGGTTAATAAAAAATAACAGCATTTTAACCTCGGTAAAATCCGAGCAACCCGAGAGGCTCGATCAACCATTTTTATGGTTTGGTCGACTAGGGTATTTAGCTCGGTTGACCAAGAAGAATTTGAACTAGGAGTTCGGTCGACCATTCATAAGGCGATTTCTGAACCTCCGACGTTCGGTCGACCATTTTGGGTTCAGTTGACCGAACTTTGTTGTTTGGTCGACCAAAAAATTTTTGTACTAAGAGTTCGGTCGATCGGGCGGTTGGGATCCCCCCACGTGTCAGTTCGGTCAACCAAAGCATTGCAGCTCATTTTAGGTTCAGTCAACCGAAGGGTCAAACTGTTGACCCTAGGGAGGTTCGGTTGACCGAATGGTTCTGCGTGTAGAAGTTCGGTCAACCGAACACACTAAAAATGTGCATTTCGGTCCAAATTTGAATTAAAAGTTTCCCTTGATAGCATATGTGATAATGGAGACTTTTCTTAGTGCTAGTACAAGGACCTAGGGTATTTTTTAAGGTATTTTTACTTTGGCTAGAAAATCTGGCATCAGTCGACGGTGATCCCTAAGGTCTTTCTAAGGTCTTAAGCTTATAGACCTACATGCATGATATGCAGATTATTATGGACCTTTTTGAATTTAAATATTATAGACCCGAATATGAAAATACAACAAGTAAATATATTGGGGTCTTCATTCTTCTTCAAGTTGCCGCATGTCATCATTATGATCTTACTAGTATTATCCTACACACAAACTTGACAAATATTAAATATCTTGTATTTGTCATTATCAAAAACGAGATAGGACTCAAAAAGTCAACAGGATGGTGTAATGAGATGGGACAAAATGCATTTTATTTCATTTAAATTCAAAATAATCCAATAAAAAGAATTAATGTGTGTTGTCATTTTATTGAGAAGAATGATGGTTTCCTTGATTTTATCACAACTGGGTACTCAAGCTCATGTCTAGGTTTCCACCATCACTTATGTATCATGTTGATTCACCTTTGAAGCTGATGACCGACCAATCCTCCAACCCATCATGGAAATCTATTAGAGGAGCATCCTTTTCGTTTTGGCATTACCCCCTCTATAAGGATGTCTTTGTACTGCTTGAACCTCCTTATCTTTGCTTTTTTCTATTTCTTTCTCCACAGTTTCTTGGCCAACACCTAAGTTGCTCATCCATCCCATCTCATCTTTTCCTCTATACTTCGTAAAGTCAACATGTTTGGAGTTGTATTAATCACTTGCCTATACTAAGGAATAAAATTATGAGCTAGATCCTTCTAAGTACGAATCTTTGTTCAATCTAGCTAAATATACCATCTTATAGCTGCCTCAGCAAGACTATCTTGGAAACAATGGATGAGCAACTTATCATTATCAGAATGCGTAGCCATCTTCTGACAATACATCCTCAAATGAGTTAATGAACATTTGGACCCACTAAACTTCTCGAAGTCCAAGACCTTGAACTTTGAAGGTAAAGCCACATTGGGCACCAAGCTCAGATTAAAAGCATCCACTGAACCAAACATACTTGTTTGCTCCATAGGTTGCAAATGTTCTTCCAATACCTCATATTTATAATTCACTTTCAAGCTAGGAGTTTATTCCTAGGTCACTTATCTAATCATTTCCCTTCCTTAGATATCGGGATTTATGATTGGTGGTGCTTGTGCATTCCCCATCGATTAAAATCCCAAGACTAGTGCCATTAAGATAAAAGACTGCGAGCTTGGTCCCAAAGTAGTTGACAAATTCATTGGTTATGATGACGAATGTTCACTAATAGATGAAAATCCTGGTTGAAATAGTGGATCCTTTTCAATAGTGGGTTCTAGAGATTGCGTCATTTTTTCCCTTGCTTATAGTAGTGAGTATCTCCATTAACTTATTCATTTGATCTTTAATCTCCAAAAAATCTTGACGGATCTCCTCATGAGTTTGTTTAATACCTCTCATGTGGCTTTCTAAATGCTCTCCCATGATTCTAACCTTACGTCTCAAGTCGTAGAGAAATTATCACTCTATGCTTAATGTTGGAACCCCAGATCTTAAATTCTACCACCCTGAAACACTCTCTTTGTAGACAATTGGAACATGAGTAAGGGCCCATCGACTATGACTATGTATGCATGCATATGCATGAAATGCATGAAAGCGATGCAACCTAAACAACCACTTTACCAGAACTCCTAGAAAAACCTTATCACCTAATGAAAACTCCCAAATCAACCCAGCTTTTGAAATACAAAGCTCAATTTAAGAGTCGGTTGTCTTCCCTAACTTGCAGGCAAATTTATTTTCCTCTACTGACTCCTAAAAATTGTTTTATCTACTGAGCATTCCACTTATGACAAATGTTTCTTTAGCTAAGAATTCTTTCATGCAGTCCTACCTTTCCCTATAACCACACTATTTCTTTGAACCTCTACACTTTTGAGGCAAGACTTGGAAACTATAAGTCCCATCAAAATATTCGAAACTTCTTAAGAATAGTTGGAACTTTTTGGAGGATTAATGCACCAACTCTCTCAATTCTTTCCTCAATCACCTCAATTCTTCCAATTCAACTACTTTTCTAATGATTTTGTTGGACTCCAAAACACTTATGAACCTCTATTTCTTCTTTATCATATATTTTCGGTCTATCAAGGTTTCATCCCATTTTGATAATGACAAACTAAGGTATCCAATTGTGTTATTAAGTGTGTTCACAAGAATTAAGGTTTTAAGCACAATAACATGTGTCGACACCCCAATTTTAACCAGGCCTTTCAGAGGAGACCTCATGTCAAAACCTTTCCACACTAGTTGTGGACCCCACATATTCTAGTAGGTCCCACATTGGTTGTGGACCCCACACACCCTTGTAGGTCCCACACTGCTTGTGGACCCCACACATTCTTATAGGTCCCATGGTGTTCGTGGACCCCACATCCTTTTAGGTCCCACATGGCTTGTGGGCCCCACATATCTCAATTGGGCCCCACATGGTTTGTGGACCCCACTTCTCCTGGTACGCTAGCTCGGATTCCTACATCCGGTACACGTTACCCTCTTTGGTACGCTAGCTCGGATTCCTACATCCGATGCACGTTACCTCTTTTTGCATGCTTGTGCCTGCTGGCTCGGGTTCCTATAACCCTTAAACGGCTTGTGGACCCCCCATCGCTTGTGGACCCCACATATCTCCATTGGGCCCCACGTAGTTTGTGGGCCTCACTTCTCCTGGTACGCTAGCTTGGATTCCTACATCCAATGCACGTTACCATCTTTGGTACGCTAGCTCGGATTCCTACATCCGATGCACGTTACCCGCTCTAGTACGCTAGCTCGGATTCCTACATCCGATGCACGTTACCTCTTTTGGCATGCTTGTGCCTGCTAGCTCGGGTCCCTATAACCCTTAAATGGCTTGTGGACCCCACACATCTTTTTAGGTCCCACATGGCTTGTGGGCCCCACATATCTCAAATTGGGCCCCACACGGTTTGTGGACCCCACTTCTCCTGGTACGCTAGCTTGGATTCCTACATCCGATGCACGTTACCCTCTTTGGTACGCTAGCTCGGATTCCTACATCCGGTGCACGTTACCCCCTGTGGTACGCTAGCTCGGATTCCTACATCCGATGCACGTTACCTGCTCTGGTACGCTAGCTCGGATTCCTACATCCGATGCACGTTACCTCTTTTGGCATGCTTGTGTCTACTGGCTCGGGTTCCTATAACCCTTAAATGGCTTGTGGACCCCACACATCTTTTTAGGTCCCACATGGCTTGTGGGCCCCACATATCTCAATTGGGCCCCACACGGTTTGTGGGCCCCACTTCTCCTGGTACGCTAGCTCGGATTCCTACATCCGGTGCACGTTACCCCCTCTGGTATGCTAGTCCGGATCCACATATCCGGTGCCTTGCTAGCTCGGGCTTTTGTAACCCTCAAACGGCTTGTGGACCCCACATGGCGCGTGGGACCCACACATCTCCGATGGGCTCCACACAGCTTCTAGAACCCTCATATTATTATTATTATTATTATTATTATTATTATTATTATTTATTTATTTATTTTAATTTGTCAAATGCAAGCATACTTTGTTCCCCCATCATCACTCACCACATGTCATGTTTCTTCTCTTTACCAATCTTCCCATACTATATTCCCTTCATAATTCTTCATCCCATACTTTGTTCCCCCATCATCACTCACTACATGTCATGTTTCTTCCCTTTACCAATCTTCCCATGCTATATTCTCTTCATTATTCTTTATCCCATACTTTGTTCCCTCCATCATCACTCACCACATGTCATGTTTCCTCCCTTTATCAATCTTCCCATGCTATATTCCCTTCATTATTCTTCATCCCATACTTTGTTCCCTCCATCATCACTCACCACATGTCATGTTTTCTCCTTTTATCATTCTTCCCATGCTAATTTCCCTTCATCATTCTTCCTCCCATACTTGGTTCCCCCCATCATGACTCCCCTATGTCTTCTTTCCTATGCTTGCCCCAAGCTAAGCCTATAAATAGCCCTCTCATTTCAAGCACAAGGGGAGGAGCTCTTAGTGGTGGTAAGGAGAAGATTTCAAATATTGAAGTTTTCTATCACGAGTTTGTGAAGTTAGTCTTTTTTTGAGTAAAAATCAAGAGGTCGACTAATCCCGTTTCCTATCGGTGTTGAGTCACCCCATTTGAAGAAGGCACCCCGTAGTGCCTCAAATCAGAGCTCAAGAACAACTCTCGGGAAGACGTTGTAGAGCGGCCCTAGTAAACTCATCAACAGGAAAAGAAGACCAGAGCAGAGGAAAACGAAAGAAGATCAAGCGATCGATTGATCCCTTTTCCTACCGGTACCGGGTCACTCCATTTGAAGAAGGTACTCCCTAGTGCCTCGAGTCGGAACTCAAGAACAACCCTCGGGAAGGCGCTGTAGACTAACCTTGCGGATTCACAGACAGAAGAAGAAGACCGAAGGAGAAAAAGACGATAGGTAAGACCAATGAACTTTCTCTTCCTATGTTACATTTTCGTCCCCCTTTCCCTAATCGGCCTCTGTTGGTTTATTTTACTTTATTTCACTTTTCTTTACTTTAAATAGCTTCCTTTTAACTCATAAAAACAAAAAAACAAAAAAAAAAAAAAATTTCATAAAAGACACAAAAAAAATTTTCAAAGAAAATTCAAAAATTTTTAAAGCTTTGAAACTTATTTACCTTTGAAAATTTTTGAAGAAAATCCAAGAAAGTTTCTAACATGTTTGGCAAAGGTTAGATTTGTTTCCCTACATTCAAGATTTTCAAAAATACATTCTAAAGGCATATCTTTAAAACCATGACTTTCGTGATTATTGTCTAAAATTCTGTTGTATTCGGAAGGACATTGGAAAATTCCGGAAAATCATTGGTCTCGACCAAGACCTTAAACTGGTTTCCCCCCCCCCCCCCCACACTGGTCAACGTTTGACCGGCTCACCATTCCCAAACTGGTTCACCCCAGTTTTCTCCATTTCGCTTGTATATTATTGTTGTATCCATAAAATTCACAAAAATCATGAAATTTTCAAAAATTCCAAAAGTATTTTCACATTTTGGTTTCAATTGATTTCATTTGTGTTATTTTGAAAGTTTGGGAAAAATATCAAAAATCATTTTCACACTTAGGAAAAATCACAAAAATATCTTTTTAGGCACAAGAAAAATTCATTCCAATCCCGAACCAATCTCAAAAACCTCCCGAAATAGTATTTTTGATACTTAAAAAAAAAAAAACCTATAGATTTCAAAATCCTCGGGAGCGTATTTTGTATCCTATTTTCGATTTTCCTTCCCGATGATTGCAAACGAGAACATTGACTCTTCGGAGTACTAGATTGCCCCGGTTCTGAGGGAATACCTATATAGTATTTTCATTTTGTTTTTGACTTTTGAAAGGGAGTAATCTTTAAAGGCTTATTACATTTATTTCGGGAAAACTCTTTATTAATCTGGTACCATTCGTAAGAACGGGCGTGTAGGGGGTGCTAATACCTTCCCCTTGCGTAACCATACTCCCGAGCCTAACTTTGGTGACGCAGACCGATTCTACCCCTAACGGGGTAGCAATCAAGTGTTCTAACCACACTTCAAAAGGTTAGTGGCGACTCCACCACACATCGTTTTCCACGAAAATTCACATTTTCAAAATACACATTCATTTTTCCCAGTTCGTAAGCCGAACCCATTTTTAAACCAGAGATTGGTTCTCTGGGCCGGGTTCGGGACGTCGCGACAGCTTGGCGACTCCGCTGGGGACCGTTGAGAGTTAAGCCAGTGATTAATTAAGAATTATCCCGATCTCAAATCTAAATAAGCCTTTTTGATTACTCCCTTTCATTTTTGTACAAATTTGGTTACATATGCATGAATGTTCTGAATAATGGATGGATGTGGGGTAGGGGGTGTAGGTTGAAATGGTTAAACTCACACACTCTCACAGCTCTACACCCGGGCTTTCCCAGTTAGGATTAGAAAGGAGTGTAATAGTGCCAGTTCCCATGTGGCATGGCCTATGGGAACCCGCGAACCACTCCGCTCAGTGCAAACTTTTTCCGGACCTCTGTGAGGGAGGATGAAGTTTCAATCTGGGGACCTTTTTCAATAAGGGTTAGAGCTTAACCACACATGATTTTCCATAATCCCTTGCCTAGGGTAGAGCCTCGGAGGACCTTATGTACATAATTACCCCGGGATTAAGACAGAGGCTCCATCCTTCTCCCTATGATTTAATATGATTATAACTTGAGATTTAAAACATGTTGCATCCTACATTTCATTCTAGGCATTCCCATCTGCTTGGCCAAGGTTCTGTTTAAAATCCGACTCATGGGGAGCACAGTAGTCCATCATGAAACCGAACTAGTGGTACAATTGTACTCCGAAAGTCAACAAAAGAAAAGGGGCGACAACACAAGTAAGGAATCGATGCCTGAGATACCAGACAGGGTTGACATCAACGCTCGATCCAATTCCTTAAAGGAGCTGAGAGACATTTGGAAAGGGTGGACGCCTCAGAGACGATTGACTTTTTCTCAGACGTACGGGCACATCGGTTTTCTATTGCATGTTTCCATAAACTCCCACATGATTGAAGCATTGGTGGAATTTTGGAATCCATCGTATTGCTGCTTTACTTTGGATGGGGTAGACCTTGCCCCCACCATAGAAGAATACACTTCACTATTGCATCTGGTCAAACTGCCAACGCCTTACAGAACGTACGCACCCACTCGAACCTCTGTTATCAAGGATTTGTTCAGGGCCACCGAGCTTAAGGTCCAGAACCTGGGAGACTCAAAGGTCACTTGGGAAAGCCTGAAAGAGTTGATGAAGAAGGAAGGAAAGGAAGAAGTCCAACTGCATCTGCTAGCGTTAGCCATCTACGGCCTACTTATCTTCCCGAAGGAACTAGGAATCATCGATCATGCCACCATTGCCTTCGTAGCACAAGTAAAGGAAGGGGTGAACCCAGTCTACGGTATTCTTGCTGAAACGTTCCGATCTCTTAACAGATGCCGAATTAGGAGACATGCTCGTTTGACCTGCTGTGTGCCATTGCTTTATGTGTGGATGATGAGCCATTTGCCATGCATCCAGGGATTCTTTCGCGCTGCTTTCTCAACAATCAGAATACCTTTAGCAGAGTTCGAAGTAGCTCGTTGGGAGGAACATGCCAGCAGGACTGAATGGAAAGACAGACTTCACAATCTAGTCAGCAAGGGGATTGTATGGCAGGCACCGTGGATCGACCAGCCCAAAGTGATATATAGATGTGGAAACCTTCCTTGGGTCCCACTGCTAGGTCCCTGGGTGGAATATCCTATGCACCACTCATGTTCCGAAGGCAAGTAGGCGCAACACAGTTTGTGCCCATGACCCATGGACTGGCGGACGCTCGGTTCACATATGAGGATGATGATAGCCAAAGGAAGATCCGAGAATTCTTTGTATCATGGAGGCATGTGTACATAGTCGAAGCAACCAGTCAGAACTCGGGAGTCCAGGAGAGTTATGAACTATGGAAACGTGACAGGGTGGACCCTCGGTTCCTGTGCAAGGAAAAAACTCTGACAGACAAGAAACGGTCGAGAGAAGCTATGTGTCCGTCTAAAAGAATGACCTCCAGAGAACAGATTCCAAAACAGGGTCCAGTAGATCCTCAACTTGAACCAAGCAAGCGACCAAAGATTCAGGGCTCGCCATCAAAGAAAGCATCGGCAGTTTTGAGAAAAGAGAAGCAGAGACTTCAAAAGATGCTTGATCAAAAAGTCCAACAATTGAGGGAGTCAAGAGCAGAAATTGAGGAAAAATCTCAGTACATACGAGACCTAGAGAAGCAGTATGAAAAACAGAGATACTATTTCAACAAAGTACTTGAAAAGATGGAGCCTTGTGTAAACAAGGCCAACTATTGGGAAGCCCAGTACAAAGCACTGAAACAGAAGGTGGAAAGTGCAGCTCTCATAAAGTCAGAACCAACCCCAGACGATTCAAGCTGCCTCGTTAAGAGCGGACCAGGAAATCAGGATCTGACACCTGTGTAGACTAGTTGGAAGTTTTCTATTTTTCTCACTAAAAGTTGTATGAAAATTTGAAAGAAATGATAAGGATTTTTTTCAAAACCTTGGCTAAAGCACATAGGACTGCATGATTGCACCTTTTTCATACATACTCATAAACATACATTACATGCATTTATTCTGAAGGATGCGGGTTTTCATGAACAGGGAGGCGGAAACAAGTTGGACGTGACTGAGATCCAGCAAGATTGAGGCAAGTACGCACCCATACAACACCCGCGGAAAAGCTAAGGCCATGGCAGAACAGTTAGAGAGCCGTGTTCTGGGGATCGAGCAGGGGCAGGAAGAGCTGAGCAATCAAGTAAAGAAGATATTGGACCTATTGCTGAACAAAGGGAAGACAGTCCAAGATCAGGATCATGAAGAAGAAAATGACCCTATCCACCCGCCCGATTTTACGCCAATTCAGGGGCAATCTTCTGGTCCGCCCCCATTCACCTCAGAGAAACCGCCGCATGGCACGCCACCTTTTATCCCAGCAGTGACAGGAATAGGGATGCCCTCATCAGCGGTTGCGGGTGTAGGGACAAGCAAGACTGCAACGGGAATACCGTTGTGACGAATTGGAAGAACGGCTAAGGGGCCATAGAGGGGACTCGGACCGCCAGTATCGCCAGACCCTCAGATTACTACCTAGTGCCTAATGTAGTCATTCCTCCAAAGTTTAAGATGCCAGACTTCGAGAAGTTTGACGGGACCACATGCCCTCAGACCCCACCTCCGGATGTATGTCAGTCGATGGCCGCCTATACCGATAATGAGAAGTTGATGATGCATTGCTTCCAAAGCAGTCTTACCGGGACAGCGGCTAGATGGTATGTCCAATAGAATAAGGCCCAGATCCGCACGTGGGGTGACTTGGCCGATGCCTTTGAAGCGCAATATCGTCATATCTTGGAAATGGCTCCAGACAGGATGTTTCTTTCTGAAATGGAAAAAAAGCCAACAGAAACTTTCAGGGAGTATGCACACCGTTGGAGAGACGCGGCCACTCAAGTGGACCCTCCGGTCAACGACCGTGAGGCAATATCGATGTTCGTAGGGACGTTAAAAGATCCCTACCGTTCACATATAGTAGGGTCCACTCCTCATAACTTCATGGACATTGTGTCGGCAGGGGCCAGAGTGGAAGCCGACGTCAAAGCTGGACGGATAAAGACTGGCACTACCGATAATGGCCCAAGTAAGAAGTGGGTCAAAGGTAAAAAGGAAGAAGAGGCCCAAATGATACAGGGACCTATGAGAAGCCTAAGACAGAGAAGCCGAAGTCAACAACCTAGGGGAAATTTCTACATGGAACCAGTAGTAAACCAAACACTGCATATGGGCCCCAGACCCCAGTTTGTGGCCCCCGCGCTTGTGCCAACCCAGCCGAACATACCAACTCGCCCGAGCCAGCAAACACACACGAGGAATACACCCAAGAGTTTTTGGAGATTGGAACCGATTCCCATGTCATATGCAGACTTATTCCCCCAGCTTTTAGAACAAAGGATGATATCTACCATCCCCGGGATTCCTCTCACAAATCCTCCCCCACACTGGTATAATCCCGAGGTCCGATGCGCGTACCATGCCAATTCTCCAGGGCACCCTATTGACCAATGTTGGGCCTTCAAACACAAGGTGCAAGATTTGAAGGATGCGGGTTGGTTGTCATTCGATGCGAAGCCGGTTGGTATTCAAGAGAATCCTTTGCCTGACCATGGGAAGGACAATGTCGGAATGATCGAGGAACAAGATGGGGAAAAATTCGAAAGAAGATGGGAGCAAATGACGCTAGACTGGGTGTATAGTGAACTCACAACGGCAGGCCTAGCAGGGTTAAAGGCTATTTGCCCTAAAGGCGCCCCATGCACATGCCAAAATACTATGAAAAGATCAGTACAACAATGTGAGACTTTCCGGATTTTTCTAAGTAGCTTGATTGACAGCAAACGAGTGGAAGTTAGCCGCGTTCAGAAAACAAATGAAGTTTCAGTCATAGGGGAATCTGACCATCCCCAATTCACCAATAGACCATTTATCCCCATCATGGGAAAACCCCACGAGTCCCAGAGGCCCCAGGTTCGGGGGTAGTGATCTCAGCCCCTCGCCCTTCGCATACCACCAGGGACCAGGCAGTGCCATGGAGGTACAATGTGAAGTACGCACCGAAGGGAGAAACTAGCAGTGCTGCTGAAGCAAGAGGGATAACCAGAAGTGGAAGGGTTTTATACGGCCGAAGGTCTTGGAGAAGGTGCAACCTAGCCAAGAACAGAATAGGAACCTAAAGAAGCCAGTTCAATCTCAGGAAGCCGAAGATTCTTGAAGATTATTAAACACAGTGAATACAACATTATTGATCAACTGAAGAAGATGCCAGCCCATAATCTCTGTTTTATCACTGTTGTTGAGCTCGGAAGCCCATCGGGAAGCCCATTAAAGGCTCTTAATCAGGCCTATATTCCCCCAAGACATCGCATTCGATAATTTAACCTTGATTGGTGTGGTCTTACGGGCTACCAACTACATTACATTCGCGATGAGGAGATCCCAGGGAAGGACAAGGGCACAATCAGGAGTGACGTTTCCGCCTAAATTTCAAGACACATGATTGCACGAGGTGGTTGAGCATAATGGGTCATCTTTGAATGTCATGCCCCTGACGACCCTACAAAACACTGCGCTGTTGACCCGCTACATAAGGCAAAACAATTTGACTGTGCGGGCTTTCGATGCACCGCAGGGAATCGGGCGTGGTAGCGATCTATTGAAAGTCCTGTGCAATTGGACCCCAGCTCACACTTCGGACTTACATTCCAAGTCATGGCATACCCCGTCTTAATGCCGTTGTTAGGGAGGCCGGGGATACATAAACACTGGGGCAGTTCCGTATTTCTGACACCAAGGGTCAAATTTGTCGTAGATGGGAAAATTGGTTTGTGTATATGGTGAAAAACAGATGTTATGATAACAACGCCCACTTCCATCATTATGGGAAGTCACGGAAGAGGATTGGAGGACTCATTCCGAGCCTTCGAGATCAGAAAATGTCACAACTATAGTAGAAGGACTCAATCCGCACCTCCAGATCCCGCCGAAGTGCATATGATGGCATCAGGAAATTAGATCAGAAGGGGTTACCATCCATTAAAAAGGGCTCGAAAATACCTACAGGGGATCGAAGGAAGTTAAGGCTAGAAGTCAAAGACCAAGATATGGCCTGGCTACATACCTAGGTGGCAGACGAAGAAGAAAGTGCAGGAAGAAGCTTGCGGGAGGGTGAAAGAATCACGTTTGAATGATGAAACAAGCTACCAAGGAAGACGTACGTCCGTCTAGCCAGACCTTCGTAATAAAAAGCAGCAATCCAACTGGAGGCAGAATGTGGCAATAAGTACTCAGTTTGGATGGCTGAAGTCCCATCAAACACTTCTACAGAGTGGATCATCATCTCCAACCAGGAGTACAGCTCCGGAACTGGAGTTTTGGATTCCAGCGATCATCCTGTACTGATCTTTTTTTTCCGTAGTTGTTTAGTTCTACTTTTCTTTTGTATTCCCCCGGCCCCCTGAAAAAATTGGGAGGAAGCTCTTTAATGAAAAGATCATGCATTCCTGTCATTTATGGATTTGGACAATCAAACTGTCGAAATGGTTTGTTAATTCATGCAGGAAGGAATAAAGGAAATAACAACACCAGAATCCTCGCAAGTAACTGAATTAGCCTTGAAAATAATCCATGAAAACCGCAGTTGAGATCAAGAAATAAAATTGTCCTGAAATGGAAGAACTGTTAAAGTCGGATGAATGAAAAACCAACCTTGACCAGTAGCCGATCACAACGTCATGCATTAATTGCCGAACGAGAAGAGGAGAGGAAGAGGCCCAGCAGGTGAAAACGAAGCACTTACTAAAGGGTGAAGAAAAGACAAAATCGATTGAATACTAAGAATACGAGACGGTTTGCTGGTGTACCCAGACAGCCAGTTAGATACAGATTTAGTAACCCACAAGATCCCACTCACCAGATCAAGCCAGTAAGCAGAACGAGGAGAATGCGGCCGGAAATGTACTCAAGAAAAGGAGGAGGTACTACAGAAACAGCTGGAGCAGGATTCTTGGAGGGGGTAGCCAGTACGAATGGATTGGCCAACGTTTTCCCAATAATTCAAGAAGAATGGTAAAGTACGAGTTGTGTTCGACTACGGGGAATACTAAATACAGCAAGCCCTAAGGACAACTTCCCTCTCCCGCACATGATGTGTTGGCCTAGCAGGGAGTGCTTATTTTCATTAATGGAGATTCTCCGATACAAACAGATTAGGATGGCACTGAGGACAAGGAAACAAAAAACACGCACTTTCATCACATTACGGGGGGGACTGTCTGGACTATAAAGTCATGCCATTCGGACTAACTAAAAAATGCGGAGCCACTTACCAGAGGGCTATGGTAACCATTTTCAGACTTAATGAACAAGGAGTTGGGTTCTGTAGACGACAGGATCGTAAGTCGCGATAATGAGAAAAAGACCATGCGTTAACTTGGAGAAATGTTTGAGAGGCTCGGAGGGAGGGAAGTGCACATTGAGTTAAATCCCGAAAAAGGTACTTTCGGTATGCTACGTCGGGAAAGCTATGGGGTTTATAGTAAGTGAGAAAAGGGATTGAGGTAGATCCTGACAAGGTCAAAGCCATTCGAGAGATGCCTAGCCCAAAGTCTGAAAAGGAATGTGCGAAGGAAAGTTTCTTAGGTAGGCTCAAACGACATTGCTCGGTTCATAATCTCAATTAACCACCACTGCGAACCATATTCAAGCGCTGAGAAAGAACAACCGAAACGTGGTTGAGAACAAAGAAGTGCAAGTGGCCTTTGAAAAAATAAAGGAGTACTTTGGAATCCCCCAGTACTAGTGCCAACCAGTACCCGGAAGGCCTGTTAATCTAGTACTTGGCGATTTCAGGAAACTCCATGGGTTGAGTATTGGGCCCGCATGATGAGGACGGGAGAAAGAAAGGGCATTATTACCTTAGTAAGAAGTTCACCAGATATGAGCTCTAAGTACTCTGATGGAAAAAAACCTGTTGCGGCTTTGGTATGACGGTCAGTAGGCTGAGGGCCCAATACACCTGTATAATCCACCTGGTGATCTCCAAAATGGACCCATCAAGTACGTGTTGAAATTTGGAAAGCCCTAGTAACCGGAAGAGTAGCACGATGGAGATGGTGTTGACGAAATGATATTTCTTAATTCATAGGAAAGCTACAAAGGTTTAGTGTCATTGCCGATACCTAGCTGATGAAAGAGCCGTGGAGGATACCCCTATGGAGTTCGGAATTACAGACCAGAAATATAAACTCCCTAACCCAAGAGGAAGAAGACTTCGAAGAATGGAGGATGTTGTCGATGGGGCCGTCAATGTTTGGGGGACGTGGGATGGGCAGTGTTCATATCACCAGATGGAAACATTATCGGTTGGTTAGATAAGCTCATCTTCCTTTACTAACAACAAGCCGAATACGAGGAATGTATATTGGGTTTGCAGACGCTTTAGCCTCGGGGTCTGTCCAGGACTAATAGTAAGAGGAGACTCGGCCTTAGTCATTCACAGCCTAACCGGGAATGGGAAACTCGCGATCCAAGTTATGTCCCGTACGAGAGTACACCAAACGATAATGAAAGGTTGACAGTACTTCAGTTCTCTCACACACCCCAAGAGAAAACAATGTAATGTCTGAGCACTAGCCACACTGGCCAGACTTGATTCAAGAGAGAAGAAGGGTGAAGATCGAAGTATTCATATCAGAGTACAACCTGACTGCCTATGCACGTGATAGGAGAGGCGAGGAAAACCGTGTTTTATGATCCCAAAACCTACATCCCAGGAAAAATGAGTATCCCGACGGGGCACCAATAATGATCGGAGCGGACTTTAGAAGGGTGGCCAGGGGCTTCTCTTAGATGGTGAGTTTTGTTACCAAAAGAACATGACAGACCCTCCTACGCGTTGTAGAGGCACAGGAAGCCCCCAACAAGCACGCGTGAGGTCACGAGGGGTTGCGGTACCCATGCTGGATGGCCCTCATGGCACGAAAAATACTTAGGAGGGTTATTATGGTGACCATGGAGAGAGAATGCATCGATACGCCCGAAAGAGCCATAAGGCAGTTTACGGTGATCGGATCCAGTCCACCAGCACCACTTCAGTCTTCGAACCTTGGCCCTTTCAGCCTGGGCATGGAGTGTTGTGATGGGGCCACAAGCCCAAACGCCCAGTAACGGGACCACAGTTCATCTTGTGGCAATCGATTATCACTAACATGGTAGGAAGCCGCCTCGTATTCCAGTATCACACCGGAATGTAGGCGTCGTTCGTCAAAAGAGTTGATCTGCCGCGTACGAGTTCTCGAGAGAATATCAGGATCTGCCAAGGAAACCTGAACAACGCGGAGCGTAATGACCAAGAGCCAATCAGTTCAAGGGTAGCATCACAATTTCAACGGCATTATAGACAACAGATGACGGCGCAGGGAAGCCAGCCAACAAAAACATTAGCAACATTTTGGAGAAGATGACAGAACTTACAGATATTGGCAGGACAAGCTTCCCTTTGACCTAATGGCTACAGGACTAGCGACTAGAACCTCCCAACGGGCGCTACTACCTTTCTTTGGTGTACGGAATGGAGGCATGTGGTCCCTGCAGAAAGTTAGGATCCCATACTCTAAGAGTTCTAAAGAAGTAGAGTTGGAGGGCGAGTGGGTACAATCCGATATGACAGTTAAACTTGATTGAGGAGAAAGATGGCCGCCAGGCCACATGGGACAACTATACCAAATGACGGAGATGAGAGCGTTAACCGAAAAGTGCGGCCCGACAGTTTAGGAGGGGGACCCAGTGCTGAAAAAGATTTTACGATTCATACCGACCCGTGGCAAGTGGACACCAAACTATGCAGGGCCTTACGTTGTAAAGAGGCGTTTAGGAGCGGTGCCTATGTTAGCAAATATGGACGGAACTGACCTATTGCACCCTGTTTAACTTGATGTGCACGAAATATTATGCTAATGGTTGTATACATCTCCAAAAGAAATTAATGAAAGGATCACAGCGTTATTTCATATGTTCCTCTTTGCTCATTGTTTCATTAGATGACGGAGGGCCATTTTTGGACCACCAGCTCCCTTAAAGAACTTAATGTTTTTAATCACTTGATGAACCTTTTGAGCTTTGAAATCAAAACCATCTTCTTTGAAAAAGTCAATTCCCAAAATTTAAACCGGGTTGGGATTTTCAAGGGTCAGACAAATCATGCAAGACAACAATGGGCTATCAAAATGATGGCAGGCCATTTTCTGCTACCCAAAAGAAATTCAAAGAAGAAATCTCTTGCAAGCCCTTTTGAGCCTGAAAATTCATTTATGATTAACCCGTCAAAGGATCCAACACCACACACTGGGGGGCAGTTTAAAAGAAATCAGTCCCAAATGAAGTTCAACAACAAATGACAAAATCCCTTCATGAAAGGAAAACCAAAAGGGAGCAGTAAAGCACATGGAAAAGAGAAAGAAGAAAAGAGAAAGAAAATAAAGACATACTACGCTATGTGATCCTTGACCAAATTACTCTTAATGAAAATTATGATTTTGAGCCTTATTTAACCTTTTTCTTCTTTAACCTATAACCCCCCAGCCTACATTACGGTCCAAATGAAGTCCTGACCAGATTGGTATACGTTGTTGTCTCTAATGATTTGTCAGACTCAATGACGAGTCTGAACTACGTAATGACCTGATCTTGAAAAGGTACGTAGGCAACTTGTTCAAAAGGACGAGTTCGGTCAAACTCTCGCAAAAATGTCTCGCCCCAAACTGGGGCAGGATTTGTTGCCATGGGATGGGTTTTTGAGCCTTGGTTTCCTTATTCTTCTGAAAACCTAAATCCCCAAGCCTACGTTTCGTCCCGAGTCTTAAAGACCATCCAGAGATCGAAATGTGAAGCAAAGTACCAAAATAAACCTTGAGCAAACAATGGACCTAAAGGCACTATTCAACCTTACAGTACCAAAAGGGCCAGTCTTCTTCTAGTTGAAACAGGGGCAGTTTTCGCGAAAACAAGAGGTTTTAGTTTTCACAAATTAATGTCGATACCTTTTAAAACAAGGGATGCTGTTGTAAAACTTATCTTTTTCCTGAATAAATTTTGAATGTAACAGAACAACTATTTCGCACAAATTGACGTCCTGATTCAGCACATTAAAGACATAAATGCATGATTATTCTCATTATTAGGGATTCCCCGTTTATTGAGGTCAAAAATCAGGAACCTAATACACCAGGAGGGTGTTCAGGCACCAATGGGGAGCCTAAAGCATGTCAAACATCGGTAATGAAGGAATGTTGGGTCAGATTCGGCGTACTCCTTCGAGGTTTGGGAATCTGTGGAAGCGTCAGTGATTAACTACCAAGTTAGATCTTAAACAATCCCTAAGTTTGGAAGATCATGGAAAGTATTGACAGCCAGACACTGGGGCAGAAATTGAGCATCTTTGGATTTTGAGGAAAGCGCTGACAGAACAAAGGTTGAGTATCTTCGGAAAAAGTACTGACAGTCAGACACTGGGGCAGATTTTGAGTGCCTGTAGAAATTTGAAAATGGTCAGACTCGTGACGAGAAAAGCACTGGGCCAGATTTCGAAACCCTTTTGGAATCCGAAACGCGGTAAGACTAATAGTGTATGGATTAAACCAGGGCAGTTGTTGAGTTTCCATTTAAGGCGAAGTCGGGTACCATCGTGCCATACTAGAACCTAAAAGTGTGGCCAAGATCCGGGATCGAGAAGAAGGGCCATGCATCCTCATACATTTCATGCATGCACTTCATGCATCCTCATGCATTTAGTGAAAGGCATTCCCATTATAGGAAGCAGCATACAGACATATTATGTAACAGGCATCATGTATATATAATAACATGCCCCTGCATTCAAGCATCGCAATTTAGTAACACGCATACATATAGCAGTAGAGCACCATTCATTCATACTTGCCTGATTGAATAAATTCTTGATTAATCCTGTTACATCCATAGCCAATCAGCGTAGGGGTTTGGTCGTTGTACCCTCGGGACCCAAATTTTTACATCCATAACAAGCCATTCAGAGGATATTACAACCCGGTTCAGTGTACCAGCAACACTATTGTCCTCAGTAATAAAAAATAAAAAATAAAAAAATGGGAAAGAGAAAACACTCAGATTTTATTAATTGCCCTCACTTATGGCGGAGGAATACCGTGGTTACAGTCATGGTCCTAGGAGATTACAACCAGAACTCTCCCAAAACCCAGAAAAAAAAAAAAAAAAAAAAAAAAAAAAAAAAAAAAAAAAAAAACAACAACAACAACAACAACAAAAACAAAAACAAAAAAAAAAGATCTTTTCCAGGTCACGTACAGACGGATTTTCATTTCAAGCTGAAGAACGAGAAGTCGGACCTTTTCCATACGCCATGATTTTGAGCCGTTTTTGCTCCCGCTGGATGTCCTCCCGGCTTTTCTCTAACTCAGCTATTCTAGGCCCAAGGTCGTTGGAGTAAACTGCTACCATTTTTCTCAAATCATCAACCTCCCGTTTTAACATATTATTTTCTTGCCTTAACTCCCTCGTTTTCTGCTGTTCCTCTTGGTATTTCGTCCGTAAGATGTAGGTTTCATTCCCAAGGAGGGTCACAGTCTCGTTCTGTCTCTGCAGACGACGGGCTAGGTGAGATGTTGAGGACATCGCCTGGGTACTGTGATAGAGTGCCTGGTTGGCTATGCCGGGATCAGACATCGAGGCCAGTACTGTCTCATTCCTCAGCATTTCTTTTTGGAACTGAGGAGAGAGTTGGAAGGAGCCGAGAGCATTAGAACAAAATGGCACCTCTGGTGCCGCATTCAAATCAGGAACCCGCTTGGAAGATGAGGCCCCAGCCATGAGAAACGTTTAGGAGTGTTGAGAGATTTGAGATGGTCGAGGTACGGTTTCTCGTAACAGAGGATGGCCAAAGATGGTTTACAATTGCACGTGGAGTTTACTGGTGGTGTTTAAGTGTGAGAGGAAGTCCGTTTAAATAGGATAAAAAGGATTGCCATGCTAAGTGTGTGTCTGACAGAAAGACGAAAGAGGCGACGTGCATCGAGAAGCCCCCAAAGTTTGTGAGCGAGGTAAGCTATGGGAGTTGTGCAGTCCCCTCAGTGGAGGATTATGTTCACAAGGCGGCGAAAAATAATCCCGAGGCGGATTTTGAAAGATGTGGAGCAGTCATAATACCTAAACTCGAGGAAAAGAAAGAGAAAAAGAAGAAAGTGGGGGCGCATTTATTCTTGGGGCCTGTTTTTCTTTTTTTTTTAAAAAGGAACCCGAAGCCGGTTTGTTTTGCACAAAGCCCAACTATTTAAATAAGCTTGGGTTTTATATTTGAAAAGAGAAAGTGCGCCGGCCTGTTTTAAATGACCTAAGCCCTATTTCTTTCTGAATTGGCTCGGCCCGATTTTAAAACTCAATTCAAGCCCAACCATTTTAAAAGACACGGGCTTTTGTTTTTCAAAAAGTGGGCCGGCTTATTTTAAAAATGACTTGGGACCTCTTTTGGGCCGACCCAGTTTTAAAACTCAATTCAAGCCCAACCATTTTAAAAGACACGGGCTTTTGTTTTTCGAAAAGTGGGCCGGCTTATTTTAAAAATGACTTGGGACCTGTTTTGGGCCGGCCTGTTTTAAATAACCTGGGCTCTGTTTCTTTCTGAATTGGGCCGGCCCAATTTTAAAACTCCATCCAAGTCTAACCGTTTAATTAGACACGGGCTTTATTTTTTAAAAGGAAAAGTGGGCTGGCCTGCTTTAAAAATGACTTGGGCCCTGTTTCTTTCTGAATTGGGCCGGCCCGTTTTAAAAAAATCAAAGCCCATTTTTTTGAAAAGCAAACTCGGGCCCAATTCCATCCCAAAGACCACACGTGACCTGAACACGTGATAGAGCCCATGTGGCTCGCCCGTGACCCCCCGAGTTCACTCAACTCACTCAACTCGAAGATGAGTTGACTCATCCTCGACCTCACCACCCCAACTGAAACCCTAATGAAACCCTAAACCTAACTTCCTAACCAGAAATACCTCAAGCCCTAAATTTCCAACAAATCAGTAATAAAGCATACACAACATTGAGATATATATATATATATATAAAGGGAAGGAAGAAAGAACTTATCTCCTTTGGGAGTTCGGAAGAACTCCCCTTGCATCTGTGCGGATCTTCCTTACCGGGCCACTCCCGGTGACCATCATTTGTCTGGGCTTCACCAGATCTCTCCAGATCTGACCGTGAGAACAGAATAGGAGGCCAATCGGAGCTGGATCACTTCTAAAGGTGTTGGGATCTTAAGTTTGCCAAGATCTAAGGTCTCTGAAGAACGGTATATAGAGAGAGAGAGCTTGGAGATAGGCAAGAGTAGAAAAGAAATCACTGAGGGGCTAGGGTTTTGAGTTTGCAACAAATAAGCCTAGAGAACAGAGATTGAAAGGGGAGAACAGAGAGGGTGAAAGGAGAGAGAAGAGAGAAAGAGAGGGCGTTCGAGAGAATGAAATGCAGTAAAATGAACAGAACTAAAAATTTGGTTTAAATATCCAATGCCTCGGAGCCACGAGATTCAACCACGTGGCAACCCGTCATCCGTCCGATCAAAAATTCTGCGTGGCCACCATGATCACCGCACGATCTGTGTTTTCCAAGGACGGTCAGGATTGTGCCATGCCTTGATCCGGGTCACATTTGACCAGCCACTCGGTCACCAACACGTGGCTCACTCTCCATCATGCACAAAAAGTCTGCGTGGCCACCCTGATCACCGCACGATCTGTCTTTTCCAAGGACGGTCAGGATTGTGCCATGCCTTCATCCGGGTCACGTTTGACCAGCCAATCAGTCACCAACACGTGGCTCATTCTCCCCCCACACAAGCAAAAGTCTGCGTGGCCACCCGGATCACCACACGATTTGTGTTTCCAAGGACGGTCTGGATTGTGCCATGCCTTGATCCCGGTCACATTTGACCAGCCACTCGGCCACTGACACGTGGCACCGGTCCTCAACCGCACAATTTGTGTTTTCCAAGGATGGCTTGGATTGGGCCACGTCCTTGATCCCGGTCACATTTGACCAACCACTCGGCCACTGACACGTGGCATCGGTCCTCAACCGCACGATTTGTGTTTTCCAAGGATGGCTTGGATTGGGCCACGTCATTGATCCACATCCACATACACCAACCACTCAGTCACTGACACGTGACACCCTTGATCACCGCACGATCTGTGTTTTCCAAGGACGGTCAAGATTGTGCCATGCCTTGATCCGGGTCACGTTTGACCAGCCAATCAGTCACCAACACGTGGCTCATTTTCCCCCCACACACAAAAAGTCTGCGTGGCCACCCTGATCACCGCACGATCTGTGTTTTCCAAGGATGGTCAGGATTATGCCACGCCTTGATCAGGGTCACATTTGACCAGCCCCTCAGTCACTAACACGTGGCACCCCTCCTCAACCATTCGATATATGTTTTCCCAGGCTGGACTAGATCATGCCAAGTCTTCAATCCGGGTCACCCTCCATCCTCCTACTTAGCACATGACTCTACTCAGAACACGACATGTGGTCAGTTGTATGGCCTGGCTAAAATAGGTGTCTTTTATCTTTATAGGCCTGTTGCTATAAATAACGTAGGAGAGTTCCTACTGTTACCCCAAAGCAACAAGACCTATAAAGAGGGGCAGCTGTCGACACCCCAATTTTAACCAGGCCTTTCCGAGGAGACCTCATGTCAAAACCTTTCCACACTAGTTGTGGACCCCACATATTCTAGTAGGTTCCACATTGGTTATGAACCCCACACACCCTTGTAGGTCCCACACTGCTTGTGGACCCCACACATTCTTATAGGTCCCATGGTGTTCGTGGACCCCGCATCCTTTTAGGTCCCACATGGCTTGTGGGCCCCACATATCTCAATTGGGCCCCACATGGTTTGTGGACCCCACTTCTCCTGGTACGCAAGCTCGGATTCCTACATCCGGTACACGTTACCCTCTTTGGTACGCTAGCTCGGATTCCTACATCCGATGCACGTTACCTCTTTTTGCATGCTTGTGCCTGCTGGCTCGGGTTCCTATAACCCTTAAACGGCTTGTGGACCCCACATCGCTTGTGGACCCCACATATCTCCATTGGGCCCCACTTAGTTTGTGGGCCTCACTTCTCCTGGTACGCTAGCTTGGATTCCTACATCCGATGCACGTTACCATCTTTGGTACGCTAGCTCGGATTCCTACATCCGATGCACGTTACCCGCTCTAGTACGCTAGCTCGGATTCCTACATCCGATGCACGTTACCTCTTTTGGCATGCTTGTGCCTGCTAGCTCGGGTCCCTATAACCCTTAAATGGCTTGTGGACCCCACACATCTTTTTAGGTCCCACATGGCTTGTGGGCCCCACATATCTCAAATTGGGCCCCACACGGTTTGTGGACCCCACTTCTCCTGGTACGCTAGCTTGGATTCCTACATCCGATGCACGTTACCCTTTTTGGTACGCTAGCTCGGATTCCTACATCCGGTGCACGTTACCCCCTCTGGTACGCTAGCTCGGATTCCTACATCCGATGCACGTTACCCGCTCTAGTACGCTAGCTCGGATTCCTACATCCGATGCACGTTACCTCTTTTGGCATGCTTGTGCCTGCTAGCTCGGGTCCCTATAACCCTTAAATGGCTTGTGGACCCCACACATCTTTTTAGGTCCCACATGGCTTGTGGGCCCCACATATCTCAAATTGGGCCCCACACGGTTTGTGGACCCCACTTCTCCTGGTACGCTAGCTTGGATTCCTACATCCGATGCACGTTACCCTCTTTGGTACGCTAGCTCGGATTCCTACATCCGGTGCACGTTACCCCCTGTGGTACGCTAGCTCGGATTCCTACATCCGATGCACGTTACCTGCTCTGGTACGCTAGCTCGGATTCCTACATCCGATGCACGTTACCTCTTTTGGCATGCTTGTGTCTACTGGCTCGGGTTCCTATAACCCTTAAATGGCTTGTGGACCCCACACATCTTTTTAGGTCCCACATGGCTTGTGGGCCCCACATATCTCAATTGGGCCCCACACGGTTTGTGGGCCCCACTTCTCCTGGTACGCTAGCTCGGATTCCTACATCCGGTGCACGTTACCCCCTCTGGTATGCTAGTCCGGATCCACATATCCGGTGCCTTGCTAGCTCGGGCTTTTGTAACCCTCAAACGGCTTGTGGACCCCACATGGCGCGTGGGACCCACACATCTCCGATGGGCTCCACACAGCTTCTAGAACCCTCATATTATTATTATTATTATTATTATTATTATTATTATTATTTATTTATTTATTTTAATTTGTCAAATGCAAGCATACTTTGTTCCCCCATCATCACTCACCACATGACATGTTTCTTCTCTTACCAATCTTCCCATACTATATTCCCTTCATAATTCTTCATCCCATACTTTGTTCCCCCATCATCACTCACTACATGTCATGTTTCTTCCCTTTACCAATCTTCCCATGCTATATTCTCTTCATTATTCTTTATCCCATACTTTGTTCCCTCCATCATCACTCACCACATGTCATGTTTCCTCCCTTTATCAATCTTCTCATGCTATATTCCCTTCATTATTCTTCATCCCATACTTTGTTCCCTCCATCATCACTCACCACATGTCATGTTTTCTCCTTTTATCATTCTTCCCATGCTAATTTCCCTTCATCATTCTTCCTCCCATACTTGGTTCCCCCCATCATGACTCCCCTATGTCTTCTTTCCTATGCTTGCCCCAAGCTAAGCCTATAAATAGCCCTCTCATTTCAAGCACAAGGGGAGGAGCTCTTAGTGGTGGTAAGGAGAAGATTTCAAATATTGAAGTTTTCTATCACGAGTTTGTGAAGTTAGTCTTTTTTTTGAGTAAAAATCAAGAGGTCGACTAATCCCGTTTCCTATCGGTGTTGAGTCACCCCATTTGAAGAAGGCACCCCGTAGTGCCTCAAATCAGAGCTCAAGAACAACTCTCGGGAAGACGTTGTAGAGCGGCCCTAGTAAACTCATCAACAGGAAAAGAAGACCAGAGCAGAGGAAAACGAAAGAAGATCAAGCGATCGATTGATCCCTTTTCCTACCGGTACCGGGTCACTCCATTTGAAGAAGGTACTCCCTAGTGCCTCGAGTCGGAACTCAAGAACAACCCTCGGGAAGGCGCTGTAGACTAACCTTGCGGATTCACAGACAGAAGAAGAAGACCGAAGGAGAAAAAGACGATAGGTAAGACCAATGAACTTTCTCTTCCTATGTTACATTTTCGTCCCCCTTTCCCTAATCGGCCTCTGTTGGTTTATTTTACTTTATTTCACTTTTCTTTACTTTAAATAGCTTCCTTTTAACTCATAAAAACAAAAAAACAAAAAAAAAAAAAATTTCATAAAAGACACAAAAAAAATTTTCAAAGAAAATTCAAAAATTTTTAAAGCTTTGAAACTTATTTACCTTTGAAAATTTTTGAAGAAAATCCAAGAAAGTTTCTAACATGTTTGGCAAAGGTTAGATTTGTTTCCCTACATTCAAGATTTTCAAAAATATATTCTAAAGGCATATCTTTAAAACCATGACTTTCGTGATTATTGTCTAAAATTCTGTTGTATTCGGAAGGACATTGGAAAATTCCGGAAAATCATTGGTCTCGACCAAGACCTTAAACTGGTTTTCCCCCGCCCACACTGGTCAACGTTTGACCGGCTCACCATTCCCAAACTGGTTCACCCCAGTTTTCTCCATTTAGCTTGTATATTATTGTTGTATCCATAAAATTCACAAAAATCATGAAATTTTCAAAAATTCCAAAAGTATTTTCACATTTTGGTTTCAATTGATTTCATTTGTGTTATTTTGAAAGTTCGGGAAAAATATCAAAAATCATTTTCACACTTAGGAAAAATCACAAAAATATCTTTTTAGGCACAAGAAAAATTCATTCCAATCCCGAACCAATCTCAAAAACCTCCCGAAATAGTATTTTTGATACTTAAAAAAAAAAAAACCTATAGATTTCAAAATCCTCGGGAGCGTATTTTGTATCCTATTTTCGATTTTCCTTCCCGATGATTGCAAACGAGAACATTGACTCTTCGGAGTACTAGATTGCCCCGGTTCTGAGGGAATACCTATATAGTATTTTCATTTTATTTTTGACTTTTGAAAGGGAGTAATCTTTAAAGGCTTATTACATTTATTTCAGGAAAACTCTTTATTAATCTGGTACCATTCGTAAGAACGGGCGTGTAGGGGGTGCTAATACCTTCCCCTTGCGTAACCATACTCCCGAGCCTAACTTTGGTGACGCAGACCGATTCTACCCCTAACGGGGTAGCAATCAAGTGTTCTAACCACACTTCAAAAGGTTAGTGGCGACTCCACCACACATCGTTTTCCACGAAAATTCACATTTTCAAAATACACATTCATTTTTCCCAGTTCGCAAGCCGAACCCATTTTTAAACCAGAGATTGGTTCTCTGGGCCGGGTTCGGGACGTCGCGACAACATGTGCAAATTGGAAGCCATGAAGTGTACAAGATGATTTTATTTGGTTATGATCATGGATCTTATAAAGACGAAGCTTGAAGACTTAGATAATTCTTTTAATGTATATTGCAAATAGGACCCATGCGAGTACACTACCCTCGATAATGTGATGAAGCTCACAGGTGACCTTAGTTGGACTCTAGGCACACTAAATTTCATGAAAAATCATTTTATAAAAGTGCAAAAATTATTTCATAGTGTTAAAATCAATTTTGAAGTGAGAACTAAGGGTTTTTCTGCTCCAAGCAATTTGGGCGCCTGAAGCAGGGGACTCGGTCAACCGAGATGCTACTGGTCATGCACTGGTCCTACTCCAGGTAGTTCGGGTGACTGAGCTCGAGGTCAGCCAACCAAACTCTAGGTCAGCTGACTGAACCTATGGGAATTATTAACCCAATGGCTATAAATGGCTAGTTTGTGAAAATATTAAATTGTTAAACTTGTCTAACAACCATAAAAATGGATAGAACTTAACTTTGCCTATGAATACAAGGCTTCTAAACTTGTTTTATGCTTTTGACATTCTTATTAGTATCATTTAACAAGGAAGCTAAGCATTTGATCTTTAGTAAAAATCATTTTCAAGCATTTTGTATTTTTGGTTCATCATTCAAGTGCTCATTTTCTCTCTTGCTATCTAAATATTAAAGAACCTTTAGTTACTCCTTTGAGCTTCATTCTTATTCATTTGGGAGTGTATTAGTGTGCCATTTTTCACTATACTTACCAGCTCAAGTTAGGAGCATTTATTGTACACCAATTTATCTTGATTCCACATTGTACTTTGACAGTTAGGGAATGAATCATTTCAAGCGAAAGGGGTATTTCTCTTGAGGGATTGTAAAGGCATCTCCGCCTAGTGAAGGGGGGATTGTAAAGGCATCTCTGCCTAGTAAAGGAGGGATTGTAAAGGCATCTCCGCCTAGTGAAGGAGTGAGACATCTCCACCTATTGAAGGAGTGGTTAGTGGAATATGTGAATTTAGGTGTAATCCCAAGAGGGGGGTGAATTGGGTATTTAAAATTCTAGGCCTTTAAGTTCTAATTTTAAAAATGCAACTTCAAATGCTAGCCTAGAGATATTTAAATTTTAGTATTGATCAATTTACTAAATTCAAGTTAATATTTTCTCAAGCAATTCACTATTACCCAATCAGTTTTAAGTGCAGCAATAATATAAAGTATACACAATAAACAATTAATTAAATGCAAGCAGAAATAAAAAGAGTTAAGGGAAAGAGAGATGCAAACACAAATTTTTATGAGGTTCAGCCTACCCCAGCCTACATCCTTGCCTTGAGCAACCCACTCAAGGATTTCACTAATCCGCTCCTTTAACTGGGAAGGAGCTTCCCTTTACAGTTCGCTGCTTACAAGAGGCGTAACTTCCTCCTCACCCTAACTCACAACCCAAACCATCAATACAATAATATGATTACAATTTCTTGCAAACTCAAATGCTCCTCAACAAGCTAATGAGTACAATTAAATCCTAATACATACTCAAATGATATAACTTGAAGCTTAGTTGAGCGTATGTAATATGCTCAACGAAAACTTTTGCAATAAACAATGAATGATCGTTGTATAAAAATATGATCTTTATAAAAATATTTGAATGACGTGTTTGCTTCAAAGATCTAATCAAATATTTGATCTTTATAAAAATATTTGAACAAGTTTGCTTCAAAATTAAAATCAAATATATTTTTCAATAATAACGCTATGATAAAATCTTTGAATATAGAATAGAAATGATAATTTTCAAAGATTCAAAACTTTAGCAAATCCTTTTCTCAAAGATCTTCACATAACATATGTATATATATATATATATAAGAACTCAAGATCTAGCTCTCAAATAATTTTTAGCAATAAGTTTGTGAGAGACTAAAAGCTTTGAGAATAAGATTGAATATCAAACCATAGTACTTTGTTTACCAAACCTCCAAGAACACAATCTTGATTGCAACAATATGAATTAATGCCCTTTGATCTTTAAAATCATTGTAGAGAATGCCCCAAAAGAGTTTGAATCTGATAAAGTGTTGGCAAGAGTGTTCAAGAGTTGTGCTAAACTCCTTTTAGGGATTATAGGTTTGATATTTAAACGCATGGTCGCATATGGGCGTATCTTGACCATTGGATCATTAAAAAAAATATTTTTGTTAATAAAAAATCTGCCCGTTGCGCGCTGGAGCGTCAGTCTGCCCGACAGACTTGTCAATGAGTGCACACATTGGTTGACAAGTGTTCAACACTCATTTGTTGACGAGAACATTGGTTTGTCGATGGGTGGAATGTTTGAGATTTTTGAGCTCTTGGTATTTTCTCGTTTACGAGAGCAAAGCATTCGTCACCAAGTGGTCTTTATGAATTCACCAACGAGGCCAGGAGGTTCGTCAACACAGCCTCTATTTTTTAGAATTATTTACAGTTAAAATTTCTAGCCAACCTAGAACTAATGTAAATAGATTTTTCATGAAATGCATGAGTCCTAAGGTCAGTCTAGGGGTCTTTTGAGCTCCCAACTACATCATATGAGATATGTAAATACAAGCAATACTAAATACCCATTACAATTGAAAACTTTGAGCTTTTTCATCATTTTGCTCCTCTAATTCCATGGAGTGTGCTAGGTTGTATACGCTTTAGGTTCCTCATGGCTTCCATGACATCCTTACCTTCTATCCATGTTAAGTAATGATCTTGTTCACAATCTCAATGCACAGGTAAGATGTAGTAACCCGGATAATTATAGAAATTTAATAATATAGAGATAAGAGGAAAAAGGAAATTTTAAAGGGGGATGCAGTCTTCTTGGGCTCATCGACGAGGACGCATATCTCGTCGATGAGAGTTTACCGAGGGGCTATTTTCGGGGCTTGAAACTCCTCAATGAGGGTTAGGTGTTCGTCGACGAGGTGACATGGCTCGTCGACGAGGCCACGTGACAAAAGGTCTATAAATAGCAGAAAACGACAGTTTAGTGAGGAAATTTGTTTTCTCTCAGTTCTCTTTCTCTCTTGCTCGAACCTCCCTCCTTCTCTCTACGTTTTTGGCTCCATCTCTCCCCGTTTCAATGATCAAAAGCCGCCACGTTGATCTTAGGGAGATTCTCTACAAGTCTGCTGGAGTATATTGTTGGTTTGAACAATTTGGGTACCATCCCAAAATTAGAATAAGTAGATTATTTAGGTATTTTTAGTATTAGCAGGCTTATTTGAGTCCAGATTTTATATTATATGAGAATCTACTAGAGTTTTGTGGAATAAAACTAGGGTACTATATTTTTTCAGGGATAGGGTGTTTTGGGACCTTGCAGGCATGGTTTGAGGACCCGAGTGGATATTTTTCCAAGAGCCCAAAATAAATTATAGTTTGGAAAATTACGAGTATGAAGGTTCAAGAAATTTAGTTGATTTATTGAAAATAGGATTATATGCATTATTATAGGATTTTGGGGATAGTACGTCGTGAGCGTGAGAATAAAGTTGGAGGCGAGCCTCCTAACCAGTTAGGTAAAGGAAATATGCTATGTTAGGAATGTTAGAATATTTATTAATAAATTATATGTCTTCCAGATTAGTATTCAGTTTAGAAATTATTTGTATATCGGAAAATACAGTAGCAGTATATGAGATATTTATTTATGTAGTTTTGTGGCATGAGTCAGTATTAGATGAATATATGAAATATACAGTTTCTAGATTATTATGTTTTATAGTATCCAAATAGAAATATGTTTACGAGACATTATCAGATCAGTACAGAAACAATACAGTTTTCAGATTGATATGATTTATAATATTATGCAGAGATATGTTTAATCAGATTTTATAAGAGTATGAATTACAGTGTTTATACAGATAGATATTATGCAGCATATCTAGATTACTATGATTTTCCAAAATACTAAAACCATAATACTATGTTATTACATTTTATCCAACTCAGATAATACAGTATTCTTAGATCAGTTTCTGGTCTTATGGTTATTTTCCATAACACTATGGTATTACAGTTTACACAGTACAAATATTACAGTATATTTAGGATTAGCTTTTAGTGTTATGGTTATTTTGGAATCATGATGAAACAGTGAGATAATTATGTATATCGGTACTATATAGTATCAGACCCTGATGAATCAGTTCAGAAAATATTCAGTTATTAGAACACAGCACTGTTGCTACTACAAGATCAGAGTGCAACAACACATCTTAGATAGTGTGTGGGAGATTTCCGTCAACCGTGCCTGGAGGGATTGTATACTCTCCAAAATATTGGGTTGAGGTGGCCAATTTGACGAGGTAATTACTAGTTTCGTGTCTAGGAGAGGTTACAGTTTGGCCGATGATTACGTGCTTAAATTTCGTAATTAGGTAGTTTAATTCATGCATTGGGGTCTATATTTTTAATTAAATACCTAATTACTCTTAATATTTTAATACGGTGTCCTATTTATAATATTTGGATTTTATTAAGTAATTTATGAATTTTTGGCATTTTTTTTTACTGTAGGAAAATTATCGAGAGCTAAAACCGGCATCAATTCGTAATTCGTGCATAATTTTTCCATCCAAGCTCTAATCTAGATGATTCAAATTTTTGGAGAAAGATGAGAAGATTATCTACAACTTATGTGTTTTGAGCTTTGAGAGAAACGGGCTCTAGGAGGGTCAAGATTGGCCTCGTTCGTAGAGAAAAACAAATGAGAAAAAGAATACAAATAGATTTGGCCCTAATGTGACCCAACCATGCAGTCAAGTCGGGTCCTTTTGTCCAGGTGTCTCGCTAGGTAGGGCAGTGGCTTCTTCCCTTATAAATTTCCTCCTTTTCTCTCATTTAGCAGGCCGCACCAGCCCCATCTTCCCTTCCCTTCTCCTTCTCCTTCTCTAACTCTCAAACCCTTACTCTCAGCCCTCTTCCGTCCCTCAGCTTTCTCTCCTCTTTGTTATAACCGAAGCCCCCTCTTCCTTCTTCATTTCCCTTCTCTTTCTCCTTCTTTTTCTTCCTTCTTCCTTTTTCTCCTTCCATTTCTTCCTCTCTTCTTCCCTTCCTCTCCTTCTTCCTTCCTCCATCACTGCTGCTGCTGCTACCTCCCTGCTTCGGTCACTCCTTGTGCTGCAAACTGAGCTTCTCCTACTGCAGAGCTACTGTAGCTAACCAAGAAGCGGATGAAGCTGCTGTTCTCACGTACAACACACCCGAGCCTACCTGCTACCATGAAGAATTCCTCTGCTATTGGTGGGTGAAGGAGAACCCAAGGCTTACCCATTGTTGCCTAGTCGAAAGTCTCTTGCTGGTGCTGTGCGTCAACTGCTCTCTCTCTCTCTCTCTCTCTCTCTCTCTCTCTCTCTCTCTCTCTCTCTATATATATATATATATATATATCTTTATTTCCTTTCTTTTCTCCTTAAGTTTTGGTTTATTCTTGTTTTGAATAGTTAGTTGAGTGTTGTTAGTTTTAAGTTGAGTTCAGGTAAAATAATTATTTCTTTTTTATTTTGTGAACTTTTGTTTGAGTGATATTATTATTAGAGCTTATTTATTTTTCTCTGAAGTAAATTTAGCATTATATTTAAATACTACTTGAGTTATTTAGTTAAATGATTAAAGTCTGATTTGGTTCTTGAAAAAAAAAAAAAGAATAAAATACCAAAAAAAAAGAAAAAAATAATAATTTTTTTTAGAAGTTAAATTAGTAGTTCACTTTAAAACTTAATTTGTGTTTGTTCAATACGATTTAGTTTATGGTTGATCTTACTCTTGTTGCATTTAATTTTTTATATTGATTCAGGTTCTTGAATTTGTTAAAAGCTCGATTTTTCTTGTTCATGTTTGTGTTTGATTGAGTTGTATTATTGCACGTTTTAAGTGATGTGTTAAAGTTACCGTCTTTAGTTTTCATTCCGAAGTTCAATGTGTGTTTCAATGTCTGCCTGATTAGATGTAGGATTTTCGTTCCCCGTTATTATATTCAATACATGTTAGGGTTCAGATTTTAAATTGTATGTTTATTTAATTTGTCAAAACAAATCTCCAACAATCCTGAAAACCCCGAATCTGAACTGAGTTCGGTAACTTTTCGTTTTTGATTGGAAATATGTAAAAATTGAGATTAAACTGCATTCCTCAATGAGACGATCTCGCCTTTGAGCTGAATATTATACGACAGAACTCCTATACTTGGGATAGGTTCCGAACTGTTTATTTTTCGAGTGAGTCAAGTTTTTTTGTTGCAGTTTGGCCAAGTTGAGGATTGGTAAAGTTACAATTAACTTACCTAGTAAGTCAACCGGGATTAAATCCCACCTACGGGCCACACAACCCTGTTATGAGGGGTTAAATCATGATGTACAGTTTTCCAGGGTAAACATTTTAGTTATATGTATATGTATACAGATTTACAAAATATCAGCAGATACAATATGATTCTAGAAGTATGAGAAAGTAAACAACTCAGATAATACAGTTATACTTTAAACTATGATAGATGCAAGTTATGTTGTATATTATTTTCCCAGCTTTTACAGTTTCAGATATTGTCAGTATAGTATTTAAGAAACTCAGTTGTCATATACTAATAATAGCATATTTCCTCTTACTGAGTATTGTCTCATCCAAGTGATTTAATATTTTTTAGATGATCCAATTAGGCAAGCGGATCAGGCTCGCAGATAACCATTCAAAGGAATGAGTGATTTAAGGTGCTAACACGTTGAATTTTAATTAGAATGAATTTAAAGTGTTATCTGATGCTAAAGCTACACAAAGCTATTTTTACCATTATATGATTTGTTTATCCTTTATAGTTGCACACGTTTCCTTTCTTTTATTTGATGGAACAACGATATTTTGATCAAAGATCACTGTATAAGATGAATTCTAGGGTAAGGATCAAGTATTTTAAGCACATGATTGTGGAAGCCAGGGTTTACTTTAAGAATATATAAGAGTGTTAATAGCGTTATCTCACAATGTAGGCATACAAATCAATTTGCTCAATTTCTATCTTTTTCACTTAAATCCTATTGTGACTAAGAAATGAAGACTTTGATAGCCTAAATCTTGAGGATAGTATAAATAATCTACAAATCTTTGGTCTATAAAGGATAGAGCGTAATTTACATAGAGTGAAAATCCTCTTCTATATATATATATATATAGTGGAGCCTCAAGTATAATCATATAATGAGAATCCCATCCAATTATAGGAGATGAGCCTCATTCTTCTCCATGGAGATTTGTGTCTTGTATGGTTATATGTGATTCATACTCAAGCCATCATTTTCAATATTCTATTTATGCTTTTTTACTTTATATGGTCGTAAAAAGCTTCTTTCTGATTTTGTTAAGGTTAAGAGATTCATAAGTAGATCCTTGCACTAAAAATTAAAAATGAGATATTGTATATCATTGCAATTCATCTTAGCTCTCATACTAAGATTTGCAGTCTAGCTTTTCATTCTAAAACTAGCCTCTCACTTGCTTCCCTTTGGTAATGAGTACATAGGTTTCTATGCAAAGCATCAATTTCAACCGATAAGCCTTCCTCCCTCTAGTCCATATGTGAACAACTGCTTTATATAATCCTTCATTCCCTTTGCGTGTGAGTGATTTCTCATCCTTGACTATTCATGTAAGTGATTTCTTCATTAGTACGTCCATTTACTCTATGTATAAATAATTGTTTCTTTCAAGCCTGTATTCACTTTACTATTTAACCAACATCTCTACTCTTTACTCACACATCCATGTGAACGATTTCTTCATCCATTCACTTTACAAGACAACACTTTTCTATCCATTTATCTCGATTGGCATTTTCACATCTATACACTATAGATGGTATGAGCATCCTATTAGTAATTCATGCAACCGTTGTATATGCAAGCCATCATTTAGTAACTTAAAGTGTGAAGAATCCTCATATCTGTGCATCATGTGAGCACCCTTTCTTCCATTCATTTGTTTCCCTAGAGTGCAAATGTCCATTAATTCATGCTTTTACATATGAATGATTTCTCCATGCTGTCATTGAGTCACTTAACACACATCCCATCATTCCACATATGATTGTTTCTTCTTAGTTTCAAACATTTATGCAAATCACATATGATGCCTTTATTAATTCATTCATTCATACCATGTGAGAACATTTGTTCATTCCCTCACTTGCGCCACTTGCATGCTCAGAAGGATTCTGCATGCATATTGTCAAGGGTACGAGTTTGTTCATGTTTTACTAAAAAAGCTACAAAGCATTGACTGCAAAAGCATATTCTTGACCTAGGCATGATTGAGCAAATGTGTTAAGTAGTTGATTTTGAGCATACATCTTGTTTATTCGTTGAGCATTGTTCTTTTGTTCTTTTGCCGCTATCTTTGACATAAAGCATTGGATAGCCCAAAATTCTATTAAACAAGGATGAATGGGAGGTTGCTATTTTAAGGAAGCAAGTTTAAACTCTTTCTATACTGCCCTTAAAAAAGAAATATATAGGCAAGATCACAAAATATCTTGACTAACTTAATAGGAATCCTTGTCTAAATAAAAAAAAAAAAGCAGATATCAAACCCCTAGAAGACATTTTCAATGAAGGATGCACCAAAGGTAAAAGGAGGTTATTAAACAAAGCGGGTTAGATGGCTACACCTAGGGAATTATCTTTGCAAAAATAGGAGTAGAAAACAACTTCAATGGGTTGGTTCAAATATAGGCAATCAAGTGAATGCGCCTTGATAAATGACTCAAGAAGTACAAGAAAATTCTTTCAAGATGTTCTTGATCAAAGCATGAGTTTCAATGTCTTTGACCTATTGTATTAACCACTATAAAATGTATTGATTTAATATGTGAGTTGCATGTTTTGCATTTTTGTTTTCCTTAAATTTCATGCATAAATATCATAAAAGAGAGAAAAATTATCTCCTTTGAATCATTTGGGCAATAAGGAACCAAAGACATGACTTTTGAAAATTTAATTTGCACTCATAGGATAGTCTTAGCAAATCCTTCAATTGTTGAATATTTGAAATTGCATCACTTCCAGAATTTCAATGAAGGATGATTTGACAGTCAATGACCAAGGGATGATAAACTTTCATTGTGTTCAAGGAGAATAAAAAAATGAAAAGTTTCTACCTTCTAAGGTTGAAAGCTAGCATAACATATACTCAAGGGTATAAATAAATATAAATCATTTCAACTAAGTAGACATGGCTTAAGTGAAAAATGGTCACTTTTCTATCTCACTCAAAATAAAAAATACCCCTAGTCAACCTTTTGAGTTTAAAATGAAAAAACCTTCTAATTCCCTTATCAAGGATCACACCCACACTAGGGAAACAGCTTTTCTTGATGTATATAATACAAAAGCATCTATACTTGATTCAATATGCACTAATCTTGGAAGGAAATGAGGTTGAGATAATCCAATGAAATCAAAGCTAGTGAAAAAATGGCTATCGCCAAGTTATAATCCAGAAGTCAACATATCTTTGTCACGTCTACCATCAATCAAGACAGAATGATTAGGACATACAAGTTTTGAAAAGTACCCAACATTGTGAAAATTATAATCCTTACTCTAATGATTCACACTTAAATGGCTTTATTAATAAATGAATAAACTTGCTTAAACTATCAAGAAGTTTTGTCTCAAATCATAGAAGTCAAAATCCTTTATTCAGCAAACCTCAATGATGTTATGATAGGGGTTATGACCAAATGATAGGTAGTAGTTTAATATTAGTCGATTAATATATCCTATATATCCCTTGTGTAAGAAAGGTAATCCCTTTCTAGCCCTTTGAGCTTCAAATTACAAGTTGTCTTAAATTCTAAGTCACTTGACCAAAATTTACCTTGGCCTTAGGGTTGACAATTTAGTTAAAGTAAAGATGGATGTCAAAATAAGATAAATCCCTCAACACCTCTATGAGCCTACAGTTAATCATGTATTTAGTAGCCTATTAGAGGATCACCCCCTCACACAACAATTTTGAGATTCATGGTATAGAAGGAAGAAGGAAAAAATATCACCAATAAAGGAAAATGAAAGGGAAAGTGAGAATGGAATGAGAGAAACTCCCAGAAGAAAAAACAAATCGAGGAAATGAAAGGAAGAAAGATAAAGATAAAAGAGAGAAAATGATCAAACGGAAAATGCAACAAAAGAAAGAAAGGTGGGAATGAAAGGAAAATTAGAGTTATACCTCATAAAAGGTGATCCTTAACAAAATTTTGAACCTATAACTATCATAAATCTTGACCATCTTAAATCCTTCTCTTTTATTTTTTATTTTTAAAACCAAGAACTTAGCACACATTACGGCTCAAATGGAAGTCTTGACTAGATTAGCTTATTAATCTTTACCTTTAGCGAATGTTAAGTAATATTAACTTGAACCATGTAAAAACATGGTCCTAAAAAATGTATATAAGCAACTTCTTAGTCCTTAGTAAGTTAGAACTACTTAAAATTAGTACAGAGGACAAGAGTCTTATTCATACACACTTTCTTTAGCATCAAACACATCACTATGTTATCTAAATGTAGCTCCCCTCCCGTCTTCTAATATATGCCCAATCACCTTTGTAGGTACCTATGCCTTGAGGTGGGGGGGGGAATTGAGTTCTCATTTATCTCAACACTTTCCATCTCTCAAATACCCAACATCTTAAAATGTTTTATTTTACATAAATAGAGACCAACATAATAAGCTAAGATGAAAATGGCCAAGTTATAATATTAAAACATGAGAAATATGATGATTGTGGGTGATGCTTGTTAAATAACCTCAAGAAAGAAAGTTCCATTAGGAAATGGATTTGGTCGACTCCTTATTTTACCTTACAAATTTTAAGCCCCCCAATTGAAATTTGGAAAAAACTATATATAAAATAATTTAAAGAATCTATTTTCATATTGTTATTTAAAAAATGTGAACTAAATATATTGAAAATTAATGGGCAAGATATAAATTTTACTTACTATAGAGTATTTAATATAGGAATAATATAATTTTGAAAAACATTTACTTGTAATCTTGTTCTTCCTCCCAAAAAAAAAAAAAAACAGCAAGAACATAAAATCCTGTAAATCACCGAAAATACAGACTATACAGTTGCGCCTCATCACTGGATTGAACCATGTCTGACAGCTCCAAGAACTCTATCGTTCTAGTGTTGGGTACATGCACATTCATGAGGCAACTCCAGTTACTTGGTTCTATAAAAGGAAGTTCATTATGTAATTATCAGCCTAAAATTGACAAGTGATTAATGGGGATAAACTATGAATTTGTTGGTAGTATGTCTACACTGGTAATCCAGCTTGACCAAATAATTTGCCAATAAATCATGCCATAATACTACATTTAACCGTCAAAAGGCAGACCAAATGAGAACTATAAATAGCATCCTTGGTAGTTCTAGACCCATCAATCTAATATTAAGTATATAATGAATACATGGAAATTCTTGCTTCCATAGGACCATTTTTTACTGTTTTAATATTTATGCATTAGGGCAACAATTCTTTAGCTGGAATAACTGTACAATTGTATTTTTCCAATAGTGATTAATATATTCCTTCATATTTTCAAGACCAAAAATATTTTTTTTTCAAAAAAAAAAAAAAAAAAAACTCAGTCATCTATCTATTAAATTCGGGGCCATCTATATCCACGGGCTGAAGGCCTAGAATTATTTCCAGGAAAACCGATGCCGATGCATGGAACACAACCAAGCCCGCATGATTTTCTCAAGGTTCACATTGAAAGCTATAATGATCATAAAGTCCATTATGGCTCTATTACCACTGGTATTCTGCACAAACCAATTACCCATCCAGATTTGCTAAAAATGAGTAAGGCTAACCCCAGCAGTGACTCAGTTTGAGAAGTCATTTGAACAGCTTCACCAATCTAGAAAGACTTCTTTATAACATTATTAAATTAATTACAGTTTCAATAGCCATTCCTTTTTTCTCGCATTTAGGGGAGAAAAAGAAAATGTATATCCCCTAACTCATACAATTTATTTTTGTACGTTGGTTACTATACTACTTGATTGTAATGATACCAAGAGTCTCTACAGATCAAACCTGAGATCAGATTTGCAACAAGGATTCAATCGTTCTAAATCCATGATGCTCTGGCAAAGGCTCATTTCCTGCTCGTATGGATATCATGACTTCTAGACCTGAAACATGGATTAATTCACCAAAAGATATAATTCCACAGCAGAAATAATTAGCATAAGAATTAGAGAAGTATTAATAATCTAAGCTGGCGGCATTACCGACTACTAGCAATGTCAAGGTCTAATCAATCTGGATCCTAAACCCGTTAACCTGCTTAAATTAAATAGTGCAACATGCTGGAATTATCTAAGTAAATTAGCAAACATTTGAAAGTTGAAAAATTAGAACAGTATGCATGAAGTTTTAACAAAGCATGCATGCAGACTGCTCCTAAAAGGTAGATTTGTTGATCTTGCCAACTGACACTAATCCAAGTGCCCTGGCTTCACACAAGAGAGGCAAAAAAAAAAAAAAAAAGGGCAAACAAACAAACAAAAAAAACAAAACCCTTAATCCCAAAACACCCGCATACACAATCTGGTTCTTCATTTCCCTCTATTATCTGTGTTCTGCCCAGCAATTAAAAATTTACAAACCATATACAAGAAGCAAATAGAAAGAAAATATCTGCATAAAAATTAGGAAACCCCTATGAACAGTGTGCATGTATCTAAAAATTGATATTGTTTGGGGAGAAAAATAGAGATATAATATACAGTCAGCCAAATTTAGAAAATAAACAAATAAATATTTACAAACAGAAGTTAGAAAGCACACATGAGCAGAACATATAGCTTTAGAATTTGACAATGCTTCTCTATGAGGATATGCATTTACTAAAATGCAGTCATTAGTTAAGATGTGGGCAGAGCTGATATGATTGACCTCAACTTACTGTATTTTTCAAAGTATGCCACATGGCAGTGAGTTGAGGGCACAGAGGACGATGGCCTCCGCTACATACAGGGAAGAGGAGCCTGGGGCTAATCCAAGACCTGGACCACCTGGAACCACGAGCTAAGCCCAGTAGTCATTGACCTGACACCTGAGACTTAAGTGCTCGAGTCCTTGTAAATCATGAGAAAGATCTTTGCTCATCTACAACTAGGTGTTAATTCTACATTTGTGCCGGTTCTTAATATATGCCGCCTCTTCCCACCTAGTGCAGGTTGCAGCAGTTTTTATTTTCCTATTGTTAGGTCAAACACAAGAATTTGTCGATATTTCCAATTTCATTGAATTCAGGTACCAAAAATTTCCATATTGATGCATCTGATATTTTTGTTCTGTGATGTAGAATGGATACTAGAAAGAGACTTCCATTTTCAGTCTTCTATTATATTTAATATATTTAAGTTAATACTGCATTGAATTTAAGGAAAGAATAGGAAATTCCCCCTCTTTTCTGAAAGTAAATAGAAAAATATTAGAAGTGTTTTTCTTGCTTTGATCGGTGAAAAGAAAGGAAAGAGGGGGGAAAAAAAAGAGATGTGGAAACATTAGCAGTAAAAAAGATTTCCTACAATATTATGTCAGCCACATTAGCAGCATGCTACCTGCAGCCTTCGCAGCCACAGCTTCTTGAAAGACATCTGTCACAAATACCATATCTGTCGGCTTAACTACTCCCACAGATTGTAAAATCTCAGAGTAACTGTGATTTTCTTCTTTGTTTCTGCACATTGAAATGACGAGCATAAATTTTCAAAAAGTGCAGAGCTGTTGAACTAACAAACAGAGAAAGACATGCAGAACTTGCCCCACTGTGGTGTCAAAAAATCCACAGAAGTATTTCCTCAAGTCCCCAAAATTAGAATTCGCAAGGAGAAGCTGTTGTGCTTCTCTGCTACAGTTAGAATATACGTACACCTGAATCAAGATAAGCAACAAGAATGATTAGCGCCAGTCTTTTTGTTTTGGATAAAAAAGCATATCACTCAGCAAGTTATATAGCAATTTCATAAGACACTATTTATATCTTTTTTCTTCAAAATTAATAAAGTATTTCAGCTAAAAGTAGCTTAATTTATTTTAGAAATGCCATAACAGACCTATTAATAAGAAGCAATGTCAAGTAAATAAAAGGACCAACCATCAGGGACCACGCATCTGCTACAAGGCAGTATATCATTAAGGTTTGTGAAGAGATAGAAGAGAGAAAGTGTTGGAAGATATCTGTATTTCTCATTATTTGCTTGTAGCTTACATGCAATATATATAAACACATTTACAACTAATTCCTAATTATCAGCCACGTTTAAACATTCAAATTCAATTTCAATTTCAATTTCAAATTTTAAAGTTTGAAGTCCTCAAAATCATATCTCCTCATCCCTAAACTTCAGTAAGTATTTCGGTATTCATTGACAGAATCCTTATCGGTTACAGCAGGATCAATTCTCCTAATCTTCAGCAGTGATTTCAGTTGAAATCACTCGATCTTCTACACGCCCCTTCAATCTGAAGGGGAGATCACAAACATTCAGATTGGATTGAACATCTCGGAACTTCATTGGTGATAATGGTTTTGTCAGTGCATCCGCTACCTGATCACGACTAGAGATGAACT
Source organism: Malania oleifera (assembly GCF_029873635.1). Classification (NCBI taxonomy): domain Eukaryota; kingdom Viridiplantae; phylum Streptophyta; class Magnoliopsida; order Santalales; family Ximeniaceae; genus Malania; species Malania oleifera. The sequence goes on along the minus strand of NC_080418.1, from coordinate 68,662,801 downwards.
GAACTATTAATTGTTTGCGGTAGACTTGATCTCGAACAAAATGAAAGTTGATCTCTATGTGTTTCGTTCTTGCATGAAACGCAGGAATGGATGTGAAATAAGTGGCACCAATGTTGTCGCACCAAAGAACAGGTGGTTGTCGAATAGAAATTCTGAGTTCAGCTAGAATTGACTTGATCCACATTAGCTCGGCTGCTGTGTTTGCCAGTGCCTTGTATTCAGCCTCAGTGCTGCTACAAGCCACTGTTGGCTGCTGTTTACAGCTCCAGGAGATCAAGTTAGGAGTCTTAGGACCCTAATAAATACAATAAGCACCCATAGATCTTCTATCATCCCTATCTGCTGACCAATCCGAATTTGAGAATGCATGAAGTATGAATTCTGCAGCTTTAGAGATTAACAAGCCTGTTGAAACCGAATGCTTAAGATAGCGAAGCATTCGCTTTACGGCTTGCCAGTGTGATTCAAGAGGATTATGCATAAGCTCGCTGACTTTGTGGACAGAAAAAGACAAATCAGGCCATGTAAATGCAACGTATTGCATGCTGCTGAAAATACTTCTGTAAAGGCTTGCATCAGCACACGGTTTGCCATCTGTTGAAGTGAGATTGTAAGTGGAAGCCATCGGCCTACTGCATGGTTTTGCCTGATCCATGTTGCTCTTTTTGAGCAAATCCACTATATATTTGCACTGAGTAAGATAAAGACCATCACTGCATCTAAGTGCTTCTACACCAAGGAAAAGGTAAAGAGGGCCTAAGTCTTTGATAGCAAATGCTTCCTTTAAGCAATGAATTACTCGGTTGATGGTAGCCGAACAGCTGCAATTTTTGTTTTAAGAACAAATAGTGAAGTATCAGTTTTGCTTTCAGGGAAGTGTAATGACTTTAGCTTGTCTGAAAGTTCAGAAAACCAAGCTCGGGGAGCTTGTCGCAGACCATATAGTGATTTGTGTAATTTACAGACATGACTTGGAAATTAAGGATGAATGCAACCTTGTGGTTAAGTCATAAAAACTTCATCTTGAAGATCACCGTGCAAAAATGCATTTCACACATCAATTTGGTGAATGGGCCAATCATGAGAAACTGCAATTGAAAGAACCAATCTAATTGTGGCATGCCTAATAACTGGGCCAAATGTTTCTGAAAAATTAATTCCTTCTTATTGATAGAAGCCTTTGGCGATTAGTCGAGCTATACGACGCTCAATAGTCCAATCAGCTTTTCTTTTAATTTGGTAAACCCAACAATATCCCACAATATTTGTACCTAGTGAGTGTGGAACTAAGGACCAATAATCATTTTGCAGCAATACAATAAATTCTTTGTTCATAACTTCTCGCCAAAGAATTGATTTTGATGCTTCAATAAAAGAGCTCGGTTCTACAGTTGTGATGGATCTTTCGGCTAGCAATGCTCGAGGTAGTGGATGCCTAACATAGTCATTTGATTGCTTGCGAGGTTTGTGAATATTGTTCTTTGATCTTGTCGTCATAGGATGAATGTTTGTGACAAGGCTTGAAACACTGCTATGAGATGGCAAAACCGAGGGGAGCTCTTTGATTTGAAGCTGATATGTAGTAGCTTGTGGATTGATATCCTCATTTGGACCTGGAGAAAGAGACAAGCAAGGTGCAGCTCTATTGTTCTAATAGGAATATGGTTAGATTGCAAATCTGTGGAGCTGAGAGGGAAGTGAGACATTGATATTTGGAGGAAGCGGAACATATTGCAGCTGAGAGGGCTTCTTTGGTATATGGAAATAGTGTCTTATTGAAAACCACATGTCGTGAGACATAAATCTTGCCAGTAGAAAGATCAAGGCATTTGTACCCTTGATGACAAAGACTATAGCCAATGAATATGCATGTTTTTGAGCAGAAATTGAGTTTGTTTGTATTGTAAGATCTTAAATTAGGCCAACATGCACAGCCAAAAACACGCATAAAAGAGAAATTAGGCATGTGGTGATATAGAATTTCTTAGGGAGATTTTTGCTTCAAAACATGCGTTGGCAGTCTATTAATAACAAATGTAGGTGTTTGAAAAGCATCTTCCTAGTAAAGCAATGGTAAGTTTGAGTATGCTAACATTAATCCAACTTCGACAATGTGTCGATGTTTACACATAATAGAACCATTTTGTTGATGAGTATAAGGGCATGCTAGTCGACGATTAATTCCAGTTTGTGTAAAATAAGTGTTCAAGCATTGAAATTCTCCATGCCAGCCAGACTAGACGGATTTTATTTTTTCTCAAAGTGTTTTTCAACATAGGCTTGAAACTGAAGAAAGATTGATTCAACTTCGGATTTGAATTTCATTGGAAATAACCAAACAAACTTTGAATAATCATCAAGAAAACTAACATAATATTTGGCACCAGTGGTAGAAGCCACGCATGTTGGTCCCCATACATCACTAAAAATTAAATCTAGAGGATATCAAGAAACATGAGTAGAGTACTTAAATGGCAAGTCATGGCTTTTGGCCATCTAACATTTAGGGCACACAAAGTGCTTTTTATTGCTTTCTACTGGAAAAGTGATGCATGAAAGAACTTTATTGACAATAGGTGTGGATGCTATCCAAGTCGACGATGCCATTCATGAAGAGAGACACGTATAGTTGAGAGAACCTGTGGACAACGTGATTTGGATGTAAATTGATAGAGTCCATCAATGAGATGTCCTTGATGATGGACCTTCCCCTTGTAATCCTTCATAAGAAAGAAATGGTCATGAAATTCGAAATAAACATGGTTGTCAACACAAACTGTTTTAACAGATAACAAATTCTTTTGAATTTGTGGGACAAAAACAACTTGATTAAGAACAAAGGTAGAGTTGGTAGTGGAAAGTTTAGTGAAACCAATTTTAGAGATTTGCAAACCTTGGCCATTTCCAACTCGAACATGATATGTACAATGATAGTCATCATTTCTGATGCTCAGATTGTTGATATCATTGGTCACATTGTGAATTGCACCAATATCTGCATGCCATTCAATTTCCCAATTTCTAGCAGGAGTAGTGACCATGGCTTGTTTATTTTCTGGTTTTGAGTCCTGATAAGAAAGATCAAAATGATGATAGCATTTGCGTGCTGAGTGGCTTGGTTTATTACAAAGCTAACATATTAAGTAGTTCTTATCAGTGTTACAAGAAGTATTATTGAAACAACCATGATTTCCATGCCCCCTCCCTCAAGGACCACCTCTTCCTTGATTTGTAGAGTGTTGGTATTGTCTTTGTGCAACATTGAAAGACATTGGTGGAACTGGAGCTGGAAATTGATGTCAAGAAAGACAGGCCCCTGTTGTTAGCAAAAGAGAATTAAATTCTTCCATTGTAACCTTGTCGGTGCGAGCAGAAATTGAGGCCACAAAGCTATCAAATTCGTGACTTAATCCTACTAGCACATAGGTGATAACATCTTCACAAGTCATAGGTTGTCCTGCAAAAGCTAATTAATCAGTGAGTTTCTTAATGAAAAGAAAATATTCAGTGCCAGACTTGCTGCCTTTTGTTGCAGTTGCAAGCTGTATTCAAATTTGCAGTCCTTGCTCGAGACCTTGAGGAGAAATTTTCATCTAGTGCATGCCAAACAGCATAGTAAGTAGTATAATTTACTACCTGAGCAAGTACCCTTCAGTGAGGGAGGACATTAGTGTACTGAGAATAAGATTATCCAGGCGCATCAAGTGAGAGTAGGCAGGATTTGGTGTTTCAAATATAACACCACTATTAGGATGAGATACAGAGATGGTGTGGGGAGGCTCGGGCATGGTACCATCAAGGTATACAAAGTGGTCCTGACCACGAAATTAAGGCACTATTTGTGCTTTCCAAAGAATGTAATTTATTGAGATTTAGTTTGACAGTGACCACATTAGACATAGTGAGGACAGAGGGAGATTGTGAGTGTTGGTTATCAATGGTAGTAGAGGAAAGTAAAGATGAGGAAGACATGGCTTAGACGTTGGTATTTTATGGCTAATCTGATACCATGTGAAGAGATAGAAGAGAGAAAGTGTTGGAAGATTTCTATATTTCTCATTATTTGCTTGTAGCTTACATGCAGCATATATAAACACATTTACAACTAATTTCCCAATTATCAACAATGTTTAGACATTCAAATTCAAATTCAAATTCAAATTTAAGTTTGAAGTCCTCAGAATCATATCTCCTCATCCCTAAACTTTAGCAAGTATTTCTGTATTCATTGACTGCAACATTATCAATTACAGCAGGACAATTCTCCTGATCTTCAACAATGATTTCAGTTGAAATCACTTGAATTTCTACAAGGTCCAACCAGCAATTGGTGCTAACAAGTAGAAATCAATAATTTCTTAATTATAATGTTTGTGTTTTTGGTTTTTTCTCAATTCATCATTTAAAACTAAGTTTCACTATATCACTTCTGATTAAATTAGCATTATGTCATTGACCCAAAATGAAGTGAAATTTTCTTTTATTTTATTTTTTAAAAAATAATGCATAAATAATGTAAGGAGAAGGAAGAGCCCCAAAACAATCAGCTAATATTTAAGATGATTTTCTGACAAATTCTTTGTGGTTTATTCACAACACTTAACTAATTACTAGCTTGTGCAATGAGAAAATTATATGATACATACACATACATATGATCTATTGCATATATTATGAATTCTTATTTTCTGCAATTATGATGTGGGTTTTGTAATCAAACATTGCTGATATTTAATTACATTACATAACCATTTGATGATAAATTATCTCATGTGTGTGTGTGTATAAGGGTTGGTATCATTTATCTAGATTTATTATTTTTTAATTGTAATAAATTTATTATATATATACACAATAAATGTTATATTATAAAAAGTAGATACACAATCAAAGAAAACATATCATGTCCTTCAAGAGCAAAATTATCTGTTTGCCAAGACTATACACGCAAGTACATGTACATGGCTTTACAGTGCAAGTGTCATGTCATGTATCTTAGCCCATGCATGGATACATGTAAATAAATATACATATGATCAGTACCTGCATATATGCACCTGCACATGCATGAATGTGTACATGAAGGTACATATATATATGTATGGTTATGAGCATATTCAAGTGTGTGTGTGTGTATGACCTAATTAATAGGCACATGAATGGAAAGAGATTAATCTGAAGGTAAAAGGTAATGAAAAATTTAAAATTAGTAAAAACAAAAAAGACAAGTGTAACGAGAGTACGCATGGCATGGCTTACTTTCAAAACATTAATTGTTGAACGAAAGGTCTGGTGAGTTGTTGTATAAAGGAGAGGAAAGATTATTTTCAATGGAAACATTTATGAAAACTAAGAGCAATTTAAGATGGTAAATACCATAGAAAAACACTTAACGTGATGGCATTTATAGGTGTATATGCGTGAAAGCGTAAGCATGAAGACACTGGCACACCTTCGCTTTAAAGATGGATCTGTCTGAATAGCTTAGGCTGTGTGTGTGTTCATTTTTAAAAACTAGTTCAAGCATTAAAAGAAATGTCAGAAGATGATTCAAAATGTCATCATTTCAAAATCTTGATAAGCATCATCCCTCAAATCCTATCATTTGAAAATTCAGCACTGTTTCTATCACTTGCAACATCTAGAACAGATTTTAAATAAATGCCAAATCTGAATAACTAGAATTTTCCAATCATAATAATACGCCAAATTTTATAGCATTTCTGAATTTTCCTGAAATAATTAAAACTTGAAAAATGAAATTTAGTTGGAGCCCCCCCCCCCCCCTTCTCTTAGAAAAACAAGCTTGAAAATTTTAAATTAACTTGCAATCATAAATCTACCAGAAAACAAAGAAATCTAGAGACAAAAAAAGTTCTCTAGTTATCTAGCAGAACTGTAGAGATTGAAGCTTGGTCTATGGTTGATGGCAGTAACCTACAAAAATCTCCTCATTTTGGCTCATTTTTGTTTGCTCCCTACCAACAAATAAAAGCCTTTTGGGGGTGTGGGGTGAGAGCAAAGAAATGAACAACCTTGATACCCAAAGCGTGCCACCTCTCAAGAGCTTCAGGCACATCATCAAAAACTACACCAACCAACTCGTTATTTTGAAAACCAGTTCTCCAAATGTGACCCTGCATGCAGAATATTTAATGAAGAACAAGAAATCTCTGTTGAAAAGAAGATTAGGGTTTTAGTGTCTTACTTCGAGTAGTTTCAGGGCAGTAACCTTTCTAGCAGTCCTAATCATCGCTTCCACATTAGCAGCTAAAGAAGCAATCACCAGATCTTTTGTCCCATAATCCGAAGGGATGGGCACAGCACCAACAGCGCCTTGCTCCAAATCCTCCTGAATCTGCAATCAAACAAACAAAAGCTGTCAAAACATGCCTCAAATTCCAGGTTTGATGATAAAATTATTTTTGAAGATTATAATTTGAAGGATTTTTGGTGGACAAGTTTCATAATTTTGAGTCTCATAGTCCTTGAAGGATAAGGTATTTCTAATCCAAGTGCATGTAGGGTTCCCTAACACTAAAAATATCCATGTACAAATTGTGAAGGCATGAGGCTGATTGACTGAAGGACAAAGATGTGAAAGTTTGTGCACATGGATGGGGTACATCAAACTAAGAGTGACATTTTTTGGTGGGTACTCCTTGTAACCTCATCGTTGTCTAGATTTTTCTCTCATCCATACATGTATACCAACTGGCAGGGACAAACCACATTAAGCATTGTGTGTATTGGGCAGCTGCTTAGTTTGCCATTCTCTTGTGTTGTTTGATGCAGCTTTTTTCTAACAAATAACATGAAAGTGTAATGAAGAATTCAAATCATCTATACTGTTTTAATTTAGAATTCGAAAGGCTCCATTTTTTCCCCAGCTTAAAGTCCATATAGAAAAGCATAATTGATAAAGAAAGCAGAAAAACTTTTAGGTTAAAAAAGAGAACTCTTTCCCTCAAAGGAGTATCAAATTCCTTGTTATATGGTTGAACAAGATCCTGTCCAGATGGATATAGAGAAAGAAAAAGTAATGCAACATTCAAAGATCTAAAACCAGTCAAGGAGCTGCATCCCTTTCTTGGACTCATCAACTACAATTGCATGTTTGTGGAGGGATATAACTTCCACCCAAGCAAGACTGCCCTATTGACAGAATAGCTGAAGAAAGCCCCAAGTGAAACTGGGTAGAGGAGTCACAGGGAGCCATTGACAACTTCAAGGAAGTTGTAATGCAAGATCCAATACTTGCACTTCCACGCCTCATAAAGCCCTTCAAGGTACGTACAAATGCATCAAACTATGCTTTTGGCAGTCTTATTACAAGATGCTTATCCTAATGCATACAAGGGCCTTCAGCTTACTAAAGTTGAGTGAAAGTATTCAAGTCAAAAGAGAAGGAGATGCTAATTGTAATCTATTGCCAACACGTGGTGGCATTACCTACTTAGGTCTAAGTTTGTGATGAAAATAAATTACTTAGCTACTAGTCATTTCTTCACACAACTTAAGTCATCCCCCAAGCAGAAGCAGATCCTTGGTAAGAATTCCTGCAGAGTTTGTTTTCTCTTTTGAGCACAAGTCAAAGCAAATACATCAAGTTGCTAATGCACTGAGCAGAAAGGCTGAGATTGCAATTACAATTGGTAACACACTTGACAGTAAGTAAAAAAAGTGAGGAGGAGCATTAAGGAGAACCTAGTCAAAGATCTGGTCATTCAAAACCTCAAGAAGTTGGTAAAAGAGGGCAAAGCACACCAATTGCGGTCAGAAGATAGATTGTCGTTGACACATGGTGACAGGCTCTTTGTGCCTTTAATTGGAGATCTGAGGAAGACACTGTTGCAAGAATGACATGACATCAAGAGGGAAGGCGACCCAACATGGTATCAAACTTTGGCATTGTTGAGGCAGAGGTATTTCTAGCCACACATGCATGATCAAGTGGTTGTGTATGAAACTTGTCTCACCTACTAGAAAGAGAAAGTTGAGCAGGAGAAGACTGCAAGCCCTTTCACATACCAACAAGACAATGGAGAGTGTTTCACTTGACTTCACCAACCTTGTAGAGTCAAGGACGCAAAGTCTTAAGTTCTTTCTTCTTGTACATTCCACCCTCTCTAATAAATTTTCTGTTAATCAAAAAATTGGAGCACAAAGTCTATACTTGTGGTTACAGACAAGTTTTCGAATTACAGTACTTTCATTACTCACACAAAAGTACAGTTTTCAAAATCCTCAATTCACATCTTGAAATCTCTTCGAGCTACCACCCATAGACAGATGGATAGAAAGAGAGATTCAATGAGCTACTAGAGGAGTACTTGCACCATTTTGTTACCGCCAACTAGAAGAATTGGGAGCAGCTACTTGACGTCACTCAATTTCGTTTCGAAACCCAAAAGTGCTCAACATCCAACAAGAATTTTTTAGCTTGTCATAAACTAGCAGCCATGATTACCTCACATTGTGGACAAGTCATATAGATGAAAGAGTTAGAGAGAGTACGTCCTCGCTAAAGAATGAAGGCAGAACGCAAAGATCGTTCGAGCTTACCTAGAAAAAGCAATAGGATGGAAAGGTGGGCAGATCAAGGGGGAAGACCGTCGCACATCAGCATGGGTAACTTGGTGCTTGTTAAGTTCCATCCATAGCAAATCAAGTCACTATGAGGTTGAGATAGTAAACTACAACAAAAATATGAAGGACCAATCCCCATCTTGGCCAAAGTCAAAAAAAGTACTCTAAAAAGGTTGATCCTCTAGCTGGGGTGAAGGTGCATCCTGTGTTTCATGTCAGGAACGTCAAGCTATTCATCATTGACATTGAAGATCCAAACTGAAGTTAGCATGGTTTTAAATAACAGTAAAGATCTGTGTAACAGTAACAGTAATAGTAGCGGTCACGATCATCATCGTCATTACATAATAGGTAGTGGACACCGCATCCATCAATTCATTTTTTGCATGAGCAAACTTTTTAAAACCATTTAGATTCACATGTTTTGGTACCAGAATCCTATATACTAAAGCATTAAATGAGTTTTAGTAAATTTTAACAAATTAAATATAATAGAAACTACAAGTATTGGACATCATCTAGGTTGCTTTAGTTTCTATTAGCGAGAAGAAGCATGTGTTTGCTACTTTTCACTACTTTATTGGTGCTTACAACTTACAAGTGAAATTCAAACTAAGAAATCATAAATATAAAGAAATAGAAAATATATTTTGTACTCTTTTATTCTTTAATGGAATTTCTGTTATCTGAAAAATAAAATATAGAAGTCAAAGTGCTTGATCCTTTGCCCCATACTTTGAGATGCTCCGGATTTGGTTGTATCGCTTTCCCATTAGGCTAATAAAGGTAGCGTTCTGCTATGTAGTAAGGACCAACTGAAGTAGGTGGGGGGACACTGTAAGGCCCCTTCCCCCCCCCCCCCCCCCGGGCCCTCTCCCCAAAAAAAAAAAAAAAATCTTTAATGTTTGCTGTTTCGAAATGTTCATATGTTAAACAAGAACAAATATGCATACGATCAAACGTATTTTAGTCTCTAAAATAGGTGTAAGAAAAAGGAAAAAATGAAATAAAATAAAATTGAAAGAACGTAGAACACGAGCACATGTAATTTAATGAGATAAAAAGTTTGGTTTATTTGAATGGTAGTCAAATGCAAACTAAATTTTAGGAAAAAAAAAAACCTAAAAATGAACTGTTCTTTAAATAATAAAAAAATCATTAACTAAAAAACCAAATTAAAATTGAGTTTCTAAGCTTCCATAAAAGGAAAAGAGAGGGGAAAGGCAAAAAGGATTGAAAAACATGTTAGTCATTCTTGCCAATTTGCCACTGCAAACAGCCCATAATGGCATGTAACTGCTATAACCGCCTGTAACAACCATTGCATATTGTAATTGAACCACCTTCAAGATATCGCAGGTAACAGTCTCAGAACCATCCATATCATTATGCAATGTCCATAATGGCCATTACATGCTGACTTTTAAATTTGTGGTCAACCAAAGTACCACTAAAGGCATATCAATACAACAAACAAAAATATAAAGATATCATTGACGATAAAGAGTTCACATCATCAAGGAAGAAGTTGTGTGAGTTCTTAGTAAAGTCGAAAAGCCTCAAAGATGAACATATCAATTGGATGAAAACACAAGATATGGAACTGTTCATGGACAAAGTTGAAGAGTACTTAAGACTCAAAGTGTACGAGGACATTGACCGCACAAATGCGAGAGGACATCACAAGCCAAGCTTGTTCATGGCATTATACTGCCAGTGACCACTTGTTTTGTGTGCATGGGATGGGTAATCATCATGTAATACTATTAGAGGTTTTATTCTTTAAGTGGGATAATTCCTAAGTGATAATAATGATTATGACTAGTCACTTCGATGTTTCCAAGTGACAAAGTGAGAATAGTATAGAAAGCTCTTTAGGGTAGGTGAGTATTTATCAATCATTGTAAAACTCACTAGCTATTGTATACATGTTTAGTCTACTAGCTTCCTTCGCAAAACACATGTTGCCTACAGAAGTTTGAATAATGAATTGCATTACTTTACAGTTTACAGCGAGACTCTCAATTGATTTCATGTTTGCATACTGCTTTGCTTTATTTGTATTTGGTGGTTGTGAATTTGTTCAAGTGGTGAAACCGCAGCATACTTACCAGTTCAGCTACTATGCTATAACTAGTGTTGCACAACCCTTGACAAAGAGTTAAGTGTTCTGCCCGTAATAGATAACATTGCTCAAAATCACATCCCAGCATCAAACAAGTAAAAAGATAAATTATTATTATTTTTCATACAATGAGAAAAATTAAATCTAATAATAGTAAACCAAATCACAGAGTCTTTTTTTTAAAGTTTTGAACTTTAAATGCAAACATGGGTAGTAAAGAATTATTTAGTCAATAATCAGGGGGGATGGAGGGCTTTTAACCCTTATCCCTTGCCCCCAAGGGCAGTGTTTGAGCTTTCAGAACCCTAGATTAGAGCTCGACGGTGCAGATCCAAGCAAACGATTCTCAAAGGTAGCCCATTTGTCCTGTTGGAAAGAAAAAAGCAGATGAGGAGTTGACGGACCAATGAACTTGTTGGACAAGCTCTCCAGAGAATATCTAAACTTCCCAACCCCAAATCTAAGCTCGCCAAGCCCCAATATGGACTTGACAGAGACTACAGATGCCACAACCAGCAATCTTCTCCGACAAGGGCTTCTCTGTCAGCAGTGAGAGCCAGGTGCTTGGTTTGTTGTTGTTGTAGAAAAATCCCTAGTTCAATTCATTCTCAGATCCATGTAGGTGAAGGGGATCATTCGGCTGTTGGTAAAGCGAGACTTTGAGAAGCTCAATGTGCAATGGCATGAGGATCTAGTTGGTGCAAGAGAAGGTCAGATGTCCGCTAGAGGAGAAAGACTAGAGGCGGTGATGGGGCAGACGGAGGACCAAGAGCTTTGTCAACTAACGCTTCGTTAGAAACCTTAACTCCAAAACTTGTACTTATCAGAAAAAGGAAAATCTAAAACATAAAAGGAAAAAAAATAAATTAACACCCAATGCGTAAGGCTCTGATGCCATTGGGGTCTAGAAAGGTCAATATGTATGTAGTGACAACATCATGGTTAGAGAGACTACTTTTGTGTGTTGTGAACACTCAACTTTCAAGTTTGGACATAACATCCTTGCCACTCTATCAAGGATCACCCTCTCACAGGTATGAGCACATACACACACACTTAACCACCCCAAGGGAGAAAAAAATCAATGAGAAGCCCCCATCTCCATTAATATGAACTTTGCATATTTCAACTTTATTTTTTCAATTCAAAGAAAAAGGAAGAAGGTGCACCACTTGCACAAAACATTCCAGGTTTCACTTTCTTAAGAGAATTAGCACCCATTAAAAAAACAATTTAAGCACTTAAAAACTGATAATGAATGGTTTGTGTGTGAATTTGGCCACCAATCTTTTAGTGAGGCCACCCCATTGTAAGTGGGTTGGTTAATCTGACCAAACTTATTTGTCCCATTTTTGGTAGAGTATTCCAAAGGATGCATACCCCGAAGAATAATGAGACTTGGGTACCTATGCAGCTTGTTATTAATAAGTCTGCAGCTGGTTCTTATTGGCTGTTTACTGCAAAAGTAAATCAAAGTGGTTCTGTTGCTCGCTTGAAAGGTACACTAGCAGCTAAGGTTTTCACTCTTAAGTGTATGATTTGGATTCTTTAAACACCAATTGGATGCGATGAATGCCTTCATATGTCGTGATCTTCATAAAGTTTATATTGAGCAGCCTCATGGGTTAGCTGCTCAGCATGAGTAAGTTGTCTATAAAAGATTTTGTATGGCTTAATGAGGTCATCCAATGCATTCTTTGGTTGATTTATTACACTTGTTATTGATTTTGGTCTCCAGAGATGTGTGGCGGACAACTATATATTCTACCATCATATTATTCTAATCATTTTTTTTTTTTTTTTGAATGATATTGTAGCCATAGGTGTTTATAGTCAAATACGCAGCATTTGAAGCAATTTTTACATACCAAGTTTCAAACTAAGGAACTACAACCATTGAAGTACCTTTGGGAATTAAAGTATCAAGATCTCACATGGGGACCCATTTTGGAAGAGAGAAAATATTTTCTTGATACGTTGTGGCTGAGGCATGCCTTTTGGGATTAGAATATGTTGATGAATACATGGACCCTCATGGCAGACTAATGCCAAATGGGGGAGAATTGTCCGTTGATTCTAGACAATGCCAAACACCTATTGGAGTTGAATTATCTTCTAGTCACTCGAGCAGCACTATTGCAAGTACTGTTCCTGAACTAGCCATTGGTAGTGATATTCAAATATATATGAAAATCGAATCAATCCAAAAAAACGACTCAAACTGTACCAAAAATTCAGTAGACCAATTTGTTCGGTTTGGTTTCGGTTCATCTGTTTACATTTTTTGATTATCGGTTCAATTTTGGTTTTTAGTGTTCATGAACCAATGTTTACACAATCCGACCAATACATGTGTTTATTTACAATATATATTATATATATTGCATATTATTATATAACAATATATAATATATCCTGAAGTTACAAAATAGTATGCACAACTATTTTTTAGTGGTTGGTTTATACTTTATACAAATAAAGTGTGGTTGCACATACTAAATTGAAACCTAAGTAAAAGATTTAATTTGTCCATTTAAAGGAATTGTGATGTTAGTTTGCATCGGATAACCCAAACGAACCGCTGGATAATCAAACTATTGATAAACCGATGAGCTTTAACTTGGTTTTCAGAAAATAAGTTCAGGTAATTGAACCATGAACATCCCTAGTCGTTGGAATGTTAATATTCATTTCCTCAAATATAGCAAGGGTGCACTTGGGAGAGGTATCTTGAATTAGGATATAAATCATACTCATATTCAGGGATACACAAAAATGCAGATTGGGCTGATTCACCCTATTAGAAGATCCTATGACTGGATAGTGTTTTTTTGGAGGCAATATGATCTCTAGGAAGAACTAAGGTTTTAAACTTTAGTGCAAAGTCTAAAATAATGATGATAGAACCAAGGCACGTACTACCTGTGAATTGATTTGATTAAAGAATATGTTGGGAAAGCTTGGGTTTCAACATTCACAACCTATGGGTTTACGTGCAAGGCCTTAAATTTCAATCTTGACTAAACTTATGAGGCTTTAGAAGTACAGGCAGAAATTTCGATGGTGGTTACAATTTCTATTCATTTTTAATATATGATGGAGATTAGTAGTAACTACTAAAGCATGGAATTCTTTTTATGGAAATTTAGAGACTATTATTTTACATAGTAATGTAACATTTAGAATGAAAATATTATAAACAAAATGCACAAGGACAGGCATGTGGTGTATAAGGTACATTTATTCAATTAATATAAATAAAAGTCATAAATTAGTTAAACATTATTTATCATACTATTAGATTACCACTTTACTTAAAAGCTTAAGCTATTAGATTCTGGGCCAACAATGTATATCAAGCTTTAATGCAAACACAAATAATTCAGATAAATAGTCAAAGAATATGTTACAGCTAATATATGAGTTTTCATCTAATTTCAAAATTACAAAAGCTATTATATACATCATTTAAGAATCTTTAGATCCAATAACAATAATAATTAAGAAACAACAAATTAAGAGAAAACTTTCAACTTGAGTTTTTGATCTCTAATTTGAATCTCAAGGAAATTTCATTCGATAGTTAAAATTTTAGCTAAATATCATTTAATAATCTTTAGTTCCAATAATAATAATTAAGAAATAACAAATTAAGAAAAAAATTTCAATGAGTTTTGGATCTCTAATTTAAATCTCAAGGAAATTTCATTCGATAAAATTTTGGCAAATTTAGCTAAAATTTCGAGATTTTGATAAATTGTGGATAATTCGTAGAAATTTCCAAAAAAAAAAATTTAAATAAAAATGATTGCCATTTTGATTTCGAGGGAAGTGGAAATTATAAATTCGTATGGATATTTCGATAACTTCATGGAAATTTAAGACCATGGTTGTGTGATAACCAAGCAGCTGTCATGAGAGGACGAAACATAATGAGGTTGACTGTCGTTCTGTTAAGGGAAAACTTGTCAAAAAGCTCATCACAACAACTCATTCTGAAGTTCAAATATCAAATGATTGAATAGTTTAATAACCTTGCAGGTGCCCAACTTAAGTTCATTTCAAACAAGATAGGAGCATTATACATGCACTTAAGCTTCAAGGGAGATTGTTACACACGAGCATGTTAAGGCCATTGTGATTTATTAATAGGAAACCTAACTGTCTGGTAGGTTCTCCAATTATTAGTAATTATTTAACAACCAAATTGTGACATGTAGGATGGCAAGTGCCCTACACAGCATGTCACTTCATACACATTTGGTTTGAAGTGATTTCTAGTTAATTCTTAATGAAAGCACCCTAAAGCTTCCTTACATGTACTGGGGAGATTGGTGGGAGCACAGGGAATGTTGAATTGAGTGGAATAACTTGCAACAAAATATTCACTATAACTCTCCATTAAAATGCTCTAATAAGGTTATAAAGAAAAAGTGATAGATTGTTAATAAAATTAAAATCAATGACAAAAGTAAGCTTTTCATCTTCAAGGTCAATAAGATCTTGTCTAGAATGATACACATATAAAGGAGAAACTGAAGCAAGACAAAACAAGAGAACAAAAGACTAAGAATAAAAGCCAAAAGTGCCCATCTCACAGAGAAGAAAGAGCAATAAAGGACGGGGAGGAATAAATGTCCCTTGGCACAGCCATTTATTAATAGACATCTAACCTAGGCAAGTTAGGCTAGGTTGGAGAGTAATCTAAGCACCAACCAAGTTCCCAAATGAAGCACAACATTATTGAACTCATCTCATTTTTGGATTATATCAGCTATGGGTTGGGCTTAGGTTAGATTCCAGCCCCGTCTTTTAATAAGATAAAAGAAAGTGATTACTTGAGGCATCTCCAAAGCCATTAGGCAGCAAAAAAATTGTTCCTAAAAAGGACAACATCAATGCCTAGAGCTCATGAAATTTTAGAGCTAAAAACTTCAACCAACTAGCAATTTTTCAAGACAATTGCATACAGATGCACCACTCTTGCAGTCCTATCAGCTGAAAGAATACATACAGCAATCATGCACCATATTATACATCAAAATGATATCTCAATAAACTGAAACATAATTACTAAAGATTCTAATATGCTTGTTTTGTTAGTATCAAAATACTCATGCCAATGAAGACAAAGGATCTCACCTGAGAAAACAGCAAATTTATAGCATCTTTAGTTTCTTCACCATCAAATGTCGCAGCCAAATGCTTTACCATGTTGTTATGAGCATAAGGGACAAGAACATCAGTAAAAAATGACATAGGTGTGGTTGTCCCTTCTATGTTGAGGAGAATACAACGCTGCACCATAAAAAGTACAAGGATAAAAGGACTACAGCTTCAACAATTTCAAAGAATAAAGGTCTGTTTTGTATAATTTCTTGTTTTCATTTTCTTTCGTGTACAATGAAGAAACAGAAAATGACCAAGCATTTGTCTACGTTGCCAATTTTCTATTTTTGTTGCTTGTTTCTAATTGTTTTAGAAAAAAAATTGAAAATAAAATTTGGTAATTGTTTTGGCAGCCTGAATAAATATGCCAAAATTAATTTTTGTAAATTATAAATAAACTTACACTAAATTAAAATAAAATGACAATGAATTAAAATATAATTAAATAAAAATATCCATAAAATTCTTTGGAATAAATAACAAGTAATCTAAAAAAGCATTTTTATCATTTTTCAATTTTTATGTACAACAAGATTGTTAAAACATGAGTTTTGAAATAAACAATTTTTTTTTTTCACTGTTATTTGATTCAAGGACAAAAATGATCATTTGATCAATCAAAATTTTAATTTGTATTAGTTTTATAAACATCAAAGAAACAAGTAGCTAGTTTTCAGTTCTCAGTTTTCATTTGTGTTATTCATTTTATAATTTTTGATATTGACACTAGAGAGCCCCTGAAAAAGCAACAGCATGTAAAAGTTATTTCGCATCATCACTATTTGAGAACCCAACAAGCCCAAGATAAGCCAAGTCTGTAGAGACATGGGAAGATAAAATAATAAAAGAAATGGGAAAGAGAAGTTTTTGGGCCGGTTAAGGAGAAAACCGGCAACGGTTTTCTAGAGGAGACAGAAAATCGGCAACGGTTTTGGAGTTACCGCAGAACGGTAATGGGAAAAAAGTAAAAACTGGGCCGGTTAAATAGAAAATCAAAAACGGTTTTCTGAGGGTTAGAGAAAACAGGTGACGGTTTTCTCTGCAGTGGGCGGTATAAGGGAAACCAAGAGTATCATTTCATTTAACAAAACAAAATCTCTCTCTCTCTCTCTTCCAAACCCACAGCTCTCTCTCCCTTCTCTCTTCAATTCCAGCTCTGATAAAGCCCAAATTGATGATCAGGAACCACCACGGGGTTCCTGGGAAGATTCTTTGCAACCTACGTGGAGTAGATTTCAGTTTGAGGTTCCAGGGCATCATCCCAAAATCAGCACAAGTAGGGTATTTTAAGTTTTATTATTAATATGAAGTATATAGGGCCTAGGGAATGATAAAATAACGTTTTATTGAGATTTGAGTTGATAAACTTGGGTTTTTAAATTAGGGATCGGTGAGTGCCATGGACATCATTTGGGGTCTTTGCGGGCGTAATCTAGGAAATTGAGCAAGGGGAATTAATTATAGTAGGTTTTTATTAAATTTTAAACCAGTTAATTCGAGTATACAAATATATATATATATATATATAGGTATGATTTATCTGAACAGCTAGGCATTTGGAAAAATAATGACTTTTGATATATGATATATATATGGAAAAGAAATTTTGGCAGGAATACAACTTTAATAATTTAAACGGCTGGTTGTGGATACAGTTTATT
The DNA here is from genome assembly GCF_029873635.1 of Malania oleifera. Classification (NCBI taxonomy): domain Eukaryota; kingdom Viridiplantae; phylum Streptophyta; class Magnoliopsida; order Santalales; family Ximeniaceae; genus Malania; species Malania oleifera. Next base: position 68,645,257 of record NC_080418.1, on the reverse strand, counting down.
TATGAATATGGATTGGTTGTGAATACTAACCATGTGTGATTGTTGTGATGAATAATGTGATGTGTGTGAATGGGTCATTTTGTGTGGTTATTCGTGTGTCACAAAATAACGTTGGCAGGCCTGAGGAGTTTATTATATTGCCTAGATATAATCACGATATACGTCGGCAGGCCTGAGGAGGTTGTTATACTGATATACTACGGGTAGGTAATGAGAATTGGTACTGGTGATTAGTGGTGTCTGTGTGAGCCACGTGTTGCAAAAGTCGGAGTGGTGCCTGTGTGGGCCACATCATATCCTGTGTGGATGTGAGTCCTGTGTGGACCGTGTATCCTGTGTGGATGTGTGTCCTGTGTGGACCGTGTATTTCTTGTGTGGATATGGACCCTATGTGGGTGTGAATGAAGTGTATGTGTATCCTGTGTGGATTGGTTGTGAAATGCGTATATACAGGGATCTTTGTGAAATGATTAGCATTGGATGCATGTAAATTTAATTACAAAAGTATTTATGGCAAAGCAAAGTTCTCCACCGAGGGCTTGCTGAGGAAGGCGAGTACCATGGTAATTTTTAGTTGGTACCAGAGCAGAGGGAAACTACTTGTATGGGTGGGTAATATTCCCTATTCTCGGAGACTTTGTCTAGATACATAAACCGAGGGCTTACCGAGTAAGGTGAGCGCCCTAATATTAGTACCAGAGCAGAGGGAAGCTACTTGTATGGGCGGGTAATCTTTCCTATTCTCGGGAATTATCACTAAAAATAATTATGTATGTGCGTGTGATATCAGATGTTAGTGTTGTTATTAATGATGCATTTTCTCAGCCGCTATTGATAGTGAATTGCAAATGAATATATATTTTGTATTTATTTAAACTCTCTTCCACACACTGCTATGATTTATTCTTCCTTACTGAGATGTGTCTCACCCTAGCAAATGATTATATTTTCAGGTCCATCAGGTGATCGAGCTTAGAGCTCTGGACAGGGTAGAAATTTTGGTGAATTTTGGGGTGAATCTAAGAACTGCTTATGTATAGTTATGTTTTTAAATACTGGGATGTAATTTATACAGATGGATGCAGTTGTTTTTCAAGGTTTATAGATAGACTCCGGTATTTAAATTGAGGTTGTATATTTATTTCCGCTGCATGATATTGGTGTATGTTATCAGAAATAGGTAAATGAAACACGTAACCTTCCGGCCCCACTTGGTGGGTCCGGGGCGTTACAAAGTCACCCTAGAAACTATGTCCAATTCTGACCCCTGCTACTACCTTGTGAGGACAAATAACAACAAGAACTCACATGGGAAAGCTTGATTACATAATCCAAACCGAAAGGCCCCATCTTAAGAGGCCTGCTTATATGCCCATTGCATCCCCCAAATCTTTTGACACTGTGAAGAGGACCATGACTTGGACTAGACCAGTCTAATCCCAATTCGTGAAGCTTGATAGCAGCATTAAAAAGATAGTGGTAACATTCAGCCTGAAATCAACAATTTGAAAATCAAATGACAAACAATCCAAAGACACAACACCCAAATCCTTTTTGTTTGGGAAAACACATACAATGCATGGAAGAGTCAGTTCATCAGTAAGGAACAATTTTTAAGTTTTAACACAAAGTTCACATCCCACAAAGCTAACTCACAAGGGCATCAACATTTAGCAAAGATGCAGATAAAAAACATCATGTGATATTCTGAATGTAACATGCTAGCAAGTAGTAATATGATGCACACATAAAAAGCATGCTGCAAAATACACAAAAGCAAGTAAATTCTGCAATTATGGTAACAAAATTAACAGTTAATTATCATTCTTTATTCATACAACTCTAATCATACATTAAGTTATTGAGAACAAAAAAACTATATTTCTTTTATCATTTCAGCATAACTTCTGTGCAAAGCAGAAAAGAGCTCTAATCAACTTGCTTTTTCTTTTCTTATTTTTGGTTTCTACTGTTATTAAAGTGGAAAGGATGCATCAGATGTAACAAAACCTTTATGAAAATGCATAAATGAGATCTTGGGTACAAACTGCCATTATAAGCACTCATTCATTGCACAAATTCAAAAAGAAATATTAGGAATAAAGTACTGATGTGCCTACTAACATCGGAACCCCCAAAACTGGAAAAAAAAAAAAAGCCACATAATTATGAGCATATACAACCAAATACGGTGGGGTTAGACATGACTGAAATGGAAAACAAAGCCAAGAAACAACTGTGTTTAATAGAGAATACTTTAAGTGGAACTTAATCATTTCAAGTATAATAAACTTCCAAGCATATACTTCCTCCCATTTTTTAGAATTCAAAGTGAAACCTCAGTGTTTTACTATACCACTAGTCAACTTTCTAATTTTCCTATTTTAATGATTTTCTAGAATTCTGCTTACTCATTAATGATGAGCCGTTGGACAATCCATCATGAAGAGAATAAAAAATCTTGAAATGTTTGCAGTTCTCATAGTTATATGCTACTTTTATCACCATATGAACTGATATATTCTTTTCCATGCAATTAGGAATCCTAGGATATGCATAGCAACCTAAATCACATGCTAAGCCACCAATTGTTGGATTTATCATTTTATGTTAGTACAATTTAGGCTAGAAATTTCAAGCTAAATTCAAGTTTCTGTGGGGTCAAACTGAACTACTTCAAGCTTTTTGCAAGCTTTTTCTGTTTTCATTTATTGAATGAGGGAAAACATATGAACCGAGAAAACGAAGTATATATAGAGGAGATGTCCTCTAAAAGAAACAAAAGAAGAGATATAAACAATTAAAAAAGAGCTGCCCTCCAACCCCCATGGTCTCAAATTTCCACGAAATCGTTGAAATTTCTGCTTTCCAACACCCTCGAAACAAAATGAACAGCCAATTTCCGTCTTACAAAATTCCCATCAAAATTTCACAAACTATCCAAAATTTATCAAAATCTCAAAATTTTGAAATTAAAGATTCTTGCAAGGATACAAATGATAGATACTACCTACAAAATTTTATTTGGTAATTTATACGTAAACTATCGATATTTGTATAAAAAATAATATTTAACTAATTTATGAACTTCATTTACTTAAATTAAATATGATTAATACAATTAGTTTTATGCATCACATATATGCTATTGTTGTATTTTATTCATAATATTTTAGTTCTAAATCTTGCATATTATGTTTATGCACAATTTCTAAAGTTTTATGAAAGAATTCCATGCTTTACTAGTAATTTCAAATTGGCATCAATATCAAAATTTCCATCAAAATTACATGTTTTTATAACCTTGAAATTTTAGTCGAAATTGAAATTTAAGACCTTGCCACTCCCTTCGCAAGTTGGCCAGTAACATCACTCCAAAAAAAAAAAAAACCAAACAAACAAACAAAAAGAAAAACAAAAGAACGAGCCTAAAAAGAGGCAAGAAAAACTCATCTCTATCCCATAACAAACTAGGACAATTGTGTGGCCCTTGAAGATTCTTGAATTCAAGACAGCCACCCCTCCCTAAGCTCCACAAATTTTCCTTTTACCATTTCCCTTTGAGCCCACATGCAGGTCCATTCCCTTGCCTGTTTTAATTCCCCCCACCCCTTGCTGAAGGACACATTCTCCTTTGGGAAATCCACTTCCATTTCAAAAGTTATTGTTAATGGTTATTTTATTCTTTTAGTATCGTTATGTGGGTTAGGGTTATGTCAACTAGTGAGATTTAGCAAGGGTATTATGGTCATTCGAATGTATTTGATATGTAATATAAATAGATGGAGACACCTATCTTTGAGTTAGGTCATTTGTTTAATCCAAAATCTCAACATGGTATTAGAACATGAACCAACCTAAGCCCTATCACCAACCCAAACTCAGCCGTCACTGGAAGACACCATCCTGTCGCTGACCTCTCAAAACCACCAAAACCCTTCATTATTTCACAAAACCAACCATATTGCCAAAAAAAGAACCCTCTAAACCATAAACCTACAAAATCTCATAGCCCGAAACCTCCCCATGCAGCTCCAACACACCGGTGACTGAGACTGTTTAAGGCCACCTTTTTTGAGATTTTTTCCTCCAGTATGTTCTAATCCCTTCCCTAGACCATATTATCAAGCTATTGGGCATGTTTTTTGCTCAAAGATCCAACCTTTTTCGACCATGCACTCGTGGTACATAAGTTGATTTGTGAGGCTGTGGCAGTGTTATATCAGTTCGTTGCCGTTCACCTCATCCGTGGTTGTTTCAGTGGTTCACCTTGTTTGTCGTTCTTCTAGTTAGTTTTGATTGTTCTTCTTGTTCGACAATGGTGTGGCTACTAGTTTGTGAGTGTTGGGATCTCCATAGTAAACCTCCACGTGTTGCCGATGCAGCCACCACCAACTCCACACCTTTGGGGGAAGCCAATGCAGCTACCACGAAACCTCCTTTGAGGCCAAGTGGGGGGCAACGTACCATATCTATGTCATAGGAAGAGATTCCAAGTTCCAATAGTATCAAGCGCCACAACAAGCTTCATTTCCCATTGCATCTCTTGCCCAAACAAGTAATCCCACGGCATACCCGTCATCCAGTACTTCTCCTCCTAGTCCTTGGGTTATAGGCTCCATTGTCGCTAATCATATTACAGATATACCTAATTTCTTCTCTAGTCACCAGTATCTTGAAAGCTTACCTTCTGTTACTCTTGCTGATGGATCCACCATTGTCATTGAGGGAATTGAGACTGTAAATCCCACTTCTTCTAATTCTTTTCCTTCAGTTTTATATATTCCCAAGTTTTCTTTCACTATTATGTCAATTAGCAAATTACCAAATCAATAAATTGTTCAGTAACATTCTTCTCTGATTTTGTGGTCATTCAGGATTTCAAGATGAGGAAGACAATTAGCAGAGGGTATGAAGTTGGGGGGCTTTCTTGCTTTAAGCTATCTCCTTCTACCGCCTGCACGGCTGCACTATTGCTTCTTCAAATTCATTGTTGCCTACTCCAGCAAAGGAAATTCCCAAGGAGAATTTAGAAGCTCAAGATCTTTTGGATAAGTTGGATTTGAAGTTGAGTGATATTAGAAAATGAGTTTCACTTGGATGGTGGCAAAAATTGTAAATTGAAGGGTCAGAAGAGTTTGCGACTTTGAGGAGTTGAGTAAATTATGATGGAAAGGGTATAAAAAGGGGTTTTCTAGGTTAATTTTATCTAGTTTCATGGTCTGATCTTTAGGATTTTTTTTTTTTTTTTCCTTTATTTCTTTTTTTTTCCTTTTTTTTTTTTTTTTGTGGCAAACTTCTTGTCTGCGTTAGTGTACCTTTTTTTTTTTCCTACTCTAATATACTTTTTTATTATTGGGAAAAAAAAAAATCTCCAACTAACCAAGCGATCTCTTTTATTCTCCCCCAAAATCAAAACGAAGTCACGCATCAACCTCTCAAGAATCCTAGGAAACTCTAAAATAAGATAAGAAATAAATAGGCATTTTGGAGAGAGAGAGAGAGACACTAATGAGAGTAATACAACCTCCAACAGATAAGTATGCCCTCTTCCACCCCTCCAAGCTCCTATCCATGCCCTCAAGCCCCCACAAAACTAGGATTGCCTAAAAAGTCTAGTAATGTCGGCCACTTCACCCTTGAAAAATTAATTTTTAATCCTGAAATGTTTTTGGAAATTTACAACAAAGTGATATCTTTTGTGATTTTGCAACATTGTCCTCGTGCAACAAAATGGTATGGTCAGCAAACTAAATATGGGACACCTCCACTTCCTCCATCCCAACTAATAAACCTCAAATCAACCTCCCACCCCCCAACCCAACTCTAGCATGCAGAAGTATCCCACTCAAGACATCCACTAAAGTAAAAACAAAAAATGGGGACAACTAATCCGCTTGCTTGAAATCCTAGAAGCCTTAAATTCATACTAACCATTAACAATGACCAGGAAATCAATTAAACTCAAGTGGCCTCAGATCCACTGCTTACACACATTCCCAAAGTCGTTCCTAACCATCACTATATCTAGAAAACCGTGATTCACCATATCTCAAGCTTTGTCAAAGTCTAGCTTAAAGATTAGTCCTTTATACCCCTACCCCACACATCCTTAACCATTTCTTTAGAAGCCAACACAACATCAAAAATTTGTCTGTCTTCAATGAAATCAAGTTGAGCCATGGTGATTGTATCACCCAAAACCTTCCTTAATCTTTCAAATAAGACTTTCGAATGAAGAAACTTAGAAGCTAAAGATCAAATTAACAGGCCTAGAATCCATCACCCTTATAGACCTCTCCTTTTAAGGAATGAGGACGTAGAATTCACACTAGTACTGGTCAATCCATTATTACAAAATTCCCTATAAAATCTCAAAATGCCCTCCCATAGAAATTCCCAACTAACCTAAAATAAGGATATTATGAAGGCAACAAGACTGGGAGCTTTCTCCCTACTTATCTCAAACACAACCATTTTAATTTCTTCATTGGAGAAGGGTGCAAAAATAAGGACAGATCAGCTATATACCCTGTGCGATCACTGTGGTGGTGGATCACAAAAAAAGGAAGCTAGGTTTCTCCGCTTGAAACCTTCAGTTCTTGCTCGGAGATAAAGATTCCATAGGCAAAAGGTGGTTAGGGTTACGGAGGATACCACAAGATTGGTAGAGGCAGCTAGGGTTTCTCCTAGGAAGGAGGAGATGAAGATTGGAGATGGGAGTTGTTGACCTGGGCCAGATTCTTGAAAATGGGGGAGGCAACAATTGACCTAGAAAAACCACAAGTATTGAAAATCAAAGACACAAAAATCAGTGCTGAAATCAGCTGCAAAGGGATGGTGACAATCAATTGACCAGGCTACTGGCAGCAAAATTATAATCACAGCATGAAGAATGGATCTATGAATGCAACTGATGGCGGATCACCAATAAGGGCATGAACGCAATTACTTCCATGGGTACTTGAGGCAGATGATGACAAATATTGCAAGTAGACAACAACGATGATCAAGGGCTTTGACTATTTCAAAGGAATTTGACAGATCTGAAAAGCGATTCACTTTGGCTTCAATATTTTTGCTCCTCATGCTTTTGCTTTTCATGGCAGCAATGATTTTTTCATTCTGAATTCCTTCAAATGTGACTGAAGAAGGGTTGAGCAATAAGACTAGAGAAAAGAGCAATCACGGTCAGTAGAGAAGATGTTGGTGGCAATGCCAATTTACGCTCAAATTGCCAAACCTATAAGTTTAAATTGAAAATCGTAGAAAACCCAGTCAAACACAGATAGTTGTAACCATTTCAGTTAAAATCGCCAAACCTACAAGTTTGAGCTGAAAATCATAGAAAACCCAGTCAAACAGAGATAGTTGTAGCCATTTCAGTTAAAACTGTAAAACCTGTCAAATAGCACTGACATTTATACCAAATTAGGACCTGACTCTAATAACAATAGATGTAGGACCAATGTCCAACACAAAGTAATTGTAATTCAACTCTGCCTAGAACTAGCACATAGGAGGTGTCTTAGAGGCTTGCTATAATTAGAGTATAAGAAAACTAATCTATGAATTACAGAATGCATTTCTTTAAAGCTAACTAGTCATAAAGAAGCTATCACATTAAAATATATATAAAATATATATCCTAACATTAGAAGCACGAAAATAAAATTAATTGCCAGTTCATACTGAATCAATTTGAATGTGCATGACAAAAAAAAATAATTAAGCATATCACCTCCTTCACACATGCCAAAAACCTGTAATCTTGCACATCAAACATAGACGGCAGAAAAAAGATATCTCCATCATATTATCATCTCAAACTAATTGCATTATTGCATACAGAATATGTATGTTAAAATAAAGATCTGGCCAAGCTATTGATATGTGTCCATAAGTTTGCATCCCAAAACAAAATTAATCTGAAATGGTGCATCTATATATTTTGAGACTTTTGGCAATAAAAATGAGTCCACTGGATTGTGTAATGCACTAAAAGAGCAACTATAAAAATACCTAAGCTCAGCTGGAAAACGCTGATGGCAGATCAATGGACAACCCAAGGGATGCTGGTGGTGCCGAGTCTGATACATGATGAACTATTGTGCTGATTCTTCAAATAAAGATTGTTTTAGGGGAAAAAATAAAGGGAGGTTTGCACTGCTAACAGCAAAGCTCTGTGCAGCACCGTAGCCAACATAGAACTATTTCAAGCCTGTCAAGAGCCGGCTAATAGAAACAGGAAATGTGGTAACTTGCACACCTACAACGAAGTAAACATATGCAATGACTGCTTCGATTTGCAAAGTCTACTTCTCCAACTGGGGCAAACTAATCTCCACCATGCCCTTCGAGGGCTTCATCAACCTCTGATGATCTATATGATGGTAATAGCCAAAGCAAACCCCACCCCCCCCCCAAAAAAAATGTGTAGGCATGGGCTTTGTCCTCACCAAGTAAGCCAACAGCCCCCCAACTCTTGACTCCCTCCCCCCCTCTTCCTTGCCTAAAAGAAAAAAGAGAAGAAGAAGACTGCCACAACCACTAAATATATCTAGGCTGTAACAAGTTTTCAGAAACAGTGGAAGCAAGCATCAAATATACATATTGATAAGCAACACAAACACGCTGAATGTGTGTGTGTGTAGCTTGGTACTAACCTGAGTCTTGGCACTAATCCATGAGTCTCCCCATAGATACACCCCATGGTTTTGAACAAGTACAGCCATTGTTTTCGGATAGGATTTGATCTGAAAAGCGAAAAGGTTAAACTACTTTGAAACAGAGTTAAAATTTCAAAATAACCACAAGAAGAGTATATATCTGAAAGGCTAGAAATGAAAATATTTTACACCAAACATAGAGTTTTAAGATATATCTAAAAATTAAAAGTAAAATACGGCTTAAACCAGGACTCCAAGTTACAGATTTATTGATACGAACCAAAGAACATTCGGTCCATGGAATCTCAGATTCCCTCCAGGCATCACATTCCTGGGAATGTGAGTGCCAGGATTTAAACTTCCAAGAATCCAGAATTGACATCCAAGAATACAGAATTGACATGTCATGGTTTGCAAAATACATTCCTAAAAATCTAACTAATCTTACGATGCCACATTTGGTGCGCAAAGCACAGTTCCGGGAATGTGGCAATAATTTCGCAAAACACCATTCATTTGTAAATAAAAATACACTATAACCATATATGTAATTATACACTATTAATTAGGAGAAGCAGGGGCAGTTTTCAACCTGCATTTTTTCCCCTCATTCCAACTAAAATATATCTTTTTTCACAAGTTTAAAATCAAAATAAAAGTTCAATAATGGATAAATTAGTAAATTAAAGTTTATTAAAAATTATGCGTCCCATAGCTCCCCATTTGACTTCCCTAAGGTGCAGAGCACACACGCATGCCCACTGGCCACTGCTAGTGTACCGTGTACATAAAGGAAAACCAAAGGTTTTGCTGTCAAATTAACAAAAAAGTACCAGCATAATCTGGCACAATCTGTTCAAAACTAACAATATATAAAACAGCCAAAAATAGTATACCAGCATAATCCACAAAATAATGCCAGCCAAGGATATGCCACAAATAAAATAAATAAATAAGGAGAAAAATAGATTTGGGAGGTTCAAACTCTTCTTCTTTCATTTTCTAAATTTTCAGGACTCTTCAGTTTCTTCAAATTTGTTCAACATCAAGAATCAACTTACACTGAAACAAAACAAAAAATGAAAAAAAAAAAAAAAAAAAATTTTGCTAGCATAATCCATAAGTCATGATTGCTCTTGTTGAAAGTTACCTTTTCGTGAAGTTCTAGATTTTCAAAATATGCAACAAGAAGCATCAAAAATTTTCAATCATCAGATTGATAATGTCATTAGGACTAGAAGAAAGACCTTGGGAAGATCCTGATTGGAGGATACTTAAGAAGAATGAAATCGAGGATTGTTGGGTTTAGTTAGTAGTTTATTATATGTTTAGTTTAATTAAGATAGTATTATGTGTATTTGGGGGCTTTATTGTAATATTTGTGTATCTAGGGGTATGTTTGTAATGTAATCTAGTTTTAGGGGTATATGTGTAATTTCATGTGTTTAGAGGCTTTCTTATAAATAGTGTGTGAATGTCCTGTAGTAGGTAGTAGTTGTTGATCTTTATCTCCCCTCTCCTCTCTCTTCCCCTCATCAATTTCCTCTAATTTCCCCCATGGCTGCAGATCCTTCATGCTGCCCCTGCATCATAATGCTTAGTTTATCTTGATAATTGGATCAATTCAGCCTAAAACATTAAACCAATAACTTCTCCCTTTGAAGGACATAGAGTTACTAAATCAGGCCCAGACAAAATCCATTTGGAGATGGCTAGATTTGCTCATGGATGGTTGAATCTGTCCACAGGTGTTGTCAATGATTTCAAGTCACCAGAGAAGATGACCTACAATGATGATGGCATTCAATGGATGGGCTCACGAGGAGCAAAGATGATTTGGAATTCATCCCCACTCTCTAATCAAGTATTTCCTGTCACAGAAAATGAAGTGCATGATGAGATAACAAAAGAGATCGCCGAAGGTCGTCAATCCTCAACGATTGGTTGTGCTTGGAACATTGAATGAACCTAGGGCTCTTAGAGTATGGTTGGGAAATGGGGTTCAAATGTATTCAATCCCATTCAATCACACACTGAAAGATTTGTTCCAAAGGAAAAAAAAAGTAAACCAGTATGTCCCAAAAAATATTCTTTCACATGGTTAAGTAAGATTACCTAGGGTTCTAGTATGGATCAGAAGGCCACAAATTATAAATAACATTCCTAGAGATGCTAAATGCCCTCCATGTCATCTTTTGTTTACTAGAAAAGAAAATATATTAAGAAAGAAGAGAACTACAATCACGAAGACCAAGATAAAAGAAGAAACAAAGAAAAACAACACAACAGCAAAAATCAAGCTAATAATGCCATTCAAGCCCACTTGCTCTTTTCTTTTCTTTTTACCGCCCATCGCCAATGAGATTATATAAATGTTCAATCTCTAGTGGTGGTGGGACCAACCAAGTTGTATGTCGTCCCAGAGGATAACCCCTTCCCAATGGGCAATCAGGCTCCCCATTTGGGCTATATATTCTTATCCCGATTTTGTCTATTGGTAAAATATCCGCTTAGATCCCGAAAGAGGCAAATTGCCAGAAAATTTATCTAATCCGATCCTTGCAATCAGAGAAGGTCATTCCTTTGAAGCAACCAGATGAAAATGCCCATAAAGAATCAAGAAAACCAACTCTATACCAAAGCAACTGCAAAAATAGAGATCCACAATCAAACTTGCAAGAATTCCTCTCAAGTTGGATTATCCATAGTGTAAAAACAGCATAGTTCCACAGCCTGCTTGCATCCTTCCTCCCTCCAACAATTTGAAATGGACGAGCGGAAATGTCTTTAGGGAATTTGAACACACCCAACATTCAACACAATGCCCAAACAACATGTTCCATAACTCCAAGCTATAGAGCAATTCAAAACACTTCATACAGGAATCCGGCGATAGTAACTCCTAACCTGCAAACTCATTGGCGTTAACTCTATACAGGACTGACAACCAAACAAAAGCCTTGACCTTGAAATCTTAACTCTTCATATATGATCAACAAAAGGAAGAAAGGAAAAAAGGCAAATGAAATGTGAGAGAAAAAACAATTACAAGAAAAAACCCAAGAACCATCTATTAGAGTATTGTGTAAATTCGAAGATCTAATCATGACCGTAGATTCCAAACCACCCCCACCCCCACCCCCAATGTATAATATATGCAAGTACACCACAATAACCAATAACATTCCCCATCAAGCAGGAGCATAGATATCATATGCTCCTAGTTTTTTATAAATCCTTATTAAAGCTTTAATGAAGAGATCAGCAAGTTAGTTCTTGAGTTCATATGAGTGGTTTCAATGAGCTATTACACAAATTTCCCCAGACAAATCAACAATCAACTTTGATATGCTTCATTATCTCGTCAAAGACAAGATTGGAATTTGGAGGCAATGTGAATAGCAGCCTTATTAACATACACCAACTCCATAGAGTAAGACTTTGAAAAATCAAGCGCTTCCAACATGTTCTCCAACCCAACCAATTCACAAGCAATGTGTGCCATGGCCCTATATTCAGGCTCAGCACTAATGAGGCCACAACATTTTGTTTCTTAGTCTTCAACGCTAGATTACCCAAATGCGAGTTTGACCCTTATAGTAGTGCAACTTCAACATATCAACAAAGACAACAAAAAACCAAGCCTTAAGTCCCAATAGATGGGTTGGCCACATGAATCCTTACAACTTCAACATATCACAAGACACAAATGATCACATCTCAATGGCACATTGGAGGAGAATCAAGGAACCAGCACACAATGCTTGTTGCGAAAGATATGCCTCGTCATATGACAAGGAGGTAGTTTAACTTCTAAACAAGTATCCAAGACCATTCACGGTCAGCCAAGAAGTCACCTACAACTGTTAATAATTTGTTGTTATAATCCGTAGGTGTATTAGCGAGTTTGGCTCCCAACAGACAAGTTTTGTCAAAAAGATCTAGAACAAACTTCCTCTATGACAAGACATTCCCCATAAAAGACCTGGATAGTTCGATACCCAATTAAGTATCTTAAGGACCCAAATCTTTAATCAGAAACTTTGTTTAAAGAAACGTTTTTAGACTGGTTACCTTGATCATCATTACCAGTAATCACAATGCCATCTACGTATACAATCAGCAAAATCCTACTGGCAGTAGTATGGGAATAGAATACAGAGTGATCTACCGCATTTATGAAGGCCAAACACAAGCAGAACTGCACTTAACCTACTTTACTATTGGTCACCCAGGACTATCACCTTTTTACCCTGAGCATAATATCATCATGGTGGACAACTTGGCTGTACCTTCTTCTGTGGGAGGGATGATTTAGTAAAGGCAGATTCTCCCATCAGAGAGTGAAATAGAACATGGAACCAAAGACCCCTCACCATTTAAGGCTTTCATCTAATCAAGACTGTGTTTAAGAAAATCTTTACCACCATGCGCAAAAACAGAGTTAAAGTGTAGATAATCTCTCTCCAGTCTTCACAGGAATTATGTTTCAGCCCAAAACCTTCTCTACTCCCACTCCAGAATTTCTTCAGAAAACTGCAGCAAACCCCTTTCTTCTACAAGTTCAAAATCAGCTCTCAACTGGAAAATGAGCAGTCCCTTCTCAGACTCGAACAGGTTGCTCCAATCATCCTCCAAGTCAAAGGATGAATCATCCTATAGTTCCCCTTTTGACATAAGCCTCTACTTCTCCCTCAAATCAGAGCGCAGGTGAGAGAATTGATTAATAAAGGCAGGATTAATGACCTCCACTCCATTGCCAAGAGGATTTTTTACTTTCTTTGTACTTCCCCAATATTGGATATCAAATTTGGCAAAGAGCCTACATATACAATTGTTATCCTCCCCGTTGAATGATAAAGCTTCACTGAAACAACCTTCCTTCAATTTCAAGGATTCCATTCGCTGCACATCTAAATCTTCCCCTATCATGATGATTTGAAAAATCTGCCCAACAATTATGCCTATCTCCCTCTGTTTGAACAAGCCAATTATTCCATGTTGAGTTCTACCTGACACCTTCAGTCCAGATGGACAGGTATAAGCCCATGTTTGCCTAAGGCTACAGGCCCATCAGAGATTTTAAATTTCAAAATCAACTCTTTACCTATGTATCACAAGAGTCTAGAAGCGGGTTTTGGAAATAAATCCCCCTCAATCCCTGTGATTTTGAATCTCGCTCCTCTGGATAAGCAATGACCGTGTCACTAGAGCATAGTTAAGCACACCGGCAAAAGAGGAGCTAATCAAGAGCCTATAAAAGACATTTGCCTTATCCCCATGCACCGCTGGCCTTTGTATGTCCAAAGAGCCACACTCGATGCATCACAAACCACGATTCTGTTCACCATCGTTTCATTCTAGGTCATCAACAGGTCCAACAAAGCAGAGAGGAAGGCTCGCCACCTTGAAAGTTGTTCTCCCTTAGGGATTTACACATATTGGCTCCTCCCTCCTTGGTTAGCCTTCTTCACGCCACCGCCCCTACCCTTCGACAATAAGATCATGCTAATGGAGCCACCCACTTCTCTGAGAACAACTCCTCCTAGACCCACCTCAAGGCCTTGATTACCTTCGCATAAAACACCCATCTTCCTCAAAAACCACAGGAATTCCTCCTTCAGCAAGACCAAAGATGCATGCCATCCTGCCAATTCTAAAATGCGAAAAGTTAATAAGTTAAGGCAATTCACATTGATCACATTCTTTTTGATGTTGAAAGTAGAATAAACCCCTATAGCATTCCAAGATATCATCTACATGTGAATAGTCTTGCAAACAGAACATCAAGGATTGGAATCGTGGATAGTTTCCTTTTTTCTTTCAATTGGGATCATTAAAAGAATCTAGATAAAAAAATAAATTAAAACAATCAAACTAAATTAAACCACTCAATGAGATACAAGACCAAGAAAACAAACAAAGCCAAGCAAACATATATTTAATAAAACAAAAATTAGTAGAATACTAAATTGTTATGGTGTGCTTTGCTGCTTTCCAAGTCCACAATTATGAAGGAGAACACATGTTTATTCTTTTACAACTAGCCATCTTTACTTAAGTATGCTGAAGAGAGCAACTGACGTTCTCTATTGTAGTGGTTCTTCCATGGTACATGACTGAATATAATAAAATGTAAGCTTATATTGCACAATTAGTGTTAGTTCTTAACACTGATTGAATTCAAAAAAACAAAACCAGAAAATTAAATGGGAATTTAACTACTATCAACTAAATAATGAGCAAAACTATGTAAGCACGGTAAAGGAGAGAAGTATAATAGTCAATTGGCAAATGCAGAACTGAACATTTTCTAACAAAAAACATCTGAAGTGATAAACAGTTTCCATGAAGAGATGGTTTTCTGCAAATATAGTCCTAAATTTCAGAATTTTTCAAAATTTTGGATTTCATGAGGGTTTGAAAGGAAATGGGTTTCAACTTCCATTTGGCAAACTTTTGCAAAAATTTTGGAAATTCAAAAAGAAAATTGAGAAGGGGAGAGGGGGCCGCAATTTGACGATTTCCATTTTGTTTCTAAACTATTCAAATTCATTTGTTTTAATATTTCACAAAAGTTTGAAACACTTTAAAGTCATTGGAAGTTCAGTTTCCAAGTCTTATCCATCTTTTCTTCCTCTTTCAAAATTTCAATTAGGCATTTGGAAGATATTTGGACTTTTTTGTTATTTTTTGGTGTTAGGAGGGAGGGGAGAGAGGGCTCAGCATTATCTTCTTCCTTTGCTCATTTGTATCTTCGTTCTTCTCACCATAACAAAGTGATTTCCTCATTTCTTATTCTTGAGAGGTATTCCTTTTCTTGGTACTTTCATTTTATAAAGGTTTTGAATGATAGAGAAAGAGAGAGATTTCTTCTTTGCTCATTTGGAAGACTTTTGGTTTTTTTTTATTTTTTTCTTTTTTAGTGTTAGGGAGAGGGAAGAGAGGGCTCATCGTTATCTTCTTCCTTTGCTCATTTGTATCTTCTTTCTCCTCACCATAACGAAGTGATTTCCTCATTTCTTATTCTTAAGAGGTATTCCTTTCCTTGGGACTTTCATTTTTAGAAAGGTTTTGAATGATAGAGGAAGGGAGAAATTTCTTCTTTACTCATTTTACTGGAGTGTTTCCATATCTTTCTTCTCTTATCTTATTAAGATTGGTTTCTCCTCTCTATCAGGATGTTTGGAAGCTAAAGTTCCTTCTAAAATAAAGGTGTATAACTACTAACCTTTGGGGGCTTACTGTTCAAGAACTAACCTTAGGGACATGGAACAAACAAGGGAGTAGGTTCCTCACTTTTATTTAAAAGGTGGTAAGGCACATTAGACAACTAAAATGTCAAAACATATACAATGCCACACCCTAGCCAATGCTATACCCTTGTCATGTCATCATTGACAATTAGCACAAGCTCTTTGCAAATTTGGAAGTGTCCAAGTAAAATAGATTTTAACAAATAGTATCATATTACAATTCTTAGACACTGAAATTGAGTTTTCTAACATCATTTTAACCAAAATTTAATTGGAAGATAAGTTTTCTTATGTCTAGTGTCTTTCCATTAGCAAGTCCCAACTCTAGAGAAAGGAGTAGGCTTGTAGAAGTTAAATGGTAAAAAAAAAAAAAAAAACTTTTTCATAAAAATGACATTATAAGTTGTCATATAGAATCAACTTGAACTAAAAATGAGGACATTTCCAATCTGTATTCTTGCAAAAAACGCTTCCTGATATGGAGGAAATGAAGGAAAACATCTGCTCCAACCCTTCAAAGCCCATGATTCCATCTTCCCATGGACAGAAAACAAGCAGCAAAACTAGGGACAAAATTCTTATTCAACCTTTCTCCCAAAAATTCCTTGACAAGTAGAAGCTTAAAACCAACAGTTCCAATCATTTCCCAAGTCAATTCTCTAAAGCTTCCAACAACAGGACAGAAGCATGTTTGCAAATCCCTCATTCTTTTCTGGTTTTTTTATTATCATCAATATTGACAATCATGAGTAAAGGTGGTTCTCGGAGGACAGTCCTAATTGAAGGGAAATCTACTGGATTTCGATTTAGAGAGAAAAAGGAAGGATGGATTTGTTTCTTTGTTTGAAACAAACCCTATTCATAATTTCTGTGTTAGGGTTTCTTTGGCGGCAGCACAATGGTTCGCAGATGGCTTGTCGTTGGTGTTTGGGTGATCAGAAGATTCTCTCAAAAAATAAGATTTGGGAGAACAGACTATTGGACAGTGATTAGGGTGACAAGGAAGGGATTGGAATTAGGATTGGGGTGGAGTCAGAAAAAGTTTTCGGTATTCATCCCAAGAGGTGCACAATGGTTGGAGGAGCTTCTCAAGCGAGTTTCATATGTTGGTGGAGGCTTCATGTAAGGAACTTCCTTTTATGGTGAAAGGCACTGTCTTAAACAACCAGCCGCAGAGGGAATATCTACACGGCAGCAAGAACCTCAATAATGGAAGGAATATGTGGCACAGGAGAATGATCATCTCTGGGTGAAGTGTGGGAAGATTTTGCAGCAGAAGATAAACAGAGATGGTCTAAGGAAATCAAAACATCAGGTAAGATAAGGCACGCAGCTAGGGTTTTGCAATAGGATACACAGAGATTGACAATGAAGTGGTCGGGACATAGGGAGATAACTACTTGGACCAAACCCACTGGACACTGGATGAGTTGGTTTCTCTGGGGATCAGGCATGGAACAGGCCCATATTTCAACCTAGCTGGGAAGTCAAGAGCCAGTGATTAGTGACAGAAATAATTGTGAGGTGGAAAAGAAGATCTGATCTGCGCCCAAAGAAGCCAAGAGTTAAATGGGCCTACTTTTCAGGCCAAATGTATAAAATACACAAGCTTGAAAATCAGCAATAAGAATTTCAGTAAAGTCTCATGTATCCCTGGTTCAGTAGATTCTCATTTGCAGAAAAGTACAGACCACACACCACATCCATATTGCAGAAAAGGGGGATTGACACTCCCATATGACAGCTTAGGGTCTGCTAAGGTTTAGGAAGTGTGTTATGGATGATATCCACAATGCCTAGGCATGTGGTCTCATTAACTCATATGCCAAGGCAATATCGAAAGATGGCCTGTCATGGGTTGTCTTGTGGGCTTTGGATTCATTTACATTTTATGTTACTAAGGAAGGAGCACACTGAAGTTGAGATGTTGAGAACATGCTCAACATAATCAGAAATGGACATGGTTTCAGGCCATGGTCTTTGACAGCTGTGCTACAATGGCTCGTTTCAGATTTTCGCTGCTGGATGATTAATTTGGGTACAGGTCAATTGTCTCAATGCCATGTGGTGCATGCTAATGTGTGGGATATGTCATGATTGAGGGGAAATCGTGCACAACACAATGGGTTGACCCACTGGCCATGTCCAGTGTCTGAGAAAAGGCAAAAAGGTTGACATGTTGACCAGACAGGCCGAATTCTTGACATTTTTCCTTATAATGGCTGACATGCATGCTTGTCTGAAAACTATCTCATGGGTTTGACATATGGCAAAGTCCTAACCAAGAAAATATAGGCAGAGCTGGTTTTTTTCATGGCTAAAGAGAAACTTTTATTAGTCGGGCATAAAGGGGATGCCACACTATGGTACAAAATGTCAACCACTATAGAACACCGCAAGCATCAAGAATTACATTATGATCATTCATAATTTGCCCACCATGCCAACTAAAAACAAAAGCTGAAGTGAAGTAACTGTATCTTTGAAGCTCTCTTATTTCTTTCTTTCCAGGCAAACCAAAAGATGGCATGAGAGATGAGATTCAAAGCCTTTCTCCTCTCCTTGGTGACTTTGATGCCTTTCCAAGCCCAAATCTCCCCTCCCATGGAATTTGCAGTAACCCACTGATATCAAGTAAAGGGTAGAGCCATATTCCACAAATTTCTTGTCCAAGGGTAGTGGAGAAGAATGTGATTGACTAATTTTGAATCAACCAAAGAAAGCATCTATTTGAAATTATAAGCCCCCTTTTCTACAGATTTTCTAAGGTTAAAATAATTTCATGCGTAGACTTCTCCCCCCCCCCCCCCCCAAAAAAAATAAAATTGAAGGGGCCGCTGTGCTCCAAATATGAACCCAAGGGGATTTGTTACAATTTATTCCTATAAGAAAGAGCTTCTTGTAGAAAGACAGAACCCATGGCTCATACTACATGTAAAATTGTTTGGCTGAATAACATGTTGGAAGAATTGGGTTTACCACATTCTCAATCTATGAAGCTGATGTGTGATAATTAGGCTGCCATTCATATTGCCTCCAACACGGTCTTTCATGAGCGGACAAAACACATTTGAAGTTGATTGCCACATTGTTCGTGAGAAACTTGTGCAGAAGCTCATTACAACCGCTCACCTGAAGTCTGATTGGCAACAAGCTGATTTATGAACTAAATTCTTAGGGTGCTCATGTTAAATTCATTTGTAACAAGCTAGGAGTATATGATATATATGCTCTAGCTTGAGGGGGAGTGTTGATGGTTCTCTCAGTCATTTACCATTACTATTATGTTAATTTATGTTAATAAATAAATGAGAGTTAATAAGGGTATTATGATCATTGGCATGTACTTTGACATATAGTATAAATAGAGGGAGAGACCCATCATTGTTATTCGGTCTTCCATTTTACCCAATTATTCAACAATTAGCTTTCATCAGCATCAGGATTAGCACCTTTATCACCAATAAAAAGAAAAGGGGAAAAAGGGATTTGTGTCTCAAGCTCTTGAAGAGCAAAAGAAATCACAAAGGCAGCCATTTATGATCAATAAGAAGCTTGGAGTTTTGATGCATTGTGCCATATAACCACACCAAAGCTCCCCAAAGCCCATTTTCCTAAGAAGATAAAGAAGGAAATTCCACTTGACATGATCAAATGCTTTCTCCAAATCCAATTTGCACATTACTGGATATGCCTTGCTGGCAAACACTATAGCCAGCCAATTCAGTTGGGGTTGTCAACTGCTGTCCCTAGAAAACTGGGGGTGTAAACTGTCAACTATATAAATTAACATGTGGTTTGACATGGAGCATCATAGAATTCGACAATTCGTAAATGGTGTTCTTGCACATGCTTAAGTGTGCATTGAGAGGTGTTGCCTCATGTGTATGTCATACTCTTCAGGATCTGAAGACGTGGCAGAAAATTGGCATGTGGCTCATGGGCTTTACTATTTTGAGTTGCTCTCTTCTCCCGTTGCCTGCATAGAAACTGCTACACCATTTCAAATCCATTTTCTCCTTGGTTATCTTTCCTTGGACAAGTTGAAACAAGTAGTTCCTACTCTAAGTTCTGTGTCTAATATTGAGTATGAGTCTTGTCAATTAAGAAAACATCATCGTGTTCCCTTTGCTTCCCAAGCCAACAAACAGGCAGTTAGTCCTTTTATGCTAGTCTATTCCAATGTTTGCGGTCCTAGTCGTGTCACATTGAAGTTGGGGTTTCAGTAGCTTGTTACTTTTGTTGATGACTACTCCAGGATGACTTGGTCAAATTTAATAAAACATTGTTTTGAGTTGTTTAATATCTTTTGTGCATTCTATTCTCAAATAAAGACTCAATTTAATATGACAATCAGAATACTTTGTAGTGATAAAGCTAAGGAGTACTTCAATATCGAATTCACTACCTATATGACTAATTCTAGTATGATCCATCAATCTTATTGTGCCCACACTCAATAACAAAATGGAGTTGTAAAGCATAAAAATAGACATATTCTTTAAGTCACTCGTACCCTATTGTATAAAATGAATGTCCCCAAAGTTTTTTGAAGGGATGTGACCATAACTTGCTCCCTCATCAAAAAAATGTCATCCTTTGTCCTTTTTGTTGTAAAACCCTATATTCAATTATCTTCCCAAAGGCTCCTTGTTCTCCTTTCCTCCTTGTATATTCAATTGTGTCCTTTGTCCACCAGTTAACTCCAGGAATGGATAAGTTGGATCCTGGTGCTATCAAATGTATTTTTTCTTGGCTATTCCTATTTTTATACTCAAAAGGGATATAGATGCTATAGTCCTACTTTAAGTCGATTCTTTATCTCTGCTTATGTCACCTTTTTTGAGTCCACACCATACCACTCTGACTCCTTAAGTTCTGTTGACCTTGATGAGTCTCTTCCTCTGCACCTTGTCCTCTAGATCCCAACCAATTATCTATGCCCAATCCTCCTACATCTTTATCCAGTTTGAGTCATTCTACCACTGTGCTTCTAGTTCTGCACGACGACTCAAGGAACAGGAGACTCCTCCAACTTCTACCATTGTGCTTCTAGTTCCCTCATCACATGAACTTATTTCCCAAATGTTGACCCTCCTATAGCACTTCGGGATGGAAAACACACTTGTACCCAACATGCAAGCTCTAAATTTGTTTGTTATGATTATTTGTCACCCTTTGTTAGTAATCTATCTTTTGTTGCTCTTCCAAAATCTATTTCCAAAGTACTATCCCATTATAGGTGGAGGACTTCAATGGCTGAAGAGATGTGTGCACTACTTGATAATGATACTTGGGATTTGGTAACTCTTCTTCTTAATAAGTCTATCATTGGTTGTGACTAGGTGTACAATGTGAAACTCAATCCTAATGGTTCTATGGCTCGTTTGAAGCCTCGCCTTGTTGCTAAGGGATATACTTAGGTGTACGATTTGGATTATTCAGACACATTCTCTCTATAGTCACTAAACTTGCCTCAATACGTTTGCTCATCTCCTTAGTCATTGCTTGTCATTGGTCTCTACATCAATTAGATGTATAGAATTCTTTCCTACTTGGTGATTTTCAAAGGAGGTCTATGTGGAGCAACCACGTTTGTTCCTCAAGGGGAGTCAAGCTTGGTGTGTCAGCTTAAGAAATCATTATATGGATTCAAACAATTTCCCAGTTTGGCCAATTTAGTTTTTTAGTACTTGAGCTTGGCTTTTGCTAGTGTGCATTAGATCACTCTATATTTTATCATCATACTCAATCCGATAGGATTTTGCTTATGGTATATATGGATGACATTGTGATCACTAGTGACGATGATCAAGACCTCCAAGACCTAAATCTTTTCCTATAGAGTAAATTTCAGACCAAGCACTTGGAACCATTGAAGCACTTCTTGAGAACAGAAGTATAATGATCTCGTTCGACAACCATCTTATTTCAAAGTAAGTATGTTCTTGATCTTTTAGATGAGACAAGGCTATTGAGATCCAAACCTGTTGATGCACGATGGATTCCAATATTTAGTTAGTTCCAGATATGGGTTATTTGTTGCCTAACCTAAGACAATATCGAAGACCTATTGGAAAGTTGAATTATCTCATAATCACTAAACCAGATATATCTTTCGCAACAAGTGTTGTGAGTTAGTTTCTCGATTTCCTGGGAACAAGTATTCACATTTTGAGATATCTCAGTGGTGCACCAGTGAGAGGTGGTCACACTCATATTCATGGATATACAGATGTTGATTAGGTTGGATCGCCTTCTACCCGAGGATCCACAGCCGAATATTGTATCTTTGTTGGTGGTAATTTGGTTTCTTGAAAGAGTACGAAATAAATTGTGGCGGCCAAGTCAAGCGCTGAGTCAGAATATAGGGCTATAACTCACACTACATAACTTATTCGGTTGAAGAACATGTTGAAAGAACTGGGTTTTCCATATTCTCATCCTATAGAGTTGATGCGTGATAATTAAGTTACAATTCATATTGCCTCCAACTTGGTCTTCCATGCGTGGACAAAGCACATTGAAGTTGATCGCCACTTTATTCGACAAAAACTTGTACAAAAGCTCATTACAACCACTCATGTGAAGTCTTATTTTCAGTTTGCTAATTTGTTCACTAAATCCTTGGGAGGTTCTCATGTGAAATTCATTTGTAACAAGCTAGGAGCATATGATAAATATACTCCAGCTTGGGGGGGGAGTGTTAACGGTTATTTGGTTAGTGAGCATTACTAGTATGTGTTTAGAGTTATGTTATTAAGTGTGAGTTAGTAAGGGTGTTATGGTCTTTGGAATTATACTTGACATATATTATAAATAGAGGGGGATACCTGTCATTAAGGTTAGATCTTCCATTTTACCCAATTATTCAACATGGTGTCAGAGTTAGTTACCAGGAGGTCATAAGTTCTAGTCTCATTGCCTACATTTATTATATGCGTTTAAAAAAATTATTGTATTGCCTATAATGGGTGTGATATATCGTTTGTTTATCTCTCCACATGCTGTCGGGCTGCACATATAGGGGAGTGTTAAAGCTTGTTATCCATCATCAGAACACAACCTAATAGTGTTAGATTACCACTTTACCTAAAATCTTAAGTTGTTAAGTTGTGGGCCAACAATGTATATCAAGCTTTAACACTCCCCCCGCACGTGCAGCCCAATAGCACGTGGAGAGATAAACACATGATAAATAGCACCCATAATAAGAAATGCAATTTTTTTTTAAATTGTAGGCAACAAGACTAGAACCCAGGGCCTCCTGGTAACCAGCTCTGATACCATGTTAGATTATCACTTTACCTAAAAGCTTAGCTTGTTAGGTTGTGGGCCAACAATGTATATCAAGCTTTAACAAATAACTCAAGTTTTTTTGTAAAGTGGTAATCTAACAAATAAAAATACACCATTTTTAGCCATGCCTTGCTAAGATATGTCCTTTTCACTAACTCCCATCCTCATATCCATTTAAGCTTTTATTATAACAATATAACAAGTCAAGATACTCCTCATCGCATTGAACACCTCTAATGAAAAACCATATTCCAATTGACAGCACTCTCCACCATATGGATAGTCACACACTAAAGTTTCAGTCTAAGCTGCCAATTGAACAATCTGGGGAATTGGGATCCAAGGGTTGATTGGTTGAATGCTTGCATCAACATTATCCCAGAAAAATAGAAGTTTCAACCACTCAAGAGAAACAAACCTAAAGAAATCCTCCCAAACACTGCAAGAGAATTTCCAAAGGCCTATGTCATAGTTTCTTCCACATTAGTAGGAGCCCAACCATTTCTAGCAATACCACATTCTTCCATGACAGCATTGCTCTGCAGACTATCCCCTTCATTCCTGAATCTCCATGGATGGTCAAATGAGATTCAGTTTTCATTGATGAGCTCCCCCTCTCACCTCTCTCCTCTCTCATAGCCCTTGGCTTTGTCTGGTTTGTGTTCGATCATGGCTCTTGCTCGCCATGAGAGAGAAAAGGCTCACATCAGATTGTCCCAATGGAAAAGGAAATCCTTCAATCTGCATTTAGAGAGTAGGGAAGGATGGTTTCGATTTGTTGTTTGAGAGGAACACTGAGCATGATTGAGGACTTTATACTTTAATCTGTAACTCTTCAATTGGTCATTGGCCCTACCTCCAGCCCCTTCATATTCCATATCCCACTTTGCAATTGGTTACAGTTTCCTTGGCAGCAGCACAGTCAATGGTCGATGGTTTGTAATCAGTGTTTGGGCAGGTGGGGAGATAATGTTGTAAAATATTATGTTATGCCCACCCCAGAAGCCCAAATATGCCATGGGAGCCTTATGGACTAGGCTTAACACATAGCCTTGCACATGCATTTGAGTTAAGATACTTGAAAAACATACCTCCTGTCAGAGCTTCCAGAGTTGGATTGGGTAGGTTTGTCAAAATTTTTGTTGAGAAATTTAAAATTTTAAAAAAATAAAATAAAATTGAATTGAGGAAAAAAGAGGAAGAAGGAAGACTAGTGGGAAACGAAGAAGAGACTTAGATTGCATGACAAATAAAATTTCTGAACATTTCTAAGGCAGGCAAAATACCCAGTGGCTCAAAATAAGAGGAGTTGAGTTGAGCATGGGTCAGTGTCAGGATATTTCCAAGTTCAAGCGCATACAAATCAATCTCAACTGCAAATTGTGATTGAAATTTCTTAGCCAAGCAATAGTCACCATAATCCCATGCCTACTGTAATTTCAACATCCCACAAATCTTTACCAAACTAAGTACTTTGAGGATTTAAAATGTATACCAGGGTCCACCCATTTAGGGAGCCCTAGCAAGAAAACTGAAACTACCATCATTAACTAATTAATATGTCAAGCTAAAAGATTCCTCATAGTAATCAAATTTACTTCACTTTCATAACTTAATTTCATCTACTTCTATCTACGGTGATCCTGTATAATTGCATTCAAGAATTCCATTATGATCCTAGTCATTTTTAATCCTAAACTTCCAAATAATCCGCCAAAATTCAAACTTCATTCATTTTGAAAAAATGTATCCATGTAAGAAATGGAGCAAGACATATGCAAGGGGAGAGAGACATCAAAAGACAAACCAAAACATAGTTACTTAAAATATCTCTAAAATTCAGTAGACAATATCAAAAAGGAAGACTGCATATTCATAAAGATTTGAGAAATAACAAGATATGTAGTGTCTGCATAAAGGGAATCATATAATTACTGTGGTTAAGAGGGAAAAAAATACAAGGGCGAACTTTGATCTTTTTTTTTTATTGGGCTCACCAGGAGGCCCACTGGATCATGGGTTAGACAACAATGGATAGCACTGAACCCCATCTCAATAGAAATTGAACCTAGGACCTCCACTAGTGAACATTTTTTCTCTCAAAAACATTTTCCCAAAGCTCGAAAACTTACTCGAAACTCCTTTGATAAAGGATGCACCATTGTTACAAGACAAGACTCCAGTCCATGACTGTGAATAACAGCCCCAGCATTGCACTTCTCATAAACCTAAAGAACAAGGAAAACAAATCAAATAGCTTAAAAGCAAAAAAAATAAACTAAACTAAACTAAGCAGCCTACAATATTTTGGTTCAATGAGCATGTGATTCAAAACTAGCATCTCACATTTCCACATAGGAGCAGTGAATGTGAAAAAAATAGTTTTCAAAGAATTTCTGCAAACAGTAGCGAATTTAAAAAAATAAAAAAGCTACTAAATTATTAGTTCTATGCCTCTCTCTAACCACTTTGTTTTCAGATAATGTTGGCTAAATTGATCCTTCTTCATTCATTCCAGTTTAACCCTATATCTTCTATAATTTTTTTATTTTTAAAATTTCCTCTGCCCATATTCTTTGTCTTCTCCATACCAAAAGGAGCCCTCCAACTTGATCAAATCACTCTTCCTTCCTCATGCATCTACCTAACATGTCTAAACTAGCTTCAATGATCTTTCATCTCAACTTCAAATGACAATACTTCTCCAGTAAGATTTTTTTTTTTTTAAGATAATAAAAGAAGATATATTAAGAAAAAAGACATTAAAATCCAGCGAGGACAAAATATCCTCCAAAAAGAACCTAAACAAAACCAACACCATCTACCCACCCCAAAATAAAAACGCTGCCTAAGAAAACCTAGTTTCAAACCCTTCCCATCGTAGTTGATAGAGCACTGCAAATTAGCCAATTCCCATTGTCCCTTCGTAGCCTTGATTTTACCGCCATCCAAACAAACTACCTTTCCCTCCAAATCAACAAGCAACATATCCTTCTTATCCACCACATATTGAAAATGAGACATAAAGTAGAAGAATAACTGATCCATTCTGCTCATTCTTGTCTTACCCCTCATTTTCTTTATCATTCCCTGAACCAATATCTCCCGCAAGCTTTATTCTATCTTGTATTTCCACTCATCCATCTTAACATCTTCATTTCAGTTTCACTCACACTTTGAAGAGAATTTTTTCTTAATTTATCAACATTCTGACCCTCATGCCACTCCCACTTAATGTTTTACACTCTTTTTAGGGTAAAAACGCCTAATGTGGTTGCATCCAAGAAATCACAGAGTACCCTAAAGAAAAATATTGCTAAAATCATAGTGATATATGACTCACAAAGAAAACTATTTTCACTTCCACAATCTGTTAATGCAAATCAGAATACAACTAAACCCATTTTAAAATGACACAGCATGATGTGACCCACATATTCAGGATCAGATCCTTCCATCTTTCAGCAAAAGCAAGCAAATTGAGATGTTAATCAACAGATATTAAGACTTCACTTTCTGGAAATTTGAATAGGTCCAAAATCTGATGCATGTGCATATATTCACTGCAATGTATGATTCATGCCTCAATGTGCAGATATATTGACAGTTCCCTCATCAACATTGTCTAGTGCTTTTAGCTATGTGATTATAACAATTGAAGAGCTTCTTTAAAAAATAATAACACCATAGCCCATAGAAATAGAGATACACATTGATAATGAACACAAAATATCTCCCATCATATTCTAAGATCTTCATGGCTGCAATGTAAACAACAAAATGGCCTCAGATGGATTGATGTGGAATTTAGTCAGTAATTGAGGACAATCCAAAGCTCAGCATTTAGAAACTAGAAACCAAAAAAAATAAAAAAGACACCAAGTTTCTGATGATGATGATAATAGAATGACCACATTAAGCATTACCTTCAAGAAGAGAGGAGCGCAATCAGTGCTCTTGGGAGGATGATGGGGGTAAGGCTTAAGGGGAGGTGTCGATAAAATAAACCCTTCCGAGGATAGCACATACATGTCCTCAGGAACCATTCTCTCTTTCTGAACACCTAATCCAACCAAATACCATCTTACAAATTCAATCAACCAAACAAACATAAAATATACATCATAAAATATAGAAATTAAACACGCAAACAAGAAAATCCCTGGTTCAACTTATTCCTTACCCAGTCCAACAGAAAATCATTAAGTGTACAGCTAGCAAGACTTACACCAAATGCAACTCAATACAAGTGGATAAATAAACAAGCATGTGTGTGTCTGTAACTTCACATGCAATTCTGTATGAACGTATGTGTGTACACTACAGAGCGAGAGAGATAAGGAGGGAGATGTACCAGAGGGAGACATGACAATGAGCTGGCAGGACTTGGGAATGGAATCATCGTGGACTTTCACAGTAATGCTACCTCCAGTACCAGACAACCAACCAAGACTGTAGAAATGTCTGCACAGATCTGCCACTAAAGCCCTCGTGTCCCTTACATTCTGGCTCTCTAAATATGTCGGTGATGACACAGTCACAGCCACCCCGTTAGGCATTGTTGGCTGGGATGTTGTTGCGCCATTCATGCCTGCTGATGATGAGGACAGTGACTGCATCTTTCCTTCACATGAGAGAGACAGAAAGAGATAGAGAGACTTTTCAGGGTTAAGCTACGCTGAAAGAAACAGAGCAGACAGTAGTCACAGCACTCATGTGTTGACAGGAAAAGTGCATACTCACTAGACTTTTTTAAAAAATAGTTAAAAACGTTATTAATGCAAGAAAAGAAAAAAAAAATTACAGGACAAAGAGGACAACCCATCCTCCTTCACAGCAAAATCAAAAGGAAAAAGAAGGAACAAAGCATTTACACCAATGCTGCCTTCCAATCCCTTTGGATGTCAGACAGCAAGATACCCTCAAAAGCCCCAAGAGAATAAGCCCGAAATGCAGTCAAAAATGAAGCTTTCTCCCAAATCAAATGCGTTGGAGTCTTCTGATCTCTAAATATCCTACCCTTCCTTTCAAGCCAAAGAGTCCACAATATAGCAAAAATAACACAAAACCAAAACCTTTTCTTTTTTCTCTTCCGTCCGAAGCCCAAAAACTGTACCAATATGAAATCATTAGTCCTCGGAGCCACCCAATCCTCACCACTGCAGGAAAACACATTATTCCAAAGTGCCCTTGCTACCTGACAATGAAGGAATAAATGACAGTTAGTCTCACCTTCCTTGCCACACATCAAGCAGACGTCAGGTTTGACAGCCTCACAAAGCCTCCTAATCTAAAGCCTACCATCCCCCCTGATTTTCGGAATGAATGAATTCAGAACACTCAACAGGCAAGTACACTCCTCTATCTCTCTCCCATTGAGTCTCCTAAAGAAATGGAAGTCCCAAAACACAGGCCCCCTCCAGAAGAATAGATTAGAAATAGGAGCATCATGTACAGAAGGAAGTCTATACAATTGAGGCACAAGGTATTCCAACGAAGTCTCACCCACCCAAATGTCAAATATTTTGTGAATGGCCGAATGAATTGGCCTTGAGTTTTGTATATTATATATAGACTTTACAAGAATGCTATACTTGGAACGTAAATAAGGTCTAGCATGATTCAAGCCCTATACAAGTAAACTATCCTGTCAAGCCCTATACATGTAAACTAAATATATGCTAACGATACAAAATAATGAATTGAAATATAAGGAAATAAATGTGGGCTGAAGTAAGGAAAGAAATCTTGTGCTTTTCTGTTTGCTGTTCCGTTGACAGCCCCCCTCAAATTGATGCTAGTTGATCAACAAGCATCAATTTTCTACTTAGGAAGCAATGTCGATGACGAGTGAGAGCCTTGGTGAAGATACCCGAAATTTGTAATTCAATGAAAATGTGTGGAAGAGTGATAACACAAGCTTCAAATGCTTCATGGATAAAGTGACAATCGACTTCAATATGCTTCGTGCACTCATGATAGACAGGATTGGCCGTGATCTGGATAGCACTCGTATTATCGGCATGTAGAGGTGTAGGTTCAGTCTCAGAAAAATCTAACTCAACAAGCAAGCCTCGAAGCCAAATAATTTCAGAACAAGCAAGAGACATCGCCCACTATTCAGATTCCATCAATGACTTAAAAACTCTGTCTTGCTTCTTACTCTTCCAAGAGATCAATGCATCACCTAAGAACACACACTAACCAATGATGGAGCGACGTGTATCCGCACAACCAGCCCAATCAACATCGTTGTAAGTAGCAAGGTGAGTAGAATTGCCTGCATGGAAGAATAAACCACAGGCAGAAGTGCACTGAACATAGCGTATGATCCTACGGACCGCAGCCAAATGAAGATGACGAGTCTGAAGAACTGGCTGATTTGCTGTACAACAAGAGAAATGTCTAGTCTAGTAATGGTGAGATAGACAAGACTACCCACCAACTTCCGATATAAATTGGGATCAACAAGTCACCCTCCTCTTAGCGAAGCTTGACATTTAATTCCATGGGAGTATCAACAGAAGTACCCTTCTAAAGGCCAGTTGTGGCCACCAAGTCACTAGCATAATACTTATGTTGATTGAGTGAAATACCTGAGGAACTACAATTCACCTCAAGACCAAGAAAATATGTGAGAGACCCAAGATCTTTCATATGAAAAGACACTAAGAGATGAGTCTTGAGCTGAGCAAGTAAAGCAGAATCGGAACCAATAATCACAATATCATCAACATAAACCAAAAGAACAACAATACCCATGTCCAGTTTCCAAAGAAACAATGAAGTGTCATACTTGCTCTATTTAAATGAAAATTGTAATAAAGTGGTGAGGAATTTATCAAACCAAGCCCTCGAAGCTTGTTTGAGACCATAAAGAGAACGAAGAAGCTTACACACATGTGAAGTCGAAGAGGGAAACAAGCCCAGGGGTGGCTTCATATAAATACACTCTTTAAGATCCCCATGAAGAAAAGCATTCTTAACATCCATCTGATATAGTGGCCACTCACTAGAAGTAGCAATAGACAAAATTGTACGAACAGTAGTCATCTTAGCCACAGGAGCAAAGGTCTCTTCATAATTGACACCATACTCTTGATTATTTCCAAGTGCAACAAGGCGAGCTTTGTAACGATCCAGACTTCCATCAGATCGGACCTTGACTAAGTAAACCCATTTACAACCCAGAGGAACAATGGTCGAAGGACAAGGCTCAATGTCCTAGGTGTGATTGGCCTCTAGAGCGGCAATTTCTTCCTACATAGCTTGTCGCCAACAATCATGCTTGGCAACATGTGAGTAGGAAGTGGGGAATAAATTGGACAATACAGCAGTAAAAGCTAAAACAGAGTTACCAGAACTTGAAGAGGGAAACCCATCCCTGTCTTGGGGTACAAACACTCGAGAAGAGCGACGTACCAAAGGCTCTAGAGGTGCTGCAACTGACTAAATATGGAGTGTGGTAGGATCAGATATCGGATGAGCTACTGGAAGAGACTGTGGGCAGGGGCGCCGCGTATACACAATACCTGGTTTAAAACGAGAACTAACTGGATGAGGGTCTGTGAACTGCTCCTCAAAGGAGGGGAGAATCACAGTAGAAGAGGACGGTACAGAGGAGACAGAAAGGAAATGTTGATCTTCAAAGAAAATAACATTCCTAGAAATGCATGTACGATGTAATATAGGATCATAACAAATAAATCCCTTTTGACATGCACATCGAACAGATTGAGTAGATAATTTATGTCACTCATGAGGAGGTAAATGAACAAAACATACACAACCAAAGGTATGGAGGTTATCGTAAATAGTTTGCTTAGCAAATAAACGGAAATAGGGAGACTCCATGAGTAGGACTTGAGAAGGTAAACGATTAATCAAGTAGTAGTTTTTAGAGCCTTAACCTAGAACAAGGATGGAACAAAGGATTCCAGCAAGAGTGTACGGACCACATTTAGGAGATGATGATTTTTCCGTTCAGCTACTCCATTTTGTTGGGCAGTAGTAGGACAATGTTGATGAATAATGCCTTTAGAAGCCAAAAATGCCTAAAACTCAGTAGACACATATTCACCACCTGAATCTATGAGTAATGTCTTAATAGAAGCAGAAAATTGATTGTCAACATACGCTAAAAACTCAGTGAAAGTACGAAAATCCTCAGATTTAGAGCGAAGAAAGTAGACCCAAGTAAATCTGCTATGATCATCAATGAAAGTCACATAGTATTTAAATTTTTCATGTCAACTAACCGGGGAAGGTCCCCAAACATCACTATGGATAAGCTCAAAACATTGAGAAGCTCTACTAGCATGCAAGGGGAAGGGAGGAGTTTTGCTTTTACCATGTTTGCAAAAGGCAGACTCAAGAGATAAAAAGAACATTCTTTATTACCAAGTTAACCAAAGTTCAATACATGAGATAAGATTTGAGTATTGGGATGGCCTAAACGACGATGCCACACCATACTAAGATCTAAAACATTATTACAAGAAAAAGACTTAATAGAAGAAATTGGAGAATGTGCTAGAATAGGCAAAAGTAGCGGAAACAAGTGCCCAACTTTAGGTCCCTTCACGATCATCGGCTCCCCTGTTACCTGGTCCTGCAAAACACAACCATTACAAGAAAAACTAGCAACGCAATTGTTATCAACTAATTGACCAACAGATATAAGAGCTGAGGAGCAAGAAACACATTAGTGAACTTAGAAGAGGCATCTATGTCAGCAGCTATTGGCAAAGAACTGCCATTGAAAGTCTGAATAGCAAATTGACCAGCGTAGGGCCAAACATGACACGAGGTAGTGGCCATCGTATTAAATAACAGCAGTTGCGTAGCGGCTATGACATAACAAAAAACAAACAGGTGGGCGATACTATTACAAGCCACATTAGCGGTGAGCAGAAAATTCACGTGGGTAACGTCTGTTATGGCCAACAGCCCCTTACACTACTGCGTGCATACCTTATCTCCTCGAATCTGCTCCATTTTGTGTGTTTCTCCTTTGTCTGGCTTAGATCTCGTCATTTGAAGCCTCCAAAGAACCAAAAAGCAGCTTCAAAGCCTTAGATCTGTTGTGCTCTGCAAGCTGAGTTCCCTCTTCACTCGAATCACTCTTCATCTCCTTCGTACAGCTTCGATCTACTGATCTGAAGCTTCGAAATCCCCAAAATCAGCTTCATACAGCTTCGTCTCCTTCAGTCCTTCATCTCCTTTGTCCAACGTAAGAACCCAAAAATCAGCTTCAAATCTTTGAAGCCTTCGATTCCTCCATTCGAAGCCTCGTATGAATCTTTATCTTGTCGGAACATGATTCCACCTTTAATTCTGCAAACCAAACTTAGGAATACAATTCCATTCCTAAAATTTGATTTCATTCAAGGCCTGATTTCTTAAACCAAACAGGGGTTTAGTTTGTGGACCAACAATGTACGTTAGGCTTTAACATCACCTCAACCTAGTAATCAACAGTGCATATGCAACGTATCTAGATTAGTGAGCCCACTCAATACAAGCAAAGCACTATTGAGCCATTTCTAGTTCAACTCCTATACTTGGCAGCTTTTTCACTATCTTCACATCCAAGAAAAAATTTTAAACTCTGGAAAGCATCATTGGCTTCCTATACCATTTTTCTTGTGCCCACTGCCATTCGAGACCATAATAATTAGCCTACCAAAAAAACAAAAGATATATATTATTGGATTCCATTATTACTGAAGATAAACAAATAATAATAACAACAAAAATTACAAGTCTGTTAGTATTATGTTTGTTTTCTGTTTTCTGTTTTCTTTTATGTGCAATGGAAAAACAGATTATGAAAACGTGTTTATTTATGTTGCCAGTTTGCTATTTCTTTTGTCAGTTTTCAGCTGTTTTCAAAAAAATTAAAAACCAGATTATATTCAGTTGTTTTGACACCTATTTCCAGAATACTTTAACATCCAATTAATTTTTATGGATTAAGTCAGTCATTTTATACAAAATTTTTAACTGAAATTAAAATATAACGATAATATGAATTGAAATACAATTAAAATAAAAATATCGCTAAATTTTCAAAAAATAAGAATAAATAATAAAAGTTATTTAAAAAATGTTTTTACTATTTTTCAACTGTCATGTACAACAATATTGATCTTTTAAAGTAAATTCTGAAATATAATAATTAAGTAAATTAATTACAGTAATTTTTATTTTTATTATAATATTCTTTATCAAATGTCTCCAAAGAGACTTTTACTATTATAATATATTCTCAATTTGTATTATTTTGTAATTTTATTATTTTAATAATATTTTTATTGTTATTTCATTCAAATACAAAAATGAAAATTCATTGAATCAAAATTTTAATTTGTTTTAGCTTTAAAAATACTAACCAAACAAGTTGCAGGTTTTCGTTTCTGGTTTTCTTCTTCATAGCTTTTGACAGTGATATCAAACAGGCTCTACAATAATGATAATAACTACAACTTGGGGGCATAAATAGAAAAATAATAGTGTTGTTGTTGCTGTTCTTATTATAATTGAAGAAGAAGAAGCAAGCATTTTTTTCATCAGCAAAATGGACAACTCAACCATCCATGAAGACCCAACCGAAATAATATAAGTTCTGATATCTAGGAGCCATATTTTCAAGAATTGGCACCAACAGTAAAAAGTATTTTTATATAAAGCATGCTACTTAGTCGAGCCACCTCAATTTCCCATGCTGAAAATGTTGCACTGCACATGGCAAACCAACAAATATAAGGGGTTACAGGGAATGCATTAGAATCCAACACCCCATATTGTTGCATCCCTTAAACAGCACTGCCTTTGCTGCAAAAACGAAAAGATAACATTATCTGCCCTCTTTATCCCTCTTTATCATAGGGAGACATTTTTAGGCAGGAAAAGTTACTCCCTTGAGTCCAAGTTCCCTCCTTCCCTCCCTCCCTCCCTCAAAAAGGTATAACAAAGATGACAGTTGGCAAAAGATGTTAACAAGAATAAATATATATATATATATATATATATATATGTCACAATTAGCAATAATAACATCATCTCTCACAATTGTGATTTGCGGACAACTCCTACACAGGAAATGTTGGACTCCCTCTCTTAAGCCCTAGTTCAAACTGAGCAAACACCGAACATTAAGAATATCTGTACAAGTGGCATGACAAACTAGCATTTTGGGGCCAATAGCTATTGAAATTTAATTTGGGGTGATACTGAAGATAAAATAAATGTTAAAAGAATATTGGATAAGTTCTAACCTGATGAAATCTCTCGACGAATTTTAGCTTTTACATTGTAAACATTCCTGGAATCTGACACTAAATTTGGGTTCCTTTGCCTCAATGCCTTCAGAATTTGGCACGGCCGTTTACCTGTCGCAGTCATTTCTCTTATAATCAAAACCTCTTCTTCTGTGAAACAACAACAAGATGGGTGATCAGAGATATCTTTTGAAGGTCCATGATTGTGTTCTCCATGTTTAAGGGTGAGTGTCCATGAGTCATAATCCTTCTTGCCCACAATTTCAAAAGGACAATTTGTAAGGCGAGTAGGAGTTTTCCTTCTACGCATATTTTCACCATTTTTGAGCCTTCTACGATAAATACCACCTCTGTCACAAGCAATTGTCACATACCTATCTTTTGAAGAATCCTTAATAGAAACCATATATCCCTGCGTTAGGGCAAAGTCACGGACATGTTTGAGAAGTTCCTCACGAGTCGGAAAGACTCCTACTGGTGGAGGAAGCATTTTATTTTGTTCCAAATGCTCATGACCATCTTCCACACCCATCACCATACGTTGGAATCTAGAAGAAACCAAAAGAATCTAATCACAAGAAATTCATAAATACATATGAGGGAGAAGAGAAATAAACAGGGAAAAGGCAGCTCACAATATTTACTACAGCAATCAAATAAAATTCATTACCCTTTTATACTTCACTCTTTATTTTTTATTTCACAATTCTTATTGTACCTGGACAAGACCATCCAGTCCGACCTGCTTCAACTGTGGAATCAAACACCAAGCTGGTCCAATCACTAGCCAGAAAGCAAATTTGCTCTAAATCAGTGTCAACCCAATCAACCCAGTCTGAACCAGCTTGACCTGGTCTAAACTGGGGTCTCCAATGGGGCAACTCGTTTTTCACAAAAAAAATGAATAAATAAAAAATAAAAAATAAAAAAATACATAAAATGGAGCTAGGCTGCAGTATGTGGGACTTGAACATGGCCACCACAAAATGTTAATGTAGGACAATACCACTTGGCCAACTTGTGAAGTTGTCAAGCTTCCAAATATTCTGAAATGCATTTGACACCTACTTAAATACATTTTTGAATGGAGAACATACTCTTTTTTTTTCTCTTTGACTTCTTAATGACATAATAAATATATTAATTTCAAGAATATTTTAAAAATAAAAAATTACAAATTCTATTTAATTGTTGTTTTTAGCAATTACTTTTTATTGTGTAATTACCTTAATAGATAATTATCACCAACATCTTTCGTAATATTATCTCTAATTGGTGTACTATTTATCATTAGTTAAAAAAAAAAACACACAGACACACATATCTATGTCATATTAATATTACCGGTTCAACCGCCGGTTCACCCACTGATCCAACCAATCCGACCAAACATCCCTCTCGAAAGAAAGATTACTCCCATTCAATAGAGATAACAAAGAAGACAATTCCACCAACTCCCTATCACTAAGAGGTCTCCTTAGATGGAGATTCCAGGAAATCAATTGGCTACTCAATTCTCAAGAAAGAATGATATGGCTCTATTTTGCTCAAAGCTCAGTCGAAATAGATGAGGGAATGAAGTAGATAGGGATGCATTACCCATCCAAAGGTATTTCCGAAAACAAATCCAAGTGCCCTGCCCCCTCCCCACCTCAAGTTTAGAATAAGGGATAAAAGAAGGATAAATCTGAGATATGGACCTCCATGGACTCCCCAGAGTACATCTTAAATTAACATTGGTGCCCCCACCTATTCGCATCCAACCCGAACTTGCTTCTTACTACTCTATGCCAAAGGGATAATTCTTCTAAAGGGAAGCGCCATAGCCATTTAGCTAGAAGAGCTATGTTTTAAACACCATCTTCCCTAAACCCAACCCTCCCTCCTCTTTTGACCTACAAACCTCACTCTATCTAACTAAGTGGTCCCTTGATCCCGGCCGCCAGACCATAGAAATTCTCTCATCATTCTCTCAAGCTTGATAGCAATCCCCATTGAAAGCAGCTAAACCACTCTTCCCCATATTAGCTTTAAGGCCAGATACCCTCTCAAAAATTTGAAGAATACCCAAAATTCTCCTGAAGGGCGGGCTATGATCGTCAAGGTAAAAAATGGTATCCTCAACAAATTAAATTCAGGAAACCACCACTCCCTGTCTCCCTACTTCTAAACCTTTAGCCAGCCCTCTCTCCATAGCCCTATCAAACATCCTACTCAACACATCAGTTGCAAGCCTGCAATGACAAATAAAAAGGGGGATAAAGGGTCACGTTGTTTAATGCCCCTAGAAGCACTTAACCAAGATATCGACTCACCATTAACAATTGTAGAGGACCACACATTACACAAGCAGCCCCTAACCCACCTACGCCAATGCTCACCAAAACCCTTTCTCTCCAAAACATTATCCAAGAAGCTCCAACTCACTCTATCATAGGCTTTCTCAAAATCTAATTTAAAGACTAACCCCCTCTTCTTATTACTACAAACATCCTCCACCACCTCATTGGTGACTAGTATAGCATCCGCTATTTGCCTCTCCCCCACCCCCCACCCCCCCCAAAACGCACCACTGGGCACTAGAAATGGTATCACCAACCACCACACTATCCTATTAATTAAGAGCTTAGTGATAATTTAGAGCTCGAAACTAGACTCAAACTAGAAGGGTCTCAAAATTATTGAGCTCAAATGTAAAGTTAGAGATGGAGAAAAGAAGAAGGAAAAGAAAAAAGAGAGAAAAATCAAGAGGCAATTTCATGGAGCATACATTCAGCTCCACGTCTACCATCTTATATATTAATAATAATAAAAAAACATGAAAAATAAAAATGCCCCACTCACACCACATAATTATTACAATAGCAAACTCAGCTACAAGTTCTTAAAACAATGATTTACTACAAGACTTGACTAATTATAAAATACTACACTGTTCTAATTGACACACAAAACACTCAAATGAGAAATAGGCTTGCACAAGGGAAAATCATGGTGCACCTTTTTAAGGGATGAATGGATCAAAAAATTGAATAGTACAACATAGGAAGATCCTCTATCCACACCAAATCCAAAATTGGATTCTTGATCCAATCAAGAATTCCTTATATATTATTCTTTTTCGTTCTCGTTCTCTATTTTCTACCCAAACGAGTAGATCCAAAGAAACACTATGAATAAGAATTGAAGAAGTCAAATGACAAGAACTAGATCTGTTACCACTGCCATCAAAATCGTAATGGTGCCAATCTTGTTCTTCGTGAGATCCTAATAACAAAATGAGAAAGAAAGAAGGTTACAGAACAGTTATGAGATTTAGTTAATTGACTAATGGTAAACATATTTGAGGGGAATATGGGCACATATAAAACAAAGGAAAAAGAGAATAGAAAGAATATTGCCACACCCAGAAATTGGCATAACCAAACCATCATCATAGTAACCTTAGAGTGTGTATGGTTCGTAGTGTCAAAAATATTCCCATGCAATAACATTCCAAGGAATATCATTCCTAAGAATGGAGTGCCTACCTCATAGGAATTCCTTTACTTGGTTTGCATTGTAAGATTCCCAAGAATGTACAAAAGATGCCCATGTTTTGTTTTAACATGGAAATCCTAACAAGCATTTCAAGAAGATGACCACTGTATCATTAACTTTTGTATAGATAATATATGAAAGAATAATTCTATTTTCAACATAAAAACCTACAAAAATTTTAACTTATTATATCCACGTCCTAAAACCTTCAACCATCATAAGTTTAAAAAATTCAACACTTAATAAGCCAATTAATCAAAATAATTGGGGGCAAAAAGGTTTCCAAATTTTAACCATTATATCATATAATTATAAAATAATATTATTATTTATTTTTTATGAATAATTTATTGTTTTAAATGTAATAATAGCATGTAATAGTAGGGAGCATTAATGTCCAGCCAACCAAAATAAGGAGGGCAATTTTAGTCCCAGAAATAAGATTCCTTGGGAATCGAACTCCCAAAAAACTTACCTATGAGGAGGGGAAAATGGGATGCCTATGTTTTATCTTTCATCTCTAGGAATGCCAAGATGCCCACTCGTCAAATTACAGTTCCCAAACAAGCGTGCCTAAAGAATCCTAATCCATTAAGGTAAAGAATTTTAGACCTATTAGTCTCATCTCTAGTGCGTATAAGATTATCACTAAGGTTTTAGCTAATAGGTAGAGTGCAGTGTCGTTAATGCTATCTCTAGCGCTCAAAGTGCGTTTGCGGGAGAAGGAAAATAGTGGATGCCACTCAAGTGATGAATGAGGTGGTGCAAAAAATACATAGGAATAAGAAGCGGGGATCTGTACTCAAATTAGATTTTGAGAAAGCTTACAATAAATTAAGTTAGGTGTAGCTCCTATGGAAGATAAGATAAGGGAGGGACAACTCAGATGGTATGGACACTTGCAACGTAGGCCTTATAGTGCACCTGTGAGGAAGAGTGACTTAATTACTGTGGGGGGTAGTAGAAGGGGTAGGGGTAGACCTAAAATAACTTGGGAGGAGATAGTAAGTAAGGATTTAATATCCTTGAATTTATCAAAAGAAATGGTCCATGATCGCATAAATTGGTGGATAGGGATGCGGAGAGGGGCCTGGTGAGAGGTTTAGAAGTGAAGAGAGAGGAAGTGGTGGTTTCTCATCTCCAATTTGTTGACAATACCATTTTTTTCCTAAATGATCATAGCCCTTCTTTCAAGAGAATCTTGAGTATATTCTCCAAATTATTGAGAGGGTGTCTAGGCGTAAAATTAATGTGGAGAAGAGTGGTTTATCAGCTTTGGATGTGCCCCTTGAGCGTGTTAGGAAGTGGGCTACTAAAGTGGGGTGTGGTATATAGGATCAATCTTTGACTTTCCTAAGGGTTAATTTGGGGGGTAGTCATACAGCTACGAATTTTTGGTATCTGATAGTGGAAAGGGTGACGAAGTGATTAGATGGTTGGAAGAGGGCTATTTTCTCTCGTGAGAAGAGTAACTCTAATTCAAGTTTGTCTTTCTAGCATTTCCCTCTATTTCTTGTCTATTTTCAAGATTCAAGTGGGGATTGCCAGTAAGCTTGAAAGAATTATGAGAGATTTTTTGTGATCTGGTGTGGGGGGGTCATAAGGACCACTTAGTGAGCTACAAAGAGGTTTGTAGGTCTAAAAAAGAGGGGGCACTAGGTATTGCTAAGTTAGTGTAACAAACCACTGCTCTTTTAGCTAAATGGTTATGGTGCTTCCCTTTAGAAGACTCTTCCCTTTGCATAGAATAATAAGAAGTTTGAGTTACATGAGAATGGGTGGGAGACCAATGCTAGTATAAGATGTTCTTTAGGAAATCTGTGGA
Organism: Malania oleifera; assembly: GCF_029873635.1. Taxonomy (NCBI): domain Eukaryota; kingdom Viridiplantae; phylum Streptophyta; class Magnoliopsida; order Santalales; family Ximeniaceae; genus Malania; species Malania oleifera. The sequence continues at coordinate 68,605,386 of NC_080418.1, read as the reverse complement.
GGTCCATTTCTCATATTTATCCTTTCTTCACCCCTCAAACTAAATTTGAGGTGGGGAGGGATCACAAACTCCTATTTTTTTTAAAGGCCCATGGTGTCACGAGCTAAGCTTATTCAGGGCATTATGCTTGCATGTGACTGCTTGTCTCGTGTGCTTGGAATGGGTTTCCATTAGGGGTGAGCAAACGGTCAGTTCGGTTAACCGAAAAATTCAGTTAAATAATATCATTAACCGAACCGACCGAATTGACGAAGGACATCGAACCGACCCCGACCGAATTGCCCATTCGGGTAATTCGGTTAACCGATTTTAACCAAAATCATTTAAAATTAATTGCTAGAAATATAATACAATTATAAATTTTTTTTAAAACCAAATCCAACTTAATTAAATACCTTATTTATTAATTTTATTAATGAAAATAATATTTTACCATAGAACAAACAATCAAAATAGGTTACTTAAACTCCTTAATGTACTTGCATAAGCAAAATTTATATTCATAAATTATATTTAAAATCTAATTAATTAGTAATTCGGTTAATCAGTTAACCAAAATTTTTTTTACCCTTAACCGAACCGAAACCGATTAACCGAAATTTTGTAGAATTATAACCGAACCGGGATTTTTACCCGAACCGAACCGGCCAATTTCAGCCGGTTAGTTTGGTTAATTCGGTTTTCACCGAATTATACTCACCCCTAGTTTCCATCATGTAAATACTAGTGTAGGGTTATTTTCGAGTATTTGTTTCATTGTATGCCAAATAAGACAGTATGATTCCTCGGTCACTTTGATGTTTCCTAGTGCCAAGTTGATAATTGCATAAAAACATCTTTAGGGGAGGATGAGTGTTCATCAGTCATTGTAAAACTCACTAACTATTGTCAACGTGTTTAGCCTACCAGCCTCCCTCACTAAACACACAATGTCAACGGAGGTGTTGTTAATGAATTGCGTAGATTCAATGTTTACTGCTTGCTTGCCACTATTTTCATGATTGCTTAGCGAAAGAATGTTTGTAAACAATAGGCTGGCTAGTTACATAAGAGTGCTTTAGCTAGCGCTGCACGGCCCTTCACAAAGGTGTGAAAATAGTCATCCCGTGACACTAGAGAATGCTTTAGGTCGTGTAATAGTGAGATAATTAAGACTACCAGCTAACTGTCGAAACACCATGGGGTCAAGAAGGAGATCCCCCCTCCTCACGTCGATACTTGACATTCACTTCCAAAGGGGTATCCATTGAAGATGAGTCCTGCAAACCAGACAAGGAAATCAAGTCCTCCGTGTATTTATACTGATGCAAGAAAATCCCAAATGAATTGGACTAAACTTCCAAGCCGAAGAAATACCAGAGAGGACCAAGATCCTTCATATGGAAGGAATCATGAAGATGCTGCTTAAGCTTATCAATGAGAGCAAAATCAGTCCCAGTGATGACAATGTCGTCGATATAAACCAGAAGAAGAATGATACCAACAGAAGTTGTACGAAGAAACAATGAGGAATCATACTAGCTTTGGATGAAAGAAAACCAAAGTAAGGTAGCCTAGAACTTATCAAACGAAGCCTGGGAGCCTGTTTCAAACCATACAAAGAGCGCTTTCGCTTATACACATTCGATGTTGACAACGAGCAAAGACCAGGAGGAGGTGTCATGTAAACATCTTCCTGTAAATCACCATGAAGAAATGCATTCTTCACATCCATCTGGCAAAAGGACCATCCCTGAGAGGCTACAATAGCAATAATAGTATGCACAGTGGTCATTTTAGCGACAGGAGCAAAGGTCTCCTCATAGTCAACCCCATACTCCTGGAGGTTACCAAGGCAACCAAACGAGCCTTATAACGGTCCACAAACCCATCGGGCCACAGTTTCATAGAAAAAAAACCCACTTACACCCAATTAGCTTGATATGAGAAGAAAAAGGGTCCATGTCCTAAGTCCGATTTTCTTGAAGAGCTTGAAGTTCTTCCTGTATAGCCTTTCTCCAACACTCATGTTTATCAGCTTGTGAGTAGGAACTAGGAATCGACACAATTGATAAGGTAGCCGTGCAAGAGGTATGAGGGATGCCATACCTATCTGGTGGATAAGAAGCACGGCCAAATCGTCGAGGAGGATGCAAAACAAGATCAGGATCAGGTGGCAGATCAGACTCAGGAAGGGGCTGACGGCGTTCATACACAAAACCAGGCTGGAAGCGTTCAAGAGGGCATATCAAATCATCAAAGTGAGGAAGAACAAAAACTGCAGGAGATGATGTAAGAGAACTAGGAAAGAAACATTGATGCTCAAAGAAAACAACATTATGAGATATATGAAATTTATTGGAAGAAGCATCATAGCCCAAATCCTTTTTGAGATAAGTTATATCCCATAGATGCACATTTCACAGATTGTGCAGAAAGTTTGTGACGTTGATGTCGAGGTAGATGCACAAAACAGACATAGCCAAAAGTGTGTAAGTCAAGAAAGCTAGGGTGCTATTTATGCAGACGATGGTATGGAGAGTCAAAATTTAGCACTTTAGAAGGCAACCTATTAATCAAATATGTTGCTATAGCTAAAGCTTCAACCCAAATTTAGGAGGAACAGAAGATGCAAGTAACAAGGTCCTAGCAACATCTAACAAATGTCGATTTTTGCGCTCAGCCACGCCATTCTATTGAGGCGTATAAGGACACGAGCAGTGAGAAACAATTCCTTTGTGATGAAGAAACTCAAGAAATTCATGAGACATATATTCTCCACCAAAATCAGATCGTAAAGTCTTAATGCTAGTGTTAAATTGATTCTCAAAATATGCTAGAAACAATTTGAAAACAGCAAAGACTTCAAACTTATAGTGCACAAACTATACCCAAGTATACTGACTATAGTCATCTATGTATGTCACAAAATATTTATAATGAGCATGAGAAATGATAGGTGTAATGCCCCATACATCACTATGAACTAGGTCAAAGCAATTATTTGCCCTACTCCCGGAAGAAGGGAAGGGAAGAATCTCACTTTTTCCGAGTAATGTTTGGTTGTTCTATAAATGACAGGAGTAATGCCCTATACATCACTCTGAAAGGGAAGAATCTTACTTTTTCCTCTCCAGTGAAGTAACCCTTTCAAATCTTATTTAAGAAAATGGGAATGCTCAAATCTTTAAGCAAATCTTTATGTCGAAATGCACAAAACGGCAGACATACCATTGCCATCTCAAACCCCAAAAAGGAAACTTGTTCAGCAAGCAAGAAAAATGCCACCAATTCATACCAACCTCATGGATTAACCTCTAATGCCAGTCAACAGCTCCATATGTGTCTTAAATGGCAGAAAATACTTGAGAGAGTAGTTTCAATGGGCCGGCCAAATTTGTCCACCTTCCAACTAGCAATTGCTTATTCTAGGGCTTTGAACTTAAGTTGACCTCCAAAACCTATATCAAAAAATGAAGTAGAATGTTCAGTGGCATTACCTCTCATGTGTGCCCCTAGAAATCATGCCCCACATACTTGTCTATTCTTTCCTCTTACTTGGTTTAAAGTGGATAATGGCAAAAAAAGTTCGCTTTTGGGATGACGTGTAGGTTAGGGAATCTTTGTCAAAGTTGAAATTTCCTCGTTTGTTCAAGCTTTCATTGCTTCATAACACCTCCCATAAGCTCCTTAATTTCTTCTAAGGGGGATCCTACTTCTTGGGATTTCCATTTCTTTAGGGATCTCAATGAAGAGAGGTTAAAGAGCTCACTATCCTTCTTTATTCATCAGACCAACATGTTCCTACCATTCAAGTGGATGGGAGACCGTGGGAGGGTGATTCCTTGAGTACATTAACTTCTAAATCTTTTCTTTCTCACCTTCTAAAACCTTCCCCCCACCCACCTCCCAGGCAACCTTTTTTCCTTGGAACCACATTTTTTAGAGGGCTAAGGTCCTTGGGAAAGATTTGGGCCTCTGGTTGGACCATGATCTTAGAAAGGATTAACACACAGGATTTTCCTCAAAGGACAAGGACCCATAAAGCTCTCAGTCCTAACATGCACTTCATGTTTATGCAAGAAACAAAACAAATGCCCATTTTTTTTGCATTGCAAGGTAGCATCAAAGCTTTGGAATGCCCTTTTTCCTTTTGCGGGGGAACAGTGAGTGGCCCCAAGAAAGATAGGTGACCTGTATTGGTCAACTTCTAGGGTTTTGAAAGAATAGAAACTAAAAAGGTACGGCTATCTTTGCCATCTTTTGGACCCTGTGCATTCAGAGGAATGCTAGGATTTTTAAGGTCGCTCAACCTGTCCACGATTGCTTTGGGATAAAGCGACTTTCATTGCAGCCCCTAGGGTTCACTCTCTGGATTTTTTCAAGGATTATCACTTTCCAACCTCCCAATAGTTTGGCGAGCAGCACTCCTGTAATTGATACTTGTACTGTTTTTCCTAGTTCTTTTAGTAGTTTACAATTTTTTGTACTATCTTTTATTATCCAAAGAGGACTCCTTGTCCCCTATATTATGTACTTTGTTTATTACTTTAATAAAATTGTCTTCCTTCAAAAAAAAAAAAATTTGAAGCAGAATGTTGAAACAATGCTGCTAACTCAAACAAAACATATAAGTTGAGAGTTACATTATTATTTTCCAACAGACCAAGTTTTCTTGTAAGCCTCAACCCAGGGTTCAAAAGCCTTTTAAAACTATAGCACACTATGAGTCTACTGTTACACATATATAATCATGCATTAAATGTAGACACATAACAAATTTTGTCAAAAACATGTCACTGTCATCTAACATTCATCATATCATTCTACATCAAGTCACAAAGCAATTTTGTTTGGAATTATAACTACGAAGCACCAATACCAACTCACTACACAAACATGACACAATTTTAACATGAGGAACAAAAATTTTCAGAAAGATAAAAACAAGGATATAAATAACATGGTGGGATATTTCCAATTAATTAATTTAAATATATATATATTTGGGATTATTTAGTGTTACTTTTTTTCCTTTTAAATGTAAAATATTGTGGTAAAGTACATTTATGATGAATCATAGGCAATAATTAATGTATACTCCACAAATAAATGTCATCTACTATCATAGCCCACATTCATATTTTGTAATTTGACACAACACATATGTAAGTATCCATTGAATTTATTAAAAAAAAAAAAAATCATAACAGTATCACCAATTATAAAAAAAATTTGCCTAATAGCAAAAGATAAGAAACAACCAGCAACAAGGATAATAAAAACATTCATTTAATGGGTAGTAATCTAACAAAAAATTCGAAAAAAAAAAAACACGAACGGCATGTCTAGCTGCCTCAGAAAGTGTTATGGCTGCATCCAAAAACGTGTCGGGCTGCATCGGAAAGTGTTGGAATCATGCCAGAAGTTATTAATTACAATAAATTGATATATTCAAATTACCTGTAATCCAAAAATACTTGTTTTTTCCCTTCTTTTTGCTTCCTAACATGAATGCGTCACTTAATATTTAAGTACAAAATTATCACAGGCATCACAAAACGAGTCAGTACTGCAATAGTCCGAATTGAAATGCCAATCAATACGACTACCTCCAACATATAAATTCCCACGAAAATTCCCAAATATAGCGGAGAAAACTTGGAGTGATTAACTACACTAATGCTCTTAAAGTATTTAAAGACGGAGAGCTTTTAAGACATGTACTTACTAATGCAGTCCTGTGCAAGCTTTGCAGAGCTGATCACAGTTGAATTCTAAGAAAAACTTTAAGTAAACCGTAAATCAGCACTCGCGCACAAACAGAGAGAGAGAGAGAGAGAGTGCCGCTGAGAACAAAAGCCAGTGGGAGAAAAAAACTATGGGGTTTGATTTTGCAGTATTGTGAAGGGACAGGCGTGGAAGGAGATGGAAATGGTTGATGGCAGTGGAGGATAGAGAAAGAGAGGGAAATTGGGAGATGAGAAGGCTTCAGGGATTGTCCAAGGGAGACATGGGAAAGTGCCAAAGAGGGTTTTGGAGAATACAAGGAGACGGGTGTTAAAGCCAAGGGCTCTCTTGTGCCTATGCGAACTCTTCGGTTGCCATTCCTCGCCCGCGGAGCTGGTGTTGCACACCTGGGATTGCTTGCGGCCATCAGCATCCTCTCTTCCTACACTCGTCACTCCTCAAAAACACGTGCTTCAACATGAATATTAATGTCAACTTGCATACTTTTTTAAAGGTAAATTACACAAATAATCCTACATCCAGGGGTATAACTGTAATTGGATTTCGAATCTTTAGGTGTCTCATACAAGTAATCTTTCAGATACAGCTTTGTGTAGGAGTTGGATGAACTTCTACATCGTAAAAAATGGACAAAAAAATGAAGTCTTAGAAATTCAAAAGATAAGGATTAAGATAAGGTAATAATTTTTATTAATTAATTTTTCTTTTTTCTTTGTTATTATTGTCTCAGTTTTGAGTTCAATAGAGATTCGTGAAAAATTGATATCAAAGCTTGTGTCCTAATATTAGTGTTTCTCGAGAGGAGAAATATGGTATTATGATCAGCAGAAGCAACAAAGAACAAAGGTCACTTTTTTTATCAAAAGACTTCAATAAGATCTAATATAAGATTTTATGAGAACTTAACAGAAAAAAATTTGGAGAGAAAAATATTTTAAACTATCTTCTTCTAAAGACAATAATTTTGAATCAGATCCTATTGTGATAGATCTAAAGAGAGTTAAGAAAGGTCTAGAATCACAACTAATAGAAATTGAGAGACAGATTAGTCTTTATCAATCTAGAATTAGGCAGTGTGAGTAGCAGTTAAAACAACTCCACAGAACTCTAGGATCAGAATCTAACGGCCAAGATCTCATTAATCTTCAAAGATGAAGAAAAATCAATCCATCGCGAATAAAATTAGAGAAATAATGAAAAGTTATGAGGACAAAATTCAAACTCTCAATAAAGGAGAAGAACCTCAATCGTCTCAAGTCAGAAGCAGTATATCAAGAAGATATGTTGCTAAAGACTATGAAAATGCACATGAACAGGAGGTTCAGAGTGCTCTCAGAGACATTGATAAAACAAAAGTTTTGTCAGACATAACAGAAGATATCCAGAATGCTCAGGAGGAGTTGGATAAACTTCTACATCATGAAAAATGGACAGAGAATGAAGTCTCATAAATTCAAAACAGAATCAATAAAAGGCTTAATGAGATAGAAGATCTCAAGGCTAAGAAACTAGCCAATGCCGAAAAAATTCTTGCAAGAACCAATAAGGGATCTGCAAGGGGTGGATTTGTAGGAGCAGGACTATCAAATTATAGGGAAACTGTGTAAGTGAGTTTTCCAGAAGTTTCATTAGGATGCAAAGCCAGTATGGCAGCCCCTAAGAATGGAACCACAACTGTGAGAGCGAAAGAAGTTATCTTTCAAGGAATTGCTCTAGACCATGACAAACAATAGGAGTCTATTTTAAATTATCCAAGCAGAATTCAGGAGGAATTCAGGCCAAGAAAAAGTGTTCCAGAGGGAGTACCCCAGAATGGAACAATCCTTAGACTCAATTGTGAAAAGGATCCTGTAGTTGTAATTGATGATTGGGTTATGGATATTAGATATCATATCCTTAGCAGAGGAATCTAATCTTGGTCAGTGAAGTAAGCATATAAATTTGCAGTAGCCACACTAAGAGAAAATGCTGGAGATTTTTGGGAAATACTTCAAAGGAACTCAGGTGTGAGTATCATTATCATAAACACCATCAAAACTCAAGAAGAAGTAATTGCTATCATAGCATATTTCCTCAAACAGGAGTTTGTAGGATACTCACTAGTAATTGCTATCATAGCAGCTAGTTGAAAAGGCTAGAATGACTCTCACAAAGATTCAGATCTGTGACATGTGTTACTTTGAAGAGTTTCTTTGTGAATTTTAATATTGGTATTACAAGCTCGGACCACAAGATCAAGCATACGCGAAAGAAGTCTTCATTAATAAATTACTCGGTAGTTGGCCAGAAGTGGTAAAACAGGTTGTTAAGCAGAGACTCGAGAGATATACAGGATTATCAAATACTTTTGGAGTTAGAGCGGAAATAGTAAGACAAATGGTAAGACTTTACTGTACGCAGCGACATATGTTTCAAGATGTAAGAAATATGCCTTATATGAATCCAGATTGTTGTCCCAAGACAAGTGGGGTAGCAGGGAGATATGGCTGTAACTAGAGACCAACTAGATACTCAAAATGAGTAGAAACTAGTTGTGCCGGAGGAGTTTGCCATAAGAAGATTGAATCATCCAAAGTCAAAGGAAAGACTTGGAAGAAATTTGGAAAAAGGAAGAGCTCTAGAAAAGGGCAGAAAAACCCAAAGAAAAGATATCTTAGACCCAGTAGGGTTAGAGAAGATGTCAAGGAATCTTTCAAGAAGAAATATGGACGATATCCTAAGTGTCCGCAAGGAAAATCTCTGGAGAATTGTGACTGTTGTTGGTTTTGTGGCAAGAAGGGTCATAAAGCTAATAATTGTCCAGAAGCTGAAAAGAGGAAGGGTAGCCTCAAGAGTATCTTGATGGAGAACTCTTCAGAATTTCTTTATGAACCAATTTGGGGAAAGGAAAGGAGATGAAGAAGAAGATTCAGAAGAAATGAATCTCCTTATAATCTTAAGCTAAGTTAGTTAAGACTAGCTATGATGAGAGCAGTAAACAAAGCACCAGAATTAGTTTCTCTAAAAGGAGAAGAAGAAGATCTAGTGTAAGCTGTAGAAACTGAAATTCCTTCAGAAAGTAGGGATTGTCAGGAATGGAGGATGCCTCGAGCCAGTTTGGCTGAAGCATACCAAACCTCATGGATACCTTATGAAGAGACAAGAAAGGTAATTGAGAAGGAGGTAACGACAAAAGTGTCCAGTACGGATGCAGGAACATTTATAGTTCCATTACTCACCACACAGGAAGCTCAAGAGAGCAATGGATAAGAAGGCAAGATATGCCACTATGGAATTATCCAAGTTGGGATAGATCCATTAGTAAGAAAAGGGCAAGATCTTCCTATCCTTATTGCAGTTATGGACGGAAGTATCGGTAATTTTGGTAGGTCCTTACTAGGGGGAGTAAGGGCTAACTTACATTCAAGAGTAGCCTGGATAAAAGTAATACTAGATTTAGATGTTGTTCTTTAGGATAAAAGTGTGGAGAAAACTTTTCAGATTAGAGTTAATACGAGAGACTGGTAGAATATGTTAAAATGTAGCCCAGATAAGAGGTGCATTAGACTCATTGCCAAATTATATTTGAAGTTTTATAACATGGGGAAACCAGCCCTCAGAAGAGGAGTTACTCAACTCTTCAAAACAAATCAAACTGACTTAGTCAGAGGATTACAACTAGAAGTCATAAATCCAATAGCACTAAGTTAACCACAGATTTGGGTAACCCCAAGAATAGAAGAGAGATTGAAAAATATTTTGCCAGAGTCAGTATAACAAGAGGCAAATAGATTAATTATAACAGAAACTCTAAGTGATTATACTCATAGTAAAGTGAGTGTATCTAAAGAGGAAGATATTAATTCAGAAACTAGGTCAGAAGGATCTAGACCATCTCAATTAAGACCTTCAAGTAGTAGAAGGATAGTTGGTCAGAGAACCATAAGAATCCCTATCTACGCAGATGAAGAAGAAGATTATACTCATGTAATATACATGGGAACGTCAATCCTAAGCGCTAAATTAGAGGAATGGGCAACGCTCATCAATATTTCTATCAGTAGGATAGACTGTATTGCTCTAATAGACACAGGATGTATGTGGTCTTGTACAAAGATTTGTTTTTCAAAAGTGACTTGGGAATAGGCTAATCTTCAGGTAACAATGGGAAATAGTGCAATTCTTTAGATAAGAGAAATTGCAAGAAATGTGAAGATAAGGATGAATGGCAAAGATTATAAGGAGCAAATTCTTTGCTTAATCCCAGAATTACTCGATGATTTTCTTTTGGGAAATAAATTCCTTAAGAACTATCAACCATTTACAATATTTTTAGAAGGAATAATCCTAGATAACCATTTCATTCCAAAGTCCTCTGGTACTATTATAAAGAATTATATGATAGTCAAGGAAGGAAGATCTGATTATCAGGAGAAACTTGATAATTGGAAGGAACTGGTATTAGGAAGTATCCTAAAGGTAAATCAGTCGGAAGAAGAAATTAATCTTGAAGAAATCAAGAAGATGCTTTCAGAAAACTGGTTGGAGAATCCACATGCATTATGGAAAAAAGTTATACTAGAAGCTGATATTGTGCTCAAAAATCCCGATACAATTATCAAAAGTAAAGGGATTAGTTATCCAAATGAGAAAAGGAAATTTAAGAAAAAAATTCCAGAATTATTAAATTTTGGACTTATTAGGTACATTACAAGTGAGCACAGGAGTGCTACATTTATCGTAACAAATCATGCCGAACAAGTACAAGGAAAAGTCAGGATGGTAATTGATTATAAAGATCTGAATAGGAAAACAAGAGATGATGAGTATAGTTTACCTAATCAGGAGTCTCTTAGAAATAGACTAAGAAGGGAGAAACCCTCATTTTATTCTAAATTCGATCTCAAATCAAGATATTTGCAGATAAAGGTCAAAGAAAGAGCAATATCTCTTACAGCCTTCACTACGGCGATTGGGCTTTTTGAGTGGCTAGTTATGCCATTTGGATTGAAGAATGCCCCACGAATTTTCCAGAGAAGGATGGATAAGGCTTTTGAAGGAATAACTAGATTTGTTGCAGTATACATTGATGATGTTCTGGTATTTAGTAAAAATACTAAGAACCACTTAGAACATTTGAGGCAGGTGGCACAAATGTTCAAAAAAGAATGGTTCTTTCAAAAAGAAAAACCATATGGATGCAACCTCAGATTGAATTTTTAGGTTTAAAAATTCGAGGAAGCGAAGAGGAATTTCAGCCACATATAGCAGAAAGGTTATGTGAATTTCCTAATGAATTCAAAGACAGAAGGTAGTGTCAATGATTTCTAAGAGTATTGAATTATATTAGAAAATTTATTAAAAACTTGGCAGAGAAGGCAACACCAATTCAGAGAAAGGTTTTAGTAAAGAATCCTTGGAATTGGACTTCAGAGGATATTGAAGTAGTAAAAGTCTTAAAGAAAGAAGCTACAAATT